>NW_027273894.1:2500-336727 GCF_046630095.1 Trachinotus anak
TAACCCTAACCCTAACCCTAACCCTAACCCTAACCCTAACCCTAACCCTAACCCTAACCCTAACCCTAACCCTAACCCTAACCCTAACCCTAACCCTAACCCTAACCCTAACCCTAACCCTAACCCTAACCCTAACCCTAACCCTAACCCTAACCCTAACCCTAACCCTAACCCTAACCCTAACCCTAACCCTAACCCTAACCCTAACCCTAACCCTAACCCTAACCCTAACCCTAACCCTAACCCTAACCCTAACCCTAACCCTAACCCTAACCCTAACCCTAACCCTAACCCTAACCCTAACCCTAACCCTAACCCTAACCCTAACCCTAACCCTAACCCTAACCCTAACCCTAACCCTAACCCTAACCCTAACCCTAACCCTAACCCTAACCCTAACCCTAACCCTAACCCTAACCCTAACCCTAACCCTAACCCTAACCCTAACCATAACCCTAACCATAACCCTAACCATAACCATAACCCTAACCATAACCCTAACCATAACCATAACCCTAACCCTAACCATAACCCTAACCATAACCATAACCCTAACCATAACCCTAACCATAACCCTAACCCTAACCATAACCCTAACCCTAACCATAACCATAACCATAACCCTAACCCTAACCATAACCATAACCATAACCATAACCCTAACCCTAACCATAACCATAACCATAACCCTAACCCTAACCCTAACCATAACCATAACCATAACCATAACCCTAACCATAACCCTAACCATAACCATAACCCTAACCATAACCATAACCCTAACCATAACCATAACCCTAACCATAACCATAACCATAACCATAACCCTAACCATAACCATAACCCTAACCATAACCATAACCATAACCCTAACCATAACCATAACCCTAACCATAACCCTAACCCAAACCCAACCCTCTACCCTAACCATAACCTCACCCCACCTCATCCCTAACCTCAACCTTTGACCCCACAACTTATCCCAACCTACCCTAACCCTATCATTGACCTTTACCGGTCAGTGAGACTGGAGCCCTTGATGGTGTACTGGATAAGACTGTGGACACTGACACGGGAGACCTGGGTTCAAACCCAGGTTGTAACCTCTATCCAATAGGGGCCCACAGTCTGAAAAAGATTTCACCAGTCTAATCCTACCATCATTCTTACGGCTGCCCTTGTTTTATCCCTTCTCAGCTCCTTTTATTTTATTTTTTAGAATTTTACCATTATTTTAAACCATAACCCTCTTAAAATGGATCATGGTTTCCTGGGTCCCCCCGGTGGTGTAGGGGTTAGGGTTGTGGACCCCCAAACAGATGACTGGGGTTCAAAACCCAGCCCTAGCAAAAGAGCAGTATTGCCTAACAAAATACTAAAACACTAAGGAATCCACAGCCCAACCCCCACCACCCCTAAGTGAATTTTAAGCACCTGGTACTATCTTAAAAGAGACCTATTTTAATGTTTTTAATGGGTCCTCGTGTGCCCGTGCCCTTCGCAGCCCTCCCAAGAGTGCTGCGCCTTTTACCTAACCTAACCCTAACCCTAATTTTTTTTCTGCATTTCAATTTTAGCACTTATTAACTTATAACTGTCTAGGTTTTATATCCACTCGTGTAAATATGCTTCTTATATTCCAAATTTAATTTAATATTTATGTATTTATTATTACTGGGTAAATCTATTTGATTTTATGTATTTTTACTCTCCCCTCTAACTTCTCCACCTGCTGGAATGATGGAATGGGAATCCAGGAGTTGACATTTTTAATTAATCTGCGAACTCCGCTGTCCGTTGCTGAGGAACACTATGGTACTGTAGTGGTGCAAGTCAAGACCTTTCCTTTAGAAATGCAGGGTTCGAAACCAGCTATACACGATCCCTGCTAACCCTACCCCGGTTTCTCTTCTTACAATACTTACAAGAAACCCCCCCCCCCCCCCTCCTCCTTTTTTTTTTTTTTTTTTTTTTTTTTTTTTTTAATATCGCCCTTCATGTCTTTTAATCCTAACCCTAACCACTCCCTACCCCAACCCTAACCTCAACCATTGACCTTTCCTGACCTCAACCTAACCCTAACCACAACCTATTACCCTACCCCATATTAACCCTTCTCCCCTCAGATCCTACCTTTTAGGTCAATTCCAACCCTTAAACTAAGGGCTGTTTTTAAATCCTTTTACATATTCATTTAATCATTTTTGGGTCTTTTTAGGATTACTTTTAACCCCAATTTCTATGTCTGGTTTTACATGGTTGTATCCTTTGGTGGCCTAATGGATAAGGCAGTGGGCACCCACCCGGGAAGCTGGGGTTCAAACCCAGCACCGGACCAATAAAAACCTTATGGTTACAATGAGTGCCGACTGTCGCCTTTCTTTCCCCCCCCCCCCCCCCAAAAAACAAAGGTTTTTTACCAATTTTTAACCTGATTACCACCTGAAGGAATAACCTTTTAAACCGTGGGTTTTTATCTTCATTTCTTTACTTTTTAATTATCTATTTACCTTTTATTTAGACCCTCTTACTTTTCCCTGTGTCCCCTTGGTGGTGGAGTGGCTTAGGCCGTGGACCTGCATACGGTAGACTGGAGTTCGAAACCCGGTCCCGGCAGAAGATTTAATCTCACAGCAAAAGACCTAAATGTCCAGGGCCTTAGCCTTCCACCACCCCTAA
This sequence comes from Trachinotus anak, assembly GCF_046630095.1. NCBI lineage: Eukaryota > Metazoa > Chordata > Actinopteri > Carangiformes > Carangidae > Trachinotus > Trachinotus anak. Next base: position 5,180 of record NW_027273894.1, read on the forward strand.
GTTATTTGTAAGCACTGAAACCCAACAAGAAGGTTTTAAGAGACCTATTTATTTATTCTTTTAATTTTTTTTTTTATTTCCATGGGTTCTCGTGTGCCCGTGCCCCTCGTAGCACTCTTAAGAGTGCTGCGTTCTTTACCTAACCTAACCCTAACCTTTGACCTCACAACTTATCCCAACCCTATACTAACCATAACCCCACCTTCACCCTACCAACATTTTACTGATCCCTAACGTTGACCTGACCTCTACCCTAACCATAACCTCACCCCACCTGATCCCTAACCTCAACCTTTGACCCCACAACTTATTCCAACCTACCCTAACCCTATCATTGACCTTTGCCGGGCAGTGAGACTGGAGCCCTTGATGGTGTACTGGATAAGACTGTGTACACTGACACGGGAGACCTGGGTTCAAACCCAGGTTGTAACCCCTATCCAATAGAGGTCCACAGTCTGAAAAAGATTTCACCAGTCTAATCCTACCATCATTCTTACGGCTGCCCTTGTTTTATCCCTTCTCAGCTCCTTTTATTTTATTTTTTAGAATTTTACCATTATTTTAAACCATAACTCTCCTAAAATGGATCATGGTTTCCTGGGTCCCCCCGGTGGTGTAGGGGTTAGGGTTGTGGACCCCCAAACAGATGACTGGGGTTCAAAACCCAGCCCTAGCAAAAGAGCAGTATTGCCTAACAAAATACTAAAACACTAAGGAATCCACAGCCCAACCCCCCACCACCCCTAAGTGAATTTTAAGCACCTGGTACTATCTTAAAAGAGACCTATTTTAATGTTTTTAATGGGTCCTCGTGTGCCCGTGCCCTTCGCAGCCCTCCCAAGAGTGCTGCGCCTTTTACCTAACCTAACCCTAACCACATTGTCACTAGTTACCATGTATGGGCATGGGCCCGGATAAATGCACAGTGGCTTGACCTCTTGACCCCCAGAGGCCTAAAAGGCCATAACCGGATAACGGAGAGGCACACGGGTGCAGGGCTGACTGTTCCTGAAAGGTCTCGGGTCCCTCCACCACATATGCGAGAACGGGCTCACTAGCTGCGCGTCCCGCGCTGAGAGGAGGCAGTGGCCAACGGAGCTCCTCAGCTCCCCCAGGTACCAGAACCATGATCCAGGCGTCTACGGAAAAGTCTGCCCGAGGCAAGCGTGGGGTCGTTGGAACGGAATCTCTAGGCGGCTCCCCCGCTGAGCTAGGGGGCGTGAAATTGTCAGAACTATCTTGTGTCCCTGGTACTATAGAGCGCCTTTCAGCAGCCATTTAGGCTTGGGGAAGCTTCCAGATTCTGGATAGTCCCTTCCAGATTCTCGCTCATGGCAGTATTTAGGCTTGGTGCACCTTCCGGATTCTGGACAGTTCCATCTTCCATATTGTGGACAGTTCCATATTTTCGCTACTTCTTCCAGATTCTCGCTTAACAGCGGTATTCAGGCTTGGGGCAGCTTCCGGATTCTGGACAGTCCCTTCCAGATTCTCGCTCACTGGCGGTATTTAGGCTTGGGGCAGCTTCCAGATTCTGGACAGTTCATTAATAATGTACATTGGGATAGAGTAAGTAAAATCAAGGTAATAGTCAAGGTCTGTAAGTCAGCTGAACAAATACAAGAGAGAACGAGGTCTATCTGTCTGTCTGTTTGTCTGTTTTTCATCATCACATCAAATACACACACAAGAACAGTATCTGTATGCATTCCATCTTCTCACCAGTTGCTGTAGAAATCGAATTTAAAGTAACAGGTGAGAATGTGGAATCTTCCACTCAAGCTCAGGAAGTAAGTGTGTGTCTGTCTGTGTGTGTGTGGTCAGCCAGGCAAGGGTGAAAGCCCAGCATCATCTCATGATGCCGTACTTTGAGACAAACTGTTTGGGCTATACAAATAAGACTGCCTGTTGGTTGCACCTCTCTTGCACTCTCTTCCACAGATACCCGTCTTACCTGAAGAACAAAGGATATATGCCAACCACTATCCGCAACATGATGATAAACATCGTCAGCCTCTACAATCACGTCAAAAATGTTTTCTTGGAAGAGAGCAGACTGAAGGTGGAGGACATTGACCGTGTACTGTATGAGCTGACCAGGCTCCAAGCCGAGGTTAGAAGGGATGTTGTCGCCCGGCAACAGCGGGTCAAGCGGCTAAAGACCAGTGAGTTCTTTTATTACGTGTCGACATTCACCATTCCCTTCTCGCGGGGGGCTAACCCTCCTCCTCCTCCCTTCTCTTCTTTGCAGACAACCAACTAGATTTGGAGCAGGAACTGAGTTTCCTTTACACTGCCAAGAGACGGATCCCCATGCTGATGGGTAAGATGCCTGCCCGTCCTGGGTTAGGGATCCCTCCTCTGTTGCTCTGGAGACCAACTGTTGGTGAAAAAAGGCTATACAAATAAAGCTTCCTTGCTTTGCCTTGCGTTTTCAGATGCCATAGACAAAGAGGGATTTAAGAAAAATGAACATTCCACTCACTTCAACTTGATCCGCAGCAGTGTGGCCACTCAGGCTGAGCGGCACTTGTCAGAGACAGAGAGGAGGAAGGTGGCCCGGGCAATGTGTCATGACCCCACCACTGCAGAAAGGTTTTATGTGGCGCTCCCCAGCAGAGAGTCAGCTTATGACAGTTGCAGACTACGGATGAAGGCGCTCAAGTGTGAAAAACGTAAAGCCAAGGCAAAGCGCCAATCCATAGTCTGCGATGATGAAGAAGAGTCGTCCTACTCCCTCTCCTCTGAGACCAGCGATGATGGCGAGGAACCAGTGTACGATGACGAGCCTGAATCCAGCTCACTCAGCTCAATCTCTTCTGAGGAGCTGAGGATCAGGAGCCAGCGTCATTCCCGGCTCAAGAGGAAGCTTTTCAGCCCCGTCCAGTCTACCTCTTCCAAGCGGAAGCCCAAGGCCAACTTGATGTCGCCAGTAGCCACAGCCACACCCTCCAAAATCGAAGTCACGCTCCAAAGGCTGTGCAACAGCCACCCACACCTCAAGGAGTTCAGCATTGTCTTGAACATGCCAAAAGATGGCAAAGGGAGGCCACCTTCCAGTCAGCTTGAGGCCACCGATGGAGCCCTGACCACCCCGTCCAAGCTGAAGCCCAAGGCCACCACGGCCACGCAACCTGTTCCACCCACACCCCTCAGCCAGCATCTTGAGGAAGACCAAGCTTCCTGCCTGGAAGGAGGAGCCGAGGCCGCCGAAGCTGAGCCCGCTGAGGCCGAAGCTGCTGAGGTGGCAGAGGCTGAAGAGGCTGAGGCTGCAGAGGCCGAAGCCACTGAGGCCGAAGATGCCGAAGAAGCTGAGGCTGAAGCTGCTGAAGTGGCAGAGGCTAAAGCCGCCGAGGCTGCAGAGGCCAAAGCCGTTGAGGCTGAGGCTGCAGAGGCCAAAGCCGCTGAGGCTGAAGACGCTGAGACCGAGGCTGCAGAGGCCGAAGCCGTTGAGGCTGAGGCTGCAGAGGCCAAAGCCGCTGAGGCTGAAGACGCCGAGGCTGAAGACGCTGAGGCCGCAGAGGCCGAAGCTGAGACCGCAGAGGCCGAAGCTGAAGCCGCAGAGGCCGAAGAGGCCGAAGCTGCTGAGGCCAAAGATATTGAAAAAGCTGAGGCTGCAGAAGCCGAGGCCACTGAGGCAGCAGAGAATGATGAGGCCAAGGCCGCCGAGGCCACCGAAGGTGAGGCTAGGGCCGCTGAGGCCAAAGAGGGCCGCTCCCGAAGCCGCAGAGGCCGAGGTCGAGGCCGCCGAGGCCGCTGAGGCTGTGTTTACATTTTTGAGTACATATTTCAAAAAACAAAGTGCTGGTAAGAAAAATTATGTGCAGTAATTATGTAAATTGTTTTCTTTTGCCACTATGTTCTTACATTATGTTATATACCAGCAACAGTTTTCATTATGTCGGGGTCAGGAGAACACTCATACTGCTTTTCTGTAAGGATAATAAAGCATTTTTTTTTCTGCCAACTGCACATGGGTGTTGGTTCCAGTTATTAGACTTGGGGCAACTTCCAGATTCTGGACAATTCAGCTTCCACATTCTGGGCAGTTCAGCTTCCACATTCTGGGCAGTTCAGCTTCCACATTCTGGACAGTTCAGCTTCCATATTCTCGCTTACTGGTGGTATTTAGGCTTGGGGCAGCTTCCGGATTCTGGACAGTTCAGCTTCCATATTCTGCACAGTTCAGCTTCCATATTCTCGCTTACTGGTGGTATTTAGGCTTGGGGCAGCTTCCGGATTCTGGACAGTTCAGCTTCCACATTCTGGACAGTTCAGCTTCCATATTCTCGCTTACTGGTGGTATTTAGGCTTGGGGCAGCTTCCAGATTCTGGACAGTTCTGACTTGGAAGTGTGAAATCTGGAAGCCTTCCACATTCTCGCTTCTGGAGTTGAAATGCGGAATCGCTTGAAGGTGAAAATGTGGAATCTTCCACATTTCCACTTGTTAGCAGAGGTCAACTTTTTCACTTCCTGTGTGAACAGGAAGTTGGCCAAACACGTGGCGTAAACGAGCTGGGAAGCTGCACACAAGGCACTTGTCTTCCTCATCGGCCGAGTTGAAATTGCAGTAGAACCAACGTGCAGGTGAGTGGGCATCAGTCACTGTGACAGGCACAAATCATGCTTTCCCTCCTGAGACCAAACATGTGGCGTGTTTATTCTGTGTGGCTTTGAATATTGCCACCATTTGAAACAGTGCTAATTAGCGAGCTAATGCTAGTGAAACTGATAGGAATTTGGAAGCAGACCGTGTGCTTCCAAGTTCACACCTATTACCATTGTTTTATTTTTTTTAGGTATAAGAGGCAATTCCGTCCGTAAGACAGATGTTACCATGGACAGGCATGCCTTCCTACTTCTTATCATAGCCCTATCAGCTAAAGGACTGGAAATCAACACCAGTAACAACAAGATTGTGGAGAAGGCCTTGGGAGCGAATGTGAAGCTCGACTGCTTCTTCACCACTGGCCTGGAAGATGAAGGAAATTTGGAGATCGAATGGAGCGTAAAGTCCGTACGCCACCCAATGGATAAGGCAGAGGTGCTTCTGTATACGGCCGGGCATATCTACGACAACTATTATGAACCTCTAAAGGGCAGAGTCTACTTTGACTCACAGGACCCTGAGAAAGGAGATGCTGCCATTCGTCTTTTGCTGCTGACTCACAAAGACACCGGCATCTACTATTGCCAGGTTAAGAAGCTTCCAGGCATCCAAAGCATCAAGGCAGTCCTCAGACTGCTGGAACGGCCATCAAAGCCCAAGTGTTATTACACTGAGGGGGCCGGCAACACCAAAGTGCTACATTGTAGATCTGAGGAAGGTGTGGCACCTATCCGGTACCACTGGGCAAGAATACCACCCCGGGAACCCTAACCCTATGTTTTTGATGTGTGGTTCAATGAAAATTATACTTTTAAAAACACCTCAAAACAGGAGGAGGAAGAAATGAATGAAATTATTATTGCTGCCTACCAACTAACTTCAGCATAACCTTGACAGACTTTTCTTTATTAAATAAATACAAGACTCCATTTACACAGAGTGATGAACCACTCTAAAGTCAAAACAAGGACAGCAATACAAAACCTGTCTCATACAACAGGAAACTAGATAATGGAAACACAATAAAAGCTTTAAAGATTAAAAAAAAAAAACCTTATGCTGTAGATGCGCTAACCTTCAAAATGACTGTGATCAATGTGTAGCCTTCTGTCTGCCTCTCTATCGTTGATGTCTCAAATCATGTTCACTTTGATCCTGAAGTCTGAAGAATTCATCATTTTCCAATGGTAATGTCAAAAAGAAAAGTTTAATTTCCCTCAATGTCCCTGAAAACATCCACCACTGGGCTAAATTGTTAATGAGAAGTTAAAGTAAAGCTTAATGGTGAACAGGTGCATGTAATAATCTGCCTGTAAATATTTGTGTGTGTGTGTGTGTGTGTGTGTGTGTGTGTGACTTTACGCATTTTTGGGGACAAATTTCAGACTTCAGACCAGTTAATTGGGGACAAAACCTGTGTCCCCAATTGGGAAAAAGCTGATTTTTGGGTCTGTGGTTAAGGTTAGGGTAAATCTCAAGGAAATAAATGCAAGTCTATAAACTCTAACCCTTGCCCAAAAGTGACAAAAGTAGGTGTGTGTGTGTGTGTGTGTGTGTGTGTGTTAAATAGATTGCTCATGTAAAGCATAAGGGCTTTATTCAGGAGAAGAGGTTGTTTTACATCCCAGCAAAGTGATAATCACCCTCTGTCTTTTCAGCTTTTTTCTCTGGTTCTCTTTAATTGCCCAGGCAGCAGAAAAGTTCATTCGTCTCAGGTTTTCGTGTTTGTGTGTGTGTGTGTGTGTGTGTGACTTTATGCATTTTTGGGGACAAATTTCAGACTTCAGACCAGTTAATTTGGGACAAAACCTGTGTCCCCAATTGGGAAAAAGCTGATTTTTGGGTCAGTTGTTAAGGTTAGGGTAAATCTCAAGGAAATAAATGCAAGTCTATAAACCCTAACCCTTGCCCAAAAGTGACAAAAGTAGGTGTGTGTGTGTGTGTGTGTGTGTGTGTGTGTGTGTGTTAAATACATTGCTCATGTAAAGCATAAGGGCTTTATTCAGGAGAAGAGGTTGTTTTACATCCCAGCAAAATGATAATCACTCTCTGTCTTTTCAGCTTTTTTCTCTGGTTCTCTTTAATTCCCCAGGCAGCAGAAAAGTTCATTCATCTCAGGTTTTCGTGTGTGTGTGTGTGTGTGTGTGTGTGTGTAGGCACATTTTACATGTGTGTCACAGCCTATATGTTGTTGGCTGTTTGTGTTAGCTCGACAGACTGAGAACATGATTTTCTCACACTTTCACTTGCCACCTCTGTAACTTTCACAGAAAACATACAAACAAAGTTATATTTCTGGTGAGTCCTGCTTCAACTTTCAATTTGAACTTAAAATTGAATTCCTAATAGACCTTCTGTGCCAAAGATGCTCAGTTTTATTTGAATAGAGTTACTTGATGTATTTGCACAAACTTTACATGTTCAAATCAAACATTATTTGTACTGATGATTACACATTGTAAAAGACAAGTGAATAGCAGGGGTAAAAACTGAATACATATCCTACTGTATTTTTGCATCTAAAGATTGATCAAAGGTTTATAAAAGGGAAGGTTGACAGAAGCTTTGAATTGGGAAGCATCTTTATCTGAGATATGACATCTTTTGTACAGTGACAGAAGTAATCACGGATAGCAGGGAGAAGACCTGTCTCTCTAATATGTCATAAAGACTGTAATAAGTAAGTGCTTTTTTGGAAAGCGTGGCCCCTTTGCAGTGCACAATTTCGGTGACCATATTTTTAAACCTCAAAACTGGGACCGTTAATTGTGTAGCATTTTAATGCACGTGCACACATATGTCCATATTCACACAGCATAGGTGTTTTCATTGGGATGTAGGATGGGCAGATCTACCAAGCACACTTCAAATATGGATACCATGAATGCAGCATTGTCATACTTACAATGGAAGGAGTTATCCTCCTGGAAGTTTTTACAGAAGTTATTTTGTAACACACAGATTTAACAGTAACTACATAACAGTAAATACAGTGCATTCACACTCATCCTTCAATAGCCTGCTGTAACCTGGCTTCTCACAGCCACCTTGTTTCTTGGATTAAAGGTAGTCAGTCTAACGGAATAAGAGTAGATCTGTCAAACATTTCATTGAGAGTGAAAAAATGTTTTATCAACATTTGCATAATATAGAAAATAAATGGGTAGAATGTTTGGCATTTGGACACCATGGTGACATCATTATACTTTTTGAGGGTAATGATGCCATACATAGTACAGGAAACCCCCAAGTGGTGATCAAATGAAGAGAATGGCAAAGATCTGGATCGATGTGAAGAGCAGCAGGCTTCTGGGAAGTTCTGACCTGAACACTGGAAGTGCTGAAACTGGAGGTGAATGTGATCAAGGAGGATCATGACAATTTACACTAAAAAGACGGTTTACTTCAGCAGGGAGGAGAACAGATATAAAGTTTGATAGCATTTATATATATGTTTAATAAATTTAATTTTTGCCTTAATGATTGGAATGTTGATCATTTAGGGGAAAAAAAATCTTTACGCTCAGAAGGGATGTACTCATTAATGCTGTGTACTGTACCTACTGTCCATTGTCCCTAATGATGAAGAGGGAAATGCAGTCTTCCTGTAACCATGTCAACGCAGTATAATCCTTGAAGGCAGAGGGATGACATCACCCCTCCATTCCTGGCCTGATGCCCTCAGATTTCTCTTTGGGTTTATTTGTGTTTGGCACCTTCATCACCCAAAATCTATGTTGAACACTTTTCATTCAGCAAGTACTGTTGCACATTAAAAGAGACAAACTGAAAGCCAAGATTGAGCAAAAAACATAAGGTGTTTTCCATGAGCCTGGATTGGTACACTTTAGCTGCATGGCACTGTCAACATACATGTCAACTACATACTGAAGGGAATAGCCATGCTGTGCCTGCCATTGTGGTGGTCTTTCCTGCTGGCAGGGACAACCTGTGATGGTCCCCTCCCCTCAGTTGTGTCCTCAGTATCTCAACTTGTGTGTCTGTGCTGGAGATCAATGAGACAACCCGATTTTAAGGAATTTGTTTCGCTCCTGTTTTTCTGTTGGTACTTTCAGAAATCAGCTTCATTATATCGTTTATCAGTTGCTTTTAGTCTAAATGGAGCTGTGTTTGGTAATGCATACCAAACCTTTCCTGCTCTTGCAGCTTCACATTAAAAGCTTTCAACTGGCAAAACAGGGGATGCTTTTGTTGTGAAGAAGTTATATGGAAAAACCCCGTGAGATAGGAGAATTGATTCATTCAGTGATTATAACATATGATCTCTTGAGTTATTTTATTGATACAGTGGTATCAATAGTGTGGTAGTGTTGTATTACTCAGCCAGAGATATATTCATTTTGGTCCCTAAAGTTTTTTCCCTTTCTGGCAGTTGGCCTTGTGTCAGTTTATGCCTTTTTATGTCTAAATGATGGCATGTGTTCACATGTGTGTGTACAGTATGGTAAAATGTTGATTCTGTTTTTGGTACACAGTTTTGTTTGTACAACCTTTAAGTTTCATTTAAATGAAATAAATAAATAAATACAGTATGTGATTGAAAACTGTATTTTGTGTAAAATATTTCAATTTTTATAAGGGTATCTTTTCTTCTTTTATGGTTACACAGACATCATGATGTTTAATAGATAACTATCACTTGTGTTATCTGTGCACTGATGCTTTTACTATGAGCAAAATACCCAAAATACCTAGCTACCTGGCAGTCGGAGTTGAATTTCAGTAAAATTATTTCTTTGCTTTTGCAACAATACAATAGAAAAATAACATTTCACTGAATGCAAAATGTATGTATTGTAACGGACTGGGTTCATGTTAGTGTTTAACTGTTATGATTGTTACTGTGAGAAATGTTAGTTTAATTCAGACATAAGGTCTGCTGAGTTGCAGTACTGATAATTACAGACTGTCAATGAACATGTTGTCAGCTTAGATGCTGTGAAGCCTGTCCATCATGTGAGCTACCTGTAACAGTGATCAGTGGGAGATAGCACACCTGTAATTGGCTAGGAGTTAATTGTCCTTGTCTTCCTGCTTTGGTGCTCAGCAGCCAGTTGATGTTTGAGAGGCTAAGTGAGAGGCTAGTATAGAATTCACAGCAACTCTGTTTTGTTATTTTGGCGTTGGCTACGGTCCACAGTAGTCTGTGTTATTGGGCGCAATAAAGTTGCAGCAGAAACCGACTAACGTCTCATCGTCTGCTTAATGAGGGACATTACAATATGTAAAAATGGGAACCACCAACCCAGTCTGCCACTCCGCAGGTACTGTCCCCAACCTCCACACGGCACTGAAGAGGCATGTCAGCCATGAAGGGCTCAACAATGTCCAAAGCCTTAATCCACAACTGGTGCCTTGCCATGAGGGAGCTTCATGACTACCTCAGAGACTGCCAGAGCTATGAATGAGGCTTCAGACTCTGGGTTAGGGTTAAATACTGACCATTGGATGTATTCAGCTAATAATGCTACCAAGAAGTTGTCAGTAAGGATGGTTAAAAATGTTTAATATGTGAAAATAATATAGGCTAGGATAGGATAAGAATATTTAATATTTATTTTTTATATCTGATTCAAATTATAATAACATTTTAAAGACACCAAATGCTTAACATGAAATCTTCTTTGAGCTTTACAACAACACCTAACCTATAGTATTGTATTGAGCAATACAATATTACAGGTTAGAGGTTGAGGATGTAGAATATTTAGGGCTACAATATATGACCTTAAATATTAATTTATGTCATATTTACATAAACATTATTACACAAATTCAAACTAACCCTAACCCTAACCAACTCAAAAGATTTCAAGTTATGAACAAAAAATGGAATTTGTCTTCAGTCCTTGGATTTAACATTACTTTAACTAATTTTAAGCAAATCATCTGTAGGAAATAAGTCTGTAAAACAGAATATTGTGGCAATTCTATGTTATGACAGCAAATAGACTTGTCAAATACATATTAAACTGAGTTCACATTTTTTCCACCAATTAGCAAGTTGAAACAACTTAAAATTTAAACTGTGCAAAATTTCTGTGCTAGTCATTGAGCTCAATATATGTGATTTTAACATTTAATATATAAGTTGGGTTATATGCAGGCAACACAAATTTAGGTTTTGTTTCTACTCAAAGATTTTAAGTTATGCAAACAAAGAAATTTAACTTGTACTCAAACTTTAAACTTTACTTTACTTTGACAAAAACAGAACATTATGACAGTTTTATGTTAGGACAACAACCTTTTTGTGTTCAGCATAACTCTGCAACTTGTCATAATTACATGTTTTTGGTATGTAAAGTGAACATAAAATTTTCATTTTATTGAACAAGAAAGTAACTTATCTTACAACTATTTGGACTCCATTGAACTATCAAAATAGAGTGAACAATATATGTGTTGTCAATTGGCCCTGAAATAATTAGGCTGTATCAACTTTAAGCTACTTTTGGCTTTAGAGCTAATGAGGGATGAGTATTTGTGTCAAGTGAACATAAAGTTTCATTTTAACAGTCCTGAACACTTGTGTGGACTTAACAATAAAATTTTGTCATGAATGAATTGGGGTTTACAGTGTGGGTTCCATTTTCATTATTTGTTTTTTATTGTTTTTCTGTTGTAATTTTACATAGTGATATATAAATGTGTTTTTGTACAAGAAAATCCACATACTTATAGCTACAGCTAACCTAGCATAAATATTAAACCAAATATTTTTTTTCCAAGGTAACAGCTGACCTCCAGCACTGTATCACTTTCATGACAACATTAGGAGAAGTTTCTCTGCAGTACAAGACATAAAACATACTCTACCCACTCAGGTTCTCACATTGTGTTGTGTTGTTTTGCTGCAGCTAACCCTAACGCAGCCAACACAGTGACTTATTTAGCCTTACTTTTGCTCCAAGGTCTGTGTAATGTCAATGGCCAATGACGTCAAGCTGTGAACTGGACACACACACAAAAGAAGATAGGGACATATAAGACATACATACTGTAGATAGCATGAAAAAGCACACCTGCTCTCTATTTTTCTCTCCCATTTGTATCAGCCAGCTGAGGGCCAGAGGTTCAGACAAAGAAGCATTAATCCTTCTATAGATCTGTCGGAAGTGCAGCTCCTGGGCTGTAGCAATGATCTATGTGTTGACAATACAAAGTACTGTTCCTCTATTCAATTGCAGTGTCTGGCCCTTTACTTGAGAGTTGTTTTAAATCACAAAACTTTAAATCTGTAGGTGCCCCTTGCTCCTCTGCTGTGTCATGTTCATTCCTTATCCCAACATAGAATAGAAAGTGTCCACGTGTTCATCTTCCTGCTGTATACATATTCCATTAAACAAATGTGAGAAATTGGGAGGTGTTTTCACTCCCAGCATTTAAACTAGTACTGAAATAAGCTAAACATTGTTGAAGTTTTTTTTGCATTATATTACTTTATAGTTTACTTACAGGCATTTGCATTTTTAACATTCCACTTTCTCCAAACAGAAAAGGACATTTTATTTTAGTGCATTATCTTACCTCACCAAATCCCTCTTTAAGTGCTGTAAAGTCTGAGCTAAACACGCACAATACTTTGAGTACTTAACTTTAAGTAAATAACATTATTCCATTAAATAAAGCCAGGGTTGTAAGGCTTTAGATTGCTATAGCTGGTGGTTAGTTTGGTAACATATAAAACCTGAGTAGGAGGGACAAAGAAGAGCTGTTGTCAGTATCAGACTTAAGAGGACATGAATGGACAAGAAACTGTCATACAGTTTCCTCCCTGTTCCTTGTGGTGTCTACATTTTCATCCCATTTATAAATAACTCAAAAAATGTTTTGTGAGAGATATTTCAAGATGAATATTTATTTTGTTCTACATTGTTTTTCACAACATGCACTGATATTAATCCTCAGTGGCACAGAACTAAGCCATGACAAGGTGCATACCATGAAGACCGGGAAAATGGTCAAAGAGAAGACAATCAGTGAACCTGCATGACAACACACTCATCAAGAAGCTCAGTAATTTCAAGTGGGACTTCATTTGTGTCACACCGCGGTGAGGTCATGTTGGGTTATTGTCCTGTCTCCATGTCTTGTCTTGTCATTTCCTGTTTTATTTTGAAAGAGTAACTCTCCTCTCGTTTCAGGTCACTTGCCCTCCCTCGTGTTTCTTGGTTTGGTTGTTTGAGTGTTTCCACCTGTCCTCGTTACCATGTGTATAAGAGCCTGCGTCTCCCCTTGTCTTGTGCCAGTGTGTCATTTATGTCGACATCTGTATATGACCATTCTAGCCTTCCACAGTCTTGAAGCAAGTCGGTACCCTGTACCTTTTGGTTTTGTTCTTGTTCCTCCTCATCGAGTGATTTTTGGTTATAAGTCTCTTAGTTTAGTTCCTCCAGTTTTCAGGAGTGTTTTTTGTTTGTTCGAGTCTGATTTAGCAATAAAGACTTTTTGTGAGAAAACTATCCTGCATCTGCGTCCTAAGTCCTAGCCTGGTTGTGACAGTTTGATCTCTCTCTCTCTCTCTCTCTCTCTCTCTCTCTCTCTCTCTCTCTCTCTCTCAGTATTGTATGCACTGCTATTTGAATTAAAAAGTTTCATGTTTTTATTTCAATAAATGAAGGGAAAATTAAAAAAGGGACTGCATAATGAATTATATTTTATTGTTATGTTATCTGTTCTTTTATCTTTTTCACCTATTCTTTTATTATTAATTATCTTATGTTTTTGTTAATGTTATAACTTTTTAAATCTATTTCATTGTATCTCATCATCACCTTTGTTCTTACTTGATTTTCCTTTTCTTTTAAGTTTATTGGTCATCTGTGAAGCACTTTGAACTGCACTAACCTGAATTAAAACTGCTATACAAGTAAAGTTTGATTGATCGATTAATAGATAATTACACTGTGTAAAAGTTACAAAACAGCAGACAAAATAACTTACTGAGCCACAGGAGTGAAGATATGACATGGACAGAATGTGTTGAACTTCATGTTAAAGTCCTGCTGTCCCTGAACAATGTGTGGCTTTGGCAGAACCTGCACTTCTTCAGTTAGATTGCTGATTCTCACTGGAAGTCTCTACTGATGAAGACGTGAATCAGCTTCCACTGATTGTTTAATTATAGAATGTGTTGGTTTTAGTTTTTATCTACAAACCCTTTAGAGGAAAAGGTCAATAAGTAAATTGCCCACCAACAATAAACTATGAAATGATTTTCGATGATAAAATGTTTGGAGCAGTGGAACCTAGAAAACAATCAAATAGATCTCTCCATACCATCTTTTTAGCTACAAAACTAAAGTTAACTCTTAATTATCAGTAATTATGTGCTGTGCCTATGTGCTGGGCATACCAAGCTTGCAGGGGCTGTCCAGCTTCAGGTGGGCAGCACCAAGAGACCTATTGACATCAGTCGGTCCAGGAAGTAAGGTCTGGACCCTCAACAAGGTGCTTCACACAAATGAGAAAACTGGGTTTTGCCTTGACAGAATTTTCCTCTTTGGTGGGAACTTTGAGCTTTGAAACTCTGTATAAAATTTATGTGCACAAAATCTTATAGAAAACTGTAAGACAGTGAAAACTCATAAAAGTATTATAGGTCCTCTCTTAGACCTGCTATATATTTAAAAAAAACAAAACAAAACACATGGACATCTACCTTTATACAATATGGGACCTTTAACCCTGTAATGCCTGACCCCAGAAATAATGGACAGAAAATTCTGATTTCTTGAATCTGGAACCTTTATTTGGCCCTTTCCAAATTTTATACACGATTTTACTACATACTAAAATGCAAAAAATTATGTAATTATAACTTGCTTCAACAGATTAAGTGTTCATGTTAGAATATTACTAAAAAATTCAAAGAAAATGTCACAGGAAAATCGTAAAAATCGCAATTTTCTTTACCTTGATCCAGTGAGTTGGGAACTATCAGAAGGTGGCCAACTTGGATTGTACCATGTACTGTATTTGAATTGTTGTAGCGATAAAGGTATCCACCAGGGGTTGGAAGACAAGTATCAGATTGGATACAAGAGGGTTTTGAGTGAAGTTTTTACCATAAGCTGATGCAATAGGTCTCAGAAATGCTTGTATCAAATTTGATGCATTTGGCATTATAGGGTTAAACTGTGAAACTGTGTACATCTTGAGAGAAGCTCAGCAATAAGGTCTTAAAGCTTGTGTATTAAACTAAGCATCTCAGCTGGGCTAAGACAGTTCTTGAGGTATGAGGGTGCACAAATATGAAGCACATAAGAGTGTAAACACCCTCCACCTGATCCCCACACAATTCAATTCAATTCAATTCAATTCAATTTTATTTGTATAGCGCCAAATCATAATATACATTATCTCAAGGCACTTTACAGGGTAAGGTCAAGACCTTACTTTGTTACAGAATAAACCCAACAGTTCCCACAAAGAGCAAGCGCTTGGCGACAGGGGGGAGGAAAAACTCCCTTTTAACAGGAAGAAACCTCCAACAGAACCGGGCTCGGGGTGGGCGGCCGTCTGCCTCGACCGGTTGGGTTTAGGAGAAGATAGAAAGAGGGGGAGGGGGAGGAGAGGGGAGAGAAGAGAGAGAGAGAGAGACCAGGAACAGCTGTATCGGTAATGGTGTTATCAATAATAATGACAGGTAACAGTGGTTAATAGTAAAGATGAGTAGTGGTGGATCTGGATCCTGCTGCTCCAGAAGCAGAGATACCTGCAGAATGAGGACAGAGAGAGGGAGAGAGAGGAGAAGCACAAACTACGGGAGAGAAAAAATACAAAGTTAATGGCATGAAGTTATCGAGAGAGAGAGGGGGAGAGAGACAGAAATAGAGAGAGAGCGCCCAGTGAATCATGGGAATCCCCCAGCAGTCTAGCTCTATAGCAGCATAACTAAGGGATGGGTCAGGACATACCCGAGCCAGCCCTAACTATAAGCTTTACTAAACAAGACAGTTTTAAGCCTGATCTTAAAGGTAGAGAGGGTGTCTGCCTCCCGAACCCACACTGGGAGCTGGTTCCACAGGAGAGGAGCCTGATAGCTGAAGGCTCTGCCCCCCATTCTACTCTTACAAACTCTGGGAACCACAAGTTGACCTGCATTTAGAGAGCGAAGTGTCCTATTGGGAAAATAGGGAACTATAAGCTCTCTAAGGTACGATGGTGCCTGACCATGAATGGCTTTGTAGGTGAGGAGGAGGATTTTAAATTCGATTCTAGAGTTTACAGGGAGCCAATGCAGAGAGGCTAACACAGGAGAGATGTGATCTCGTTTCCTAGTTCCTGTCAGTACTCGTGCTGCCGCATTCTGGATCAGTTGGAGGCTTTTTACTGAATTTTTGGGACATCCTGACAATAAAGAGTTACAATAGTCCAGTCTTGAGGTAACAAATGCATGAACTAGTTTTTCAGCATCCTTTAGACATAGAATGGGTCTGATTTTAGCAATATTGCGCAGGTGGAAGAAGGCTGTCCTAGAGACTTGCTTTATATGTGAAGTAAAGGACAAGTCCTGGTCAAAAATGACACCAAGGTTTCTGACTGTAGCACTGGAGGCCAAGGTGATGTCATCCAAAGTCAGTATATTATCACATAGTGTATCTCTGAGGTGTTTTGGGCCAATTACAATAACTTCAGTTTTGTCTGAATTTAAGAGTAAGAAATTACTGGTCATCCAGGTTTTTATGTCCTTAAGACACACCTGAAGCTTGGCTATCTGGTTAGTCTCACCTGGCTTCATGGATAAGTACAGCTGGGTGTCATCTGCGTAACAATGGAAATTTATCTGGTGCCTCCTAATAATGTTTCCCAGAGGGAGCATATATAGACTGAAGAGCATTGGTCCTAGCACAGAACCTTGTGGAACTCCATGACTAACTTCTGTGATGATAGAGGAGTCATTGTTAACATGAACAAACTGGAGTCTATCTGACAGATATGACTTAAACCAGCTTAGTGTGGTTCCTTTGATGCCGACCATATGTTCTAGTCTCTGTAATAAAATCTTATGATCAATGGTGTCAAATGCGGCACTAAGATCTAGTAGGACAAGTACAAAGACAAGTCCATTGTCTGAAGCTATGAGGAGATCATTGGTAACCTTAACCAGAGCTGTTTCTGTGCTATGATGGACTCTAAAACCTGACTGAAAATCTTCAAACAAACCATTCCTGTGCAAATAATCACATAACTGGTTTGCAACAACCTTCTCAAGGATTTTGGAAATAAAGGGGAGGTTGGATATAGGTCAACCATAGGTCTTGGCTAAAACATCAGGATCAAGAGTAGGCTTTTTAAGTAGAGGTTTAATTACTGCAACTTTAAAAGCCTGCGGTACATAACCAGTTGATAAAGATAAGTTAATCAGACTTAATATAGAGGTGTCAATTAAAGGAAAAACTTCTTTGAACAACCTTGTTGGAACGGGGTCAAGAAGACAAGTCGATGGTTTAGATGATGAAACTGTTGAAGTGAGCTCAGGGAGATGTACAGGAGAGAAACAGTCAAAATATAAGCCAGTTACAGTCGACTCTGAAGCTGCTGAACTGGACAGTACATCTGAGCCGGCTGTGGGGAGGAGATGGTGAATTTTTTCTCTAACAGAGACAATTTTATTTGTAAAGAAGCTCATAAAGTCATTACAGCTGAGGGCTAAAGGTATAGATGGATCAACAGAGCTGTGGCTGTCTGTCAGCCTGGCTACAGTGCTGAACAGAAACCTGGGATTGTTCTTGTTTTCTTCTATCAATGATGAATAATAGGATGTTCTGGCTTTACGGAGGCTTTAGAGATTCATCCAGGTTAGTAGAACGCCACCTTCTTTCTAGTTTCCTTGAATTTTGCTTTAAAGCTCGTGTTTCTGAGTTGTACCATGGAGCTAGCCTTCTCTGACTCACTACCTTCTTCCTCAGAGGGGCCACAGTGTCTAGAGTTGCACGCAGTGAGGCTACAGTACTGTCAACAAGATCATCAACCTGTGTGGATGTGAAGTTAAGAGAGCTGTTCCCTACTGCATTGATACATGGCAGTGGGCTAAGTACTGATGGGATTCTTTCTTTAAATTTGCTAATGGTATTGTCAGAGAGACACCTGCTGTAATAGATTTTTTCCCCAGATGCTGTGTAGTCCATGACTGAAAACTCAAATGTTAACAGAGAATGGTCAGATAAAAGAGGGTTTCTGGGAGAAACTGTTAGATATTCAATGTCAATCCCATAAGTCAGAACCAGATCAAGGGTATGGTTAAAAGAGTGAGTGGGTTCATTAACATGCTGAGAGAAGCCAATTGAGTCTAATAATGAATTAAATGCAATACTCAGGCTGTCACTTTCAACATCTACGTGAATGTTAAAATCACCCACCATGATAACTTTATCTGTGCTGAGAACTAACTCAGATAAAAAGTCTGAGAACTCAGATAAGAACTCAGAGTAAGGGGCAGGTGGACGATATACAGTAACTAGTAGGACTGGTTTTTGTGTCTTCCAGTTTGGGTGTGACAGACTAAGAATAAGGCTTTCAAATGAATTACGATTAACTTTAGGCTTAGGATTTATTAGTAAATTGGAGTGATAAATGGCTGCCACCCCTCCTCCTCGGCCTGTGCTTCGAGGGATATGAACGTTAACATGAGTGGGGGGTGTTGATTCATTCAGACTAACATATTCATCCTGCTGCAGCCAGGTTTCAGTCAGACAGAGCAGATCTACATGATGATCAGTTATCAGATCATTGACTAGTAGAGATTTAGATGAGAGTGATCTGATATTCAATAATCCACATTTAATTTTCCTGTTATTTGGTTCTGGACTAACAGTTGTGTTAATTTTTATTAGGTTTTCATGTCTAACTCCTCCTCTGTTCACTTTTGATTTATTATATTTAAATGTAGGTGGTCGGGGGACAGACACAATTTGTAGGGGGTGAATGGCAGGCGACTGCTCTAAGAGAGGCGCAGAGAAGAGTGTAAGACTGCGACTCTGCCTCCTGGTCTCAACTCTGGTTTGTCATGGCTTTGGCTTTCTAATAAACTCAGTGAAGTTTCTAGATAAGAGCGCAGCTCCATCCAGCGTGGGATGTATGCTGTCTCGTCTAATCAGATGAAATGGGACACACAGTCCCATTTCATAGTAGTGAGGATGATCATGATCTATAGGGGCTCCATGAAGCATACGTAGAGTGAATCCATTAAGATGTAACATATACCATCTTGAATGTCTGTGGAGAAAAAAAAAAACAATACATGAACCAGAGCTGACACCCACATAATAGCTTTTTGCTCTTAAATGTTAATGTGTAGTGAAGCTGCTGCCTTAAAGGGAAGCAAGTATAAAATCCACATTTTTTCATACTATAATTTTGTGTGGAATTCTGCACACACAGAAACACACAGCTCCATTGTAAATCAAAGTCACTCTGTATGCAGTATTTTCTTTGTAAATACAATGAGAGACTTTCATCCTCAGTGGGAAGCACATTCTATATATATATATATATATGTACCAGACTGACACATGAAAATGACTGTGGCAGAATATTTCTTTGTTTTTATTTTTTGTTAAATCTCTGGTGGTTGTTGTTGTTGTTGTTTGCCTTGTGCAGTTTCTTCTGGAGGTTATCAGAGACCACTGCTGTGCTGTAGGCTTTAACCCTCTGACTCTTCATTAGTGGCTGATCGTCAGACTTTTCTCTGGTGCCATCTATAGCACTTTATCCTTATCTCAGGTTTTAAAGGCCCTGAAAACATATTTTCTCAGTCAACTTCTTACATGAAAACACTATTGTCTGCTGTATTTAGAGCAGGCTTTGGTATATTATGGGAAGATTTCAATATTTCTTGTTTTCTCTGTGCTTTTCTCACTGGTTGGAGGTGTGTGTGTTTCTATCAGAATCTGATGGCAGTTGGAAATAACAAGAAAATAACACAAATAACATGAAAATCATAAAATTATTCACTTTGTAATATAAATAAGAATATATATATATATATATATATATATATATATATATATATATATATATTTATTTTTTTATTTTATTTTATTTTTTTGATCAAGGTATTTTTATTTAGTTTTACAAATTAATTTACAATTTAACATAGGAACAAAAAAAATGACCACAAATCCCATCCACCCCCCACAAATACCAGACTTACAGAGTTCACAGTAGAAAATCCGTAGTTCAAAATATAGAATTCACATAGCCAGATAAAAATAAATAAATAAATAATAATAATAATAATAATAATAATAATAATAATGATGACAGAGGACAACAACAGAAGTTTACAGTACTATATTGTCTGCCTCCATATCTTCAACAAACATTAAGAAAGGCTGCCAAATGTTATAAAATTTTCTAGTAGACCCCCTGATTGTGTATCTGATCTTCTCCAACTTGATATGGTACATGATTTCCCTATATCAGCTTTGATTTTAGAGAGTCTAACTTTAGACCAGTGGAGATGGTGTACAATTTTAAACTGAATGACAGCATGTCTAAGACAAATGGATGACGAAAAAATCCCCCGTATTATTTTGTTCCAAGTGTCGTCTGTGATTTGCTGATTAAAATCTGTCTCCCATTTATTTTTGAGGAGGTCCAAAGGCATTAAGTTATGAGAATACAGTATTTTGTATATTGTGCTAATAGTTCGTTTTTTGACTAGTTTACAATCAAAAATTGAGTCCAACAGACCAGTTGGAAGACGTAAGGGAGAACATTTAAAGTTTGAGAATACAAAATTCAGAAGCTGCAGGTATCAATAAAAATGTGATTTGGGAATGTGATATTTTTGTACCAACTGTTCAAAGGAGGCAAAACTGCCATCAATATACAGATCAGACAGTGATATCATACCTCTTGTGGACCACATATGAAAGACCTCATCTATTAATGATGGAACAAACATATGATTCATAGCAATTGGTGTAGCCTGAGATAGATCTGTAAGAGCGAAGGATCTTCTAAATTGGTTCCAGATCTTGATTGAGTGCAAAATAATTGGGTTAGAGGTAAAGTTAGAAATGGGCTGTGTAAATGGCAACTTAGAACACAGTAAGGCTTTTAAAGAAGTGGAATTTACAGATGCCCCCTCCAGATTTAGCCATTCAGTGTCAGTGTTATCATTATCGTTACCCATCCAATATGACAATACTTGAATGTTAACCACCCAATAGTAATACAGGAAATTAGGGAGTGCCATCCCTCCCATTGAGCGAGGTCTCTGATGTACACTTCTTTTTATCCAAGGCGGTTTTTTGTTCCAAATGAAACTCGATATCTGATTATTTAATTTGGTAAAAAAAGACTTAGTTAAAAAGACGGGAAGGCACTGAAATATATATAAAAATTTGGAAAGTATATTCATTTTTACTGTATTAATTCTTCCACCCAGAGAGAAAGGCAGGGGATCCCATCGTTCGATATCCTGATTTAAGTTTGATAACGGGCCGATAGTTAGCAGCATAAAGATCTTTATGTTTATCTGTATTCCATATGCCGAGGTATTTGAATTTTTTGGGGCTAATTTTAAAGGGAAGTGAATTTAAGGCTGTCTCGTCATTACAAGTGCCAACAGGCATCCCTGTCTTGTACCACGTTTAAGCTTGAAAAAAGGGGACAAATTATTATTAGTACGAACAGCAGCCTCCGGAGAGGTACATAAAAGTCTGATCCATGATATGAATTTATTGCCAAATCCAAACCTCTCCAGCATGCTGAAAAGATAGCCCCACTCCACCCGGTCGAACGCCTTTTCAGCATCAAGTGAGAGGACGACCTCTGGCACATCAGGTGGAGAGGGGCTATAAAGGATGTTAAAAAGGCGTCTGATATTGGAAAAAGAGTAACGATTCTTAATAAAACCTGTTTGGTCAGGTGATATAATGGAAAGAAGAACACCTTCCAGTTGGTGTGCCAGAACCTTGGCAAGGATTTTTGCATCAGCGTTAAGGAGAGAAATTGGGCGGAATGAATTGCACTCTAGAGGGTTTTTCCCTTTTTTGAGAGTTACAGAGATTACTGCTTGGTGCATGGTTGGAGGTAAGGTCTTAAGTGAAAGTGATTCTTCAAAAGCTGACATTAGTAAAGGGGCAATTTGGTCTGAGAATTTCCTGAAGAAATCTGTCAGATACCCGTCCGGCCCTGGGGACTTGCTGCTTTGCATAGATCTGATTGCACATATTATTTCCAGGGCCGAGAAGTCTTTCTCCATTGAATCAGCTATGTTTGGGTCTATGGACAGAACATGTAGGGATCTTAAAAAATCCTCCAACACGGAGGGTGTAGTTGTACATTCTGATGTATATAATACTTGATAGAAATTTTGAAAACAGGAGTTAATTTTGAAGCTATCTGTACACTTTAAACCTTGTTCATCATTGATTGCAGGTATAGTCTGATTGACAGTTCTTTGTCGTAGCTGATGTGCGAGAATTCATCCAATTTTTTCCCCATGTTCATAGCATCCGTGTCTAGATTTGGAGAGGAGATATTCAGCCTGTCGTGTTGATAGGATGTCAAATTCGGTCTGCAAAGACAGACGTTTTTTTGCTATGTCAGCAGATGGTTGATGGCTGTATAATATATCTAATTCCAGTATTTGATCTGTTAGCTCTTTAAGACGCACTGTAGTTGTTTTCTCCTTATTTGCGCAATAAAAAATGATTTGGCCTTGTAGATAGACTTTTAGAGATTCCCATATAGTTGAGTATGACATTCCTGGCGTTTGATTAGTATCAAGAAAACATTTTATTTCACATGAAATAAAGCTGGTAAAAGACTCTTCTGATAAGAGAAGAGGATTGAGTCTCCAAGGGCGGTAGCTATTTTGTGTGCTAGGAATGCTGATTTTTGTGGTTAGCAGACCATGATCTGAAATGACTATGGCTTCATAATCACACTTAGTTACAGAAGATAGTAGTCTTTTATCCAGGAAAAAAGTATCTATGCGAAAATAGCTCTTATGGACTGGGGAGAAAAAGGAGTATGCTCTAGCAGGGGGATTACAAAACCGCCATACATCCACTACACCATATGTTTTAAGGAAAAGCTGGATTGTGTGTGCTGATTTAGACAAGGACGTCTTTTTGGAGGAACTGCGATCTAAGGCAGGGGAAAGTACACAATTTATATCGCCTCCAAGTATAAGATAATGTGATGTCATGTTTGGTAGACAAGAAAAAAAATTTGAAAAGAATTCTGGATTGTCCCAGTTTCGTGCATAAATATTGGCCAGGATGACCGGAAATGAAAAAAGTTGCCCTGTCACAATAATGTAGCACCCTGCAGAATCAGAATCGACATTAGTCATCATAAATGGTATATATTTATCAATGAAGATGGCTGCCTCCCTAGTCTTTGTGTGGAAGTTAGAATGATAAACTTGTCCTGACCATCCTCTTTTTATTCGGAACAGGTCCGTTGTGTGCAAGTGCATCTCCTGAAGAAATGCAATATCAGTTTTAAGTTGTTTTAAGTGTGTAAATACCTTTTTTTGCTTAATTGGATGGTTAAGTTCCAACTCACAAAGTTCACTGATGAGAGTCCATCCAGCCCTCTGGTAGAATTAGGATCAGGCAAAACCTACTGGGTAAGAGATGCAGTGTACTTGAAATTCACATCTGGCTTAGCAAATAGAAAGAAAGAAAGACATACGAAAAATAAATCCAAGAAATGAACAAATCTGGTATAATCCCCACCCTCCCCCACCCCACCCACCCCACCTAAGGCCTAGAGATTTATTTATATTTATATTTATATATATATAATATACATATCTCCCATCTCTCTTATGGAATCAATAGTTTAAAGGTGTTAGGACTTAAGCACTGTGGATTAGCCACATCATATAAAATTATATTTGTAATCAACAGAAATATATGCAATCAGACAAACCTTTGCACTATAAGGCAACCTTTAAGTTGTAACAAAAAAAAACAAAAACAAAAACCTATTAAGCCTAAGAATAAAGGTAATCAGCATTAACAAAGAAAGGAGGAAGAGAGAAGGGGTCTCTTGGTCCAGTCATTTTACATTTGTTTTCCCTTTAAATATTGACCACTCTGCACAGCATAAGCTGGTGAAACTGTAACAGTCCTCCAGAGTTGTAACAACAGTGACATTAGTCCACTGGGTACAGCCAGTTTAGCTGTCTTTCCACGGATGTAAACAGATAAAGTATTGTCCGAATAGTTGAAGACATGAAAACAGTCTCACTCACACTGCTCTGCAGGGCTGATACAGTTCCTGACGTAGTTCTTCTGCGTCGGTGAAGTCCTTTACTTCTCCGTTGTGTGTGATACGGAGACGGGCTGGAAACAGTATGCCAAACCGGACGTTTTGGCAGTTGTGGAGCAGCTTTCTGACCTCGGTGAACGTGGCTCTGGCTTTGGCAACTCTTGTAGTATAATCCAGGAAAATCACAACAGTTTCTCTGTTGTACTGAAGTGGAGCACGGATGCGCGCCCGTTTCAGTATCTCAACACAGTCTTGGAAATAGTGAAGTTTGGCTACTATCGCTTGTGGTTTCCCGCCGGGTTTTCTTGAAGCCAGACTTCTGTGTGAGCGATCAATGAGCACATCCTTGTCCAGCTGCAGCGCTTCTCGCAGCAGCTTTGAGACCGATGTCGTGGAGCTCGATCCGGTCGTCTCAGGCACCCCCAGTATTCTGATGTTACACCGCCACACTCTTCCCTCCATGTCCTCGCATTTGTCTCAGAGCTCTGCCACCTCCGTCTTCAGGGTGGTTACCATGGTCCGCAAAGTCACGATCTCGTTTGACCATGTTGACAATCCAGTCTCCATGTCTTGGATTGTGGTTTTCATTTCGTCAATCTCTAAGTGAATCGCTGCTGTGTTGTTTCTAACTTCTGCTTTTAATGCCTGTAGCTCATTTTTAAGGAAGTCGAAGTTGTCAGCAAGTGTGTTTTTTATTTCTGATTTTATCACCACTGAAATTTCAGTTTTCAGCGAGAGAAGAATCTCCGATTTCAGGGACTTAGCGTCCATCTCTGGTTTAGCTGACCGTAGCTGTGGTGGAGATGCCCTTGCCGCGGTGGTAGTAGCAATGTGGCTCCTGGTCACACTGAAGAAGGCCAGTGGTTCGATCCTTGGCTCCTCAAGTCTGCATGTTGAAGTGCCCTTGGGCAAGGCACTGAACCCCAAATTGCCTCTGATGTCTGTTCCATCAGTGTATGAGTGTGTGTCAGTGGTAGAAGCGCTCCAAGTGTAGATGTAACCGCTGTATGACTGTGTGTGTGTGAATTGGTGATTGGTCAATAAGACTAGAAAGGCGTTATATAAGCAGTCCATTTAGTTTCAGCAGATGAATGCAAAAGCAGTTTTTAAGTGTCAAACTCACATAAATTATTTTGCACCATAAAGTTCAAATATTCAGCTCAGTGGCATGAGGGTAAACAAGACAAGACGGGCAGTGTTTGACCAGTTAAAGATAAAATTAGACATCAGTTGGAAAGATGCTGATGTGGAAGAATTATCTCTTCTTTCATCTGATCACAGAACAGCTTTCTGTCCCATAAGGGATCTGTTGCCTGTTTGCATTCATCATGTAATTTACTGCCTTGTTGTGGTGGTGGTAGGGTATTGTCCCTGGAAATCAGCTTGACTTCCAGCTGTTGTACCTATCGTTACTATCATTTTTGTGGCCAAGACTGTGTCTGGTTGACAAAGGCTGGAGCTCGTCAAGCAGAGAGGACAGCAGCCTTTCTGATATCATGCAGTATTAAATTCATGCCCAGACATGTGTGGAAATTAAACTCACACAATAAGCTGCAATAGCAGGTAAACGAGCAAATTACACTGATTTATCTATGTGTGAGATCTGCAGTAAGTTTGAGACAAAATATTGTTCCAGTGGGAGAGTGAGTCTCCACCGGCACATTTTCCTCTCCTCTAGCGTTTCACTGTGAGAGCAACGGTCAGTGCACCTTTGACCAAAATGTCCAATAATTCCACAGGTGAGTCGAGAAAGGTGGAAAAAAAATCCTCTGGAGTTGTTTCACTGATGTTAATGAGCTCTTCTCTGGTGAAAGAGCTCCGGAAACCAAGGCAGAAAACTGAATTTATAAAGAAAATAAGGCAAAAGAGTCAATGGTCTCATAATATGGTTCATTAGCTCAGTGTAGGAACAAGCAGAGGCACTCTTCAGAGCAGTGGAGATCAGCAGTCTTGATAGGAGTTGATGGCTAAAGAATGAACCTGCAGGGAGTAAAGTAGATGGTGAAGTTTTACATCAGGCAGACATCCTTGATTTTGGCAACAGGATAAAATCTTAATCCCCTCTCCCTGCCTGAGAATAATAAGATTAGAGAAACCGAGATGAAGCGCGGTGTGACAGGCAGAATTCCTGGTGGATATTTTAGCCTTTTCTCTTCATGTAGCCCTCAAGTCCTTTTTTTTATAGACCTGCTGTTAATGATATTTCTACCAAACGCTCCCCCTCATTCATGATTGATATTTCGGAGAGAAACATGAAAATATCAAAGAGCAAGCCCAGTGTGCTTTATGCTTGGTAGACCCATTGGACATCATGGTTCAACTTATCCCCTTAGTACCACTGAATGCATTGAATACTGAATAATTATTTGTGTCTGAATTCATAGATTTTATTGTATTTTTTTGTAAATTCATTATTTAATGATCCGGGTTATGGTGACATTATCTCATAACCTGTAAAAATAATTTGGTAGCCCAAGTGAAGCTCAGCCTAAGTTCAATCAGGATGACTAGAGGTTGACACTGCTGGAGATCCTTTTTGATTTCTCAGGCAGCTGGCATAGGAGTACTTGCCTAGCTTTATGCAATGGTCCTCCAACAGATGAGCCAGATTTCCTGGTGTCCCAACGTCAAGATCATGGCATCATTCCAGCCCCAAGCCTCCTTCATACAAGCTCTGCAATTTTGCAATACATGTGATAAGCTGCTTCTTTCTGGCTAAGACTCACCTACACCTTCCTCTCAGGCATATATGTTAATTTAATGAGTCTCATCTTCCCACCCCCTTAGTGTAAGCTATTGCCACTGCAAAAAACATCACTGCAGTGCTCAAGTCTGCATATCCTTGATTAAACAGAGATCTATCAATCAGTCAGTTTTTAGTTGCCTTCAGCATTTACCTAGACATAATCTGCTCTGTCTACCCTGAAAGACGGCAAGAACTTGACTCTTATTTGGCCCTGATTGGTGACTGAACCTCAAATATGGAAAGAAAATATGTACAAATATCAAAGAGCCTTCTCCTGCAAAGACACTCTACATTGCCCAATCAAACATTCACTTGAACTGGACTGTGTTGAAATACTGGTAATGATTGCTGGAGGTTCTCACACCATCTCTTTGAACTCCTGTGGGTGTTCAGGTCACAGTGCCCCCCTCTGTTCCACAGTGCCATTCCAACGAATCTCCAAGGCCCCTTCTCAGCCTTGTTGGGCATCAGAAATTAACAAAAAATTTATATTAGAAACATAAATATTAAGTATTAAGATTAAAATGAATTACAGTTATCCTCAGGGGCACCATCCTGAAGCAGGAAAAGGATAGCCAATATTGGTACGGTCTCAAATGTTACTATTAATTTGGAACTCTGATTAATAATTAACTTAATAGCTATATCTGTCAGATTTTGAAGAATAACAGGAGCCAAATGCAAACAAACAAAAAAGAGAAAAGATGTTTTAATAACAAAAAGAAAGTTATATATAAAAAAAGAACTATCGAAAAAAACAGTCAGGAAAAAAAACCAGAAAATCCAAAATGCAGGGAGCACAGGAGCACAACATGCAGGGAAAGCTTCACAAAGGGAAACAGAAACAAAAC
Organism: Trachinotus anak; assembly: GCF_046630095.1. Lineage (NCBI taxonomy): Eukaryota > Metazoa > Chordata > Actinopteri > Carangiformes > Carangidae > Trachinotus > Trachinotus anak. The sequence continues at coordinate 32,656 of NW_027273894.1, forward strand.
AGACGAGAAGACTTAAATACACAAAGGTAATTGAACACAGGTCTAGCATATTAGGGTGGTGCAGACAATCACTTTATGATGAGCTGGTGCATTCCTCTAGTTCATTGTTTTTTCATGGATGCAACCCCAAGTGGCCTCCCTCTGTCTCCCATCTCAGCTCATCCTGCACTGTACTGTGCTACTCTGTGAACTACAATAATTTCCATGATACAGGTTAAAGTTATGACATAAAGAAAAAAATGTTTTTTGATGAAGACTATACAACTGGCTGCCTTTCATAACAAATGCTTGCTAACCAGTCTAGAAGAACTGTTGCAAGTTCAACAATAAACTTCACTCCTTTACCCAACAAACGCTGTCTACAGCAGTTGAAAGCAACCCTTATGTTTTTCTTCTATTTCTATCACTTCTTCCCGGCGTCTATCCCGGTTGGCCCATCTTGTCACTTTCCAGTAGCAAGTCACCATAGTGTCCAGTCTCACCTGGAGAGGTAGAGCTGCTCAGAGCATATATTACAACCCCTTGTATGGTGGTCATTCCTCCTGCCCTCTCTCCCTCTCTCTCTCTCTCCCTCTGTCTCATACCCCAACCGGTTGAGGCAGATGGCCACCCACGCTGAGACAGGTTCTGCTAGTGGTTTCTACCTGTTAAAAGGAAGTTTTTTTCTTGCCACTGTTGCCAAGTGCTTGCTCACAGTGGGAAATTGTTGGGTCTCTGTAAATATATATAATTTAATAATTAATATTATAACATAATTTATAATTATATTCATACAATTAGAAGGACATTGGTCTAGACCTGCTATACTTAAAATGTACCTCAAGATAACTTCTTTTGTGATTTAGTGTTATGGTCATAAAAAAACTTGACGACTATAAATCCAACACTGGTTAAAGCTCTTGGAAAGAATGGTAAATAAACAGCTGTTAATGCTGAGGTTGGCTATGTAGCAATACCAAAACTGACAAATAGCTGCTTTAATCACTCTCTGATGTCATGACTGTGGCTCAGTTGTCACAGGAAACCAACTTCCCACTGTGCTCCAGTCGCTGATTTAAGTTGTTAATAAATGTGCTCATTAGTGAAATCTGTAAAATTGGATCATTAACATTATTGATTTTACACGCTTGAAATTGCAACTTTTTCACAAAATATAATGACTTTTTGGAAACATGTTAAACTGCAGCCTGGATTTTACTGTATCGTGAACATTTGTTGTATGAATCAGGTATGAACATAGAGAAATAAATTATACCCTGAGACTGCTGAAATCTAATTTTTGCTTCAGCTGAACTTTAGAAGTCATTTATATGTAGAATGAGGACTATGGATTGTATTCCCCATCTCTTGAAATCCAAATGAAATGAAGTAAGTTTTTTTTGACAGCTACTATATATATATATATATATATATATATATATATATATATATATATATATATATGCTCTAAAACTAAAAGGGAGAAATTATTATTTTATGGATATAGCCAATCAAATCTTGCATGATGCAGTAACATTGATGTTGTATCTCAGGCAGAGCAAACAGTCACACTGAGCCAGACATCAGCTGCTAACATGAGTTTACTGGCTAGAAGTGAATTAGCTGCTCAGCTGCAGCTTTAAACTTTAATCTTTAAACTTTAAACAGCATGTAAGTGTAGCTGCTAATGTCACTTGGGTCCAGTTAGATGCTTTTGTGGTCCTTATTCTTTAAGATGACCAACAAGAGCTGTCTGCCTATGACTTACTTCCCCAAAGACCTTTTTTTTCCTCTTCCTCTTAATACTGAAAAATAAATGTTGACTTTATTTTAGACTGCAGAAAAGGGGTGACTTAATGTGATCTCAGTTGGATTAGAGTTTGCTTTCACACAGCAAGTAATAGCTGCCACCTCTGCTGTTTCAAGCCTAAACATGACAGCAGTGAGGCTGCCACTCTTGTAAATGTGCAGGCCGTATGGGTTTATCTTCTGTGTGACCATGGCAACCATGGAAACCACACAGAAGGAAACAGCACAGTGGCTAATTTCATTGGGATGTGAATTCCCTGAATTATACATCTTTAAGGTCAGGGGTGCTGCAAGATTTCTTTTCCTTTCTTTTTTTGAGTGACAGTATCAACAATTACATTTTCAAATATACAAAAAAGTAAATAGTAAATAAGGTAAATAAAAGCTATGACTGGTAATGGTTGGCGGTTGTAACAGTAACACAAGTTTTCCAAGCAGACCACCACAGCAGAAAATACTGCCATATCTCCACCCTCAGTGCGCTCTGAGGTGACCAGAAGACATAAAATAAAACTGTGGTGAGAGGAAGATCATTGCCCCACAACTTAAAGCTTCACCTCAAATTTTTGAAGAGACATCATAGAGCAGTGAGTGGTGAATGAGTCAGTGCATGACAAGAACACAGCCAGTGTGAATAGGCAGAACAATTAAATCAGAAAAAAAAAAAAAAATTTATGTGCATGTGGGTGCATGTACGTGCACTGTATTGAGACAAACTTGGAAAAAATGTGACCCTAACCTATAACAACGGAACAGAAGTGTTGTGATTTGAATTTGTTGTCTCCTTCTCTGTTTACGCTGTTGACAACAACAAAGACCCAAGTCCACAAATAAATTAAACAGGAGGAAATGAAAGCTGAACTTGTCTCACAGCGCTAATCTCTGTCTGCTGTAGACCAAAATTACCCAATTTTTTTATTCTAGCTGAGCTTTTCCATGGGGACGCCAAACAAACAAGCAACAGTCACTGCAAAGCACTTGTAGGTAACAGTAGAAAAACACATTTATCTATGGAAAACCTTGAGGCATGCTTTTCTCAAGTTGTCTTTAAGATGTTCCAAGAGGTGCACTGTGTGAATGAATCTAAACTCTCAGGAGATGGTGATGATGGAGGAGTAAGAGAAATCTAACGAGACACTTAATGTTAATCAGGGCCACCTTTACTGCCACCTGAAACCATTTTAACCCACCTTCTCCATTTCCCTTTCTCATTTAGCTGCCATAAAAATAACACATCAAAACACATTCTCCGTGTTCTACTTTTCAAAATGTCCTCGATTCAGAAGCTGTATTGTTGTTCAGATCCGTTAGTGATCAGCGCAGCATATCATCTCACAGGCTCCTTCGTTTTCTACCCACTACTCATTCATTTTGTTCCATTTTGTGTTCCTCCATGTTCACTCAAGTGAAATTTCAATGCTGGATAATTCTAATTAGCAATGAATGACAATAGCAGGTAATTACAATCAAGTGCCTGCAACTTAACAAAAAACCCGTAACAACCACTTATGATATCATCTCCTAGACAGTGATTTTGTAGCTTGAGATTTGAATAACACTCCTATGTCTTTACATCGACCATGCTAATTCTAATTCTAGAAAGGCAAATCCAGTGTGTGTGTGTGTGTGTGTGTGTGTGTGTGTCTGTGTCATAGGTTAATGAGGGGACAAATTTCATACTAAAAACCTAAAGTTAATTGGCTTCTCCCAAATGGACATCATGTTACGTTTATACAGGTCTGTGTCTCCAAAAGTGACCTGTAACAACATGTATGAGTGAGAGTATGTGTGTGAAAATCTGTGACAATTCCTTTTTAAATAGTTCAACCTACTCTGATTATTTCAGCTGAATGATTCATGCTCTTCAAAATTTCAAGAAACTGTGTATGCAATCGATGTTTCCACTAGTGTAAGATCCTCTTCCATACATTTCATTCTCCTGAGGGGTGCATCTTTTTGGTCAACTTAATCCTGGTCACTCTGACAAACCCCCTATTTCTGTTGCCAAATACATGACCTCACAGTAGTGTCCATAATTAACCCCTTTGCCATTAACCAATAAGAATTTTGATTAGTTAAAAAAAACAGTTAAAATAACTTGTGACACATTCTTCGCTACAGGTCTCACAGTTAGCAGACTGCACACTAGACTAAGCTGGACTAAGCTGCCCACTTTGCTGAGGACTGAGGCAGTCCTGGCCTGTTTATTTTAACTTGAGTTTAATGCGAGTCTGATGAGCAGTAGCCTGGCTGTTCACACCATTTCTCTGAGGATAGTCATCTCATGAATTTATAATGTAGAACTGTTTGTGTCCTGGATCATTGTTTCCTCTGCACAATGAGGTTCAAAGGACCATCACCTCGTGATGATCTGCTATGAGGGGCTTCTTTTATACATGTGTGTACTCATGTGTCTTGCTCTGTTTAGACACATCTGGATCATTCTGGTCCACTTTAACCCCTGTGTATCAGTATTTTAACAGGTTACGGACACTTCTCATATGATTCATAAATAGATTTATGGAAATTTACTGATAATGGCATTCGGAGATGATGGTGATATCTTTGAACACATGTCTGTGTGTTCAGATTTGACTGAGTCAAGGACATCTGCTGTGGAACTATTCAAATGTTAAGAATGTAGTCATTGTGCTAAACAACAGACAAACTGAGTCCAGTTTTCATAGAGTTTTAATAGACAACTAGTTAAATTGTTGTATAAAGATGGACAGTGTTATGAATGAACACGTTAAATGAGCACCGTTCATTGAACGCATTCATTTTTTGGTCAATGATGATGTGAGCATATCTGTTTGCAACTAATGAACAAGAGCGACATTCACTTGCGAGACTTAATGATGCTCACACAACAGAAAGTGGTGAAAAAACACCAGATGAAGAAGAATTGTGGTTTGGTTTTATGGCAGCTGGCAACAGAAAAGTCGGAATGAGGTATGAGGAATCAGTTTGGATTCCAATGGAACAAATCCGAAGAGCTACATCAGTACAAAACAATACAAATGACACATCGAGTTGAAGCATTCAACCCATATCTGAGACTGAATGATGATCAGAAGAGAGTTCCTCCACTCAGTTCCTGAGTCAAACTTACAGCATAGACACATGAAACAGACTCACAATGTCTTTTCTCATCTTTTAAAAGTGACCTGTGTCTTTGACTGTAGTTTACAGTAATTCATGTACTTTGAGAAGTGCCAATGAGGATGAGGAGGATCTACATAAAAAGACTTTTTTAAAAATGGAAGAAATTAACATGAACTACTTCATTTAAACCTATGTGAACTGAACTTTGATTGACTTTGATTGGCCACCTGCAATTTACCATTACGATACTGACTATTGTGCACTGTCATCAGCTGCTCCATCAGTGAACTTAGACAAGGCAAATAAAATGCATATACCTATTTTATAAAAATGTATTTGGCTAGCTGGGTAATCTTGGTATGTTTCTTGGAGTGAATTACACTTTTACAATTGTTTCATATTTATATGGATTTATAATTATTCCATCTAAAAAAAAAGTGAAATTAAAGCAAGCATATAAAGCAAGTCTCTAGGACAGCCTTCTTCCACCTGCGCAATATTGCAAAAATCAGACCCATTCTGTGTCTAAAGGATGCTGAAAAGCTAGTTCATGCATTTGTTACCTCAAGACTGGACTACTGTAATTCTTAATTGTCAGGATGTGCCAAAAATTCAGTAAAAAGCCTCCAATTGACCCAAAATGCGGCAGCACAAGTACTGACAGGAACTAGGAAATGAGATCACATCTCTCCTGTGTTAGCTTCTCTGCATTGGCTCCCTGTAAAATCCAGGATAGAATTTAAAATCCTCCTCCTCACCTACAAAGCCATTAATGGTTAGGCACTTTCGTACCTTGGAGAGCTTATAGTTCCCTATTTTCCCAATAGGACACGCTTATAGTTAGGGCTGGCTTGGGTATGTCCTGACCCACCCCTTAGTTATGCTGCTATAGAGCTAGACTGCTGGGGGATTCCCATGATTCACTGGGCGCTCTCTCTCTCTCTCTCTCTCTCCCTCTCTCTCTCGACTACTTTATGCCATTAACTTTGTATTTTTTTCTCTCCCGTAGTTTGTGCTTCTCCTCTCTCTCCCTCTCTCTGTCCTCATTCTGCAGGTATCTCTGCCTCTGGAGCAGCAGGATCCAGATCCACCACTACTCATCATTACTATTAACCACTGTTATCTGTTATTATTATTATTGATAACACCATTACCTATACAGCTGTTCCTGGTCTTTCTCTCTCTCTCTTTTCTCCTCTCTCCTCCCCCCACGCCCGCTTTTTTATCTCCTCCTCAGCCCAACCGGTCGAGGCAGACGGCCGCCCACCCTGAGCCCAGTTCTGTTGGAGGTTTCTTCCTGTTAAAAGGGAGTTTTTCCTCCCCCCTGTCGCCAAGCGCTTGTTCTTTATGGGAACTGTTGGGTTTTTCTCTGTAACAAAGTAAGGTCTTGACCTTACCCTGTAAAGTGCCTTGAGATAATGTATATTATGGAGACCTTCATGGAGTAGATTTTCCACAAATGAAACCATTGTGGTTGATTCCTTCTCGGATCCCTCCGGCATCCCATAGATCCTTAAGTTCTCACATCTGGAACGGCTTTCCAGATCCAGCAACTTGTCCTCCAGCTTGGTGTGCAGCTTTAGCATAGCCGTGATAACTTCTTCTGTGTTTTGGATCCTTCCTTCTGCTCTCTCAATTCGTCCCTCCGCCTCGTCCAGTCTGGTATTCGCCTTAACAATTTCTTCTTTTATTGTCTCTCATTGTTATTTGTTTTCTTGGCGAAAGCTTCTTAGTTCTCGCAGAATCAGATCCAAGTCTGCCATTTCTCCGCACTGCACCGTGTTGATTGCTAGCTTAAACCTGTTAGCTGTTAATTGTTGCTGCACTCGTCTTTCTCGCCCACCTGTCTTCAGATGGCGTTTACTGCTCAAAGTGGTGAAATGATTTTTTAACCCCTTTCTCTACACGTTTTGCGGAATGATTTATTTGGTTTGTATGGGGGTATTTCTCTTATTGCTCTGGATCAACCAGGAGCTCCCTCACTATGCAACCATCTTGACGGTGTTCCAACTGGAAGTCCTGGATAAGTTATATTTTCATTTTCCAACTCATTTGATCTTCACCAATGACAATTCAGGCGTTGGATTTAAACACTTTAGGTCTCCTGACATGCCCCTTTATACAGACCAGAACCATTCCCCTTTTGTTACCATAGACATACTATGAAGTATGTTGCTCTTCCATGTAAAATCTTTGTAGGAAGTGTCTGTGGCAGCTTGACAACAAGTAAGAGTCCATCAAAGGGACAGAATAGTAGCAGTGATGGTGTAAACTAAAGAATATTTGGCAGAACATTAAAAAAAAAAAATTGTGTTATGCTTGGTTCTTATTCGTATCGTGACTAATGCGTTAATGCTGACAGCCCTACAAAACAAATTTATTCATAGTGCATGAACAAGTCACATCACAACAGGGCTCACTGATAAAGAGGTGACTGAGATAGAACTTAGCTTGTGTGCACGTCTGAATTCATGCACAATCCCAAATTTTGTATTGTTTTTATGTTGTGGGTGAACAGCTGTGCCATTTAAACGCCACTGATACTGCTGGCTGACGTTTTTGCTAAAACATGTTATCTGTTAATTGCAGTGAGTGGGGGATTAGAAAGTCAGAACAGGTTGACTAAATGTGTGAGATGCTCTCTTGGTGCTAGTGCCTCTTTGGAAGTGTGGGAATTTCTGCATTTTGGCTGAGAGCCAAGAAGGGGGTTTTTACTTTGGTCGAAGACAGGAAAGTACAGCTTTCACTGACCCAGCAAAGTGACCTAAAGTCTCCAGACGTCTAATAGCTGGAGGGATTAGCTCACTGCTCCCTGGATGTGCTGTGTTTGTCTTTTCTGTTTGCTCATTTCCTCCAATTCTGACAACCACTTACCCAGTGAGGCTAGTTGGAGAAAATTAGGAATGGACGAGAGTAAAGTGAATGAGATTAGGAAACAGTTGGGGCAACAGCAGCGCACTGTTCAGTGTCTTTATGGGATGTTAAAGGGGGTTCACAGTTGTCATTGTAAAATGTACCAATATGAGAGGTCATCGGGGGCCCCAACCATTTGCCTGGTTTGCCTCCATCTTTGATCCACTATGATTTGACGTTACAACAATAAATAAGAGAAAAGGTCACCATTGTGTTGAATAATTATCCTGTTGAGTAATTATCCCCAGTTAAAATACATAATGTGTTGTCTATCAAACTACGTAAACTGTCAAAATGTGTCTACAAACAAACAGACTTTGTTCCTTCCAGATGTGGCTAGATGAGCAGTGCTTAGATCCTTATGCAGGAAGATATAATGATAGGCAGCCCCACTTAACTTTGGTACAAGTTCTTGTTTTCCCACATCTCTGCAACAGGTGGAAAGTGCAAAGTTGCGATGTATTTTCACATTCATGGGAAATATGCCAGGTTGTAATATTCTTAAACTTCACTTTATTATGTAGTGTCACAAGGCTTCATTTTTGGCCCAGTCCTGTTCTGGTATTGGATATAGCAGGTTTAAAACTGTTAAATCTGTTCAATTTTAAACATGTGAATTTGCTCTATTGACCAATACCAACAGTCAATGCTAACCTGTGAAGGATGGAGAGCCAGAGACCCATTATAGCTAATTAGCTGTGTTACACCAGTCACTTATAAAAACTGTAAAATCAATAGTTTGCAGACAGACATTAACGGTACACCTTTATTTAATTGTCCCACTGATGACCAAGTTAAACTAATGAGTGTAAAAAAAAAACATGGGGTAATTTTTTTATCCCAGCCTTAATCTGAAAGTTAAGTCTATGTGACATTTCTGCTTCATTCTTGCACTTCTCAACCGTGAAACATTGAAAATATTCAAAGTCTCCTACAGCCTAAGGATTTGCATTTTTCCAGAACTTTGCAGACAGGCTTTTAAATGTTGATCACACAATGTACAGTTTACAGTCTTAGCTTGTCACCATTTTATGCCTGTCAGTTTGTCATGGGGGTTGTTAAAAATGCTTCTTTTGCTATACAAGGGATTACATGATGTGTATTTAAAGAAGTGGTTGTGCCCTCTGGTGTAAGGACAAGTTGTCAGGTCTTAAGGTCTGGAAAATGAATCAGTGAACATATTAAAACCTCTTTGTTTTCTTTGTTTTTTTTTTCTAGATTTTATAACCTTTATTTTGATGGTCACGCACTTTCTCTTTTTCTAATTTTATTAGGGCTGCCAGTCGATTCAAATATAATATATTGTATGTTCCCAGTGTTACTGGAGGCCTCCCAGCTCAGCAACAGATTCATTTTGTACCAGTGAGTATTTATCTACTGATTGACCTGATGAGCTGTGAAGGAAAATGTGACACCACACCCTCAGGAATTCAACACGACTCCCATTATTGACTCTTCACTCCTGCTTGTGTGTACAGCTATTGCTCACTTCATGAAACCTCAAATTTTTCATTTATTGTTTTGATTGCACACTGTTTATCTCTGTTCACTCATTTGTAAATCTACTGTTGTTGTTTTTACTGCATGTTTTTTTTTCTTTGCCTATCATGTAGCCTGATATGTGAACACAACACCGTGGTACACAATCCATCACACCCATTCACTGTCTCATCAGTGCCATATGAATGTGAGATGGACCGGCATAGTGAAGGTCAACCAGGCATTTCATATTAAAGGGTTAGACAAGACTTGGCATGAAGGGGCCTCTATAATTGATTGATGTGTCATTGCTTCCTCAGTCTTCTTCCATCTGTTTCTCTGCCCATCCAACCTTTACATTGTTCTAATCTTTGACAGTTACGATGCCTGTTGTTGCTCAGTCTACTGCACCTAATGCTGATTTATGTCATACTCATTGCCTCTCTATCTGTTGGTCTACATCTGTAAATCTTTCTCTCCTTCTGCAGTTTTAGCTTCATGCTAAAAATCACTGGCTCAAAATGTACCCATGTGGGGCAATATAGCACCAACACAATATGTTTATTTTAATTTGGGCTTGGTACATATCCATTGGGATACCAATCAAACCCAAAACAATACTGTTGGGCTATTTACCCAGAATAAACTAAGGAATGAATGTGAATAGAACTGAAGCCATGTTGGCCTCCACCAGCTTCTGTAGCTCACTGTATCTCTCATTCTGTCAATAGACTTCCTGAGAAAAATGAAGCGTGTTCCTGGGTTTACTCTGTGTGTTTGCCATCATAACTTGGTGTCATTTAAATGAAAATCTAATTTAAATGAAATGGAGCTGAACCCCAAAATTCAGCTCCCTATAATCTGCTGATTATAAGGTGCTCATTCATTCATTCATTCATTCATTCATTACCCACACCACTTATCCTTTTAGGGTTGCAAGGGGGCTGGAGCCAATCCCAGGTGACACTGGGTGAGGGTGAGGTCCACCCTGGACAGGTCACCAGTAGATCATAGGGCTGACATATAGAGACAAACAACCATTGACACTTATATTCCAAACCTTACCAATTTAGACTCACCAGTTAAGCTAACCCGTATATCATTGGATTGTGGGAGGAAGCCAGAGTACCAGGAGGAAAAACCACACAAGAAGAGCAAACTCCACAGAGAAAGGCTGAACCCAAGACCCAGGACCCAGGATTATATAAGATTATATGAGTATATGAGTCACATGCACATTGTTTTTTTTCAAATAACAATACCAATCAAATTACCATTTTAAGGTAAAGCTTGAGCTTGTTATATATAACACAAATAACCATATAGTTTGGTTAAGTAATACAACAGCAATATTAAAACCGGTTGCCTTGGGTTTGAGTGAAGACTCGATGCTTTCCAACTCATGTGTACTGGGTAATATTAATCTAGTGTTACTTATGTATTGATCCAAACTGGGTCAGTTTTGATTCAGTGATTTTAAGTGTTTGCTCTGTAGTTCTTTAATCATCACATTCACTTCATGCTCTCTGCAGCAGAGTTATTTGATTGGATGGGTTTGTATGTATCTGGTTTTAGAGTGATGGAAAATCTCTAGCACTTTTATTTCTTTTAGATTGTGTTTACTCAGCCTTTTGTTTTGCAGTTTAAAATCAGCTCTTATGTGTTTGACCATTTAGTCCAGTTTATTTGGGATGAATTGAGTTCTGGTGTGAAACAACCACACTGAGACTCTCTTAAAGGTCCCTACGGTCTAAAGCACCATCCTTTTCACCATCCTCCTTTAAATACATAATGTAACAAGGAGATGCACACTACAGACACTCACACAAATGATGCGCAAACTGTGACTCCAGCCTGCTGCAACTGTAACACATAGAGTATATGTGTATGAAACTGGCAGAAACCCTTAGTACATCTGGCCCACAGTGTTGTGTGAAGGTTTAATTTAACAAAACCAAGAAAATTATGACTTAAACATGATAAAAACAGCCTGCATGCCAGCCAGTGAACCCTACAAAACAAGAGTTGGAAGTATCAGCATGTTTCTTTGAGTTCATGCCTTGTCAGGTTTTATGTCTGCCTAACAATCTGGTGAGGGTTGAACAACTTCCAGGAACTGTCAGGAACAAACACCCACCATACTAATGCCTCATACCACCTGTCATCACAACTTTGGATAAAAGTTACTGAACTCGCTCTGACTCTGACTCCAGGGATTTAATAGCCTAAAGGTTACCTGAGTGAGTTATGCTTTGCATATGGAGTATCAAATGTAGGTGTCAGACAGGCAGTTTCAGTTTATATATATCTAAAGTGTCCAGGCATCCAGGGTCACCTCAGGAGAAAAGAGCGCAACAAGGACTGTCCTGAACAATTTAAAATTAAATGATGTGCAAAGGTCAAATCAATACTGAATTAACAGAGTCAGAAGGGTTAGGGTTAGGGTTATATGACATGTGAAATCCTGGTGCTGCTTCAGTAGAGGGAAAGCTAAAGGCCAGCTGAAGTAGAGGTTTAGGGATAGTACTGTCTGTCTGTCATTTAAGATTTATTTTTGATTTTTGATGTTATTAATTAATTAGCTTTCCACTATACAGCTTTAATTTGCAGTGTTTCTTCAGGGTGTGAGGGGCATCTGTATGGATTGTTTGTATATTGAAACAGTGAATATTGGATTGTTTTTCATTTCTTATATATTTGCAGAAGTAAAATTATTGTGAACGTGGAAGCGCATACTGAACTCACATCTCTAAATGGCAACAAACATAAAAATAGTAATAGTGGAAACATAGCACAGTGTTGATGCAGTAAGACCTGATGATAATAATAATAACCTGGGTAGAGTTTTGCTGCATTGAAGGGTTTTTTTTCTTTTTTTAAATAAATGAACAGATAAATGAAAAGTGAACCAGGAAGCACAGAGACACTGCTGCTACAGGGTGGGCTCAGGCTTAGCTCCCACACCAGCACAGTTTGCGATGAACTGCACCTCACCTGGAAAGTGATGGGAGCAGGCATCAGTAGCAGGAGGCAGGGAAGGCATCAGCCTTCATATTACAGGAACATACACAGAAACATTTCCATCCCAGTACATCTGATCCTTAAATAGTAAAATGTTGTCAGATCATTATGTTCACTATGTCCTCCACTAACTGTTGTTTTGTATATCAGTGTGCACTGTAAGAATAGACCAGGGGTTTACAATGTCATCCAACTCATGGCCCAATCGAAAATCTCAAAAATGGTGTCCCACATCTGAACCTGTAACAATACAGAGGCCAAATGATGCTCTTGATAAAATTCAGGAGGGAACTAAAAGCATGGAAAACATGTAGGAGGCTCAGTTTTGTCTCGTTGATTCACCATCTGTCTCTTTACAGCCCACAGGTTGGAAACCACTGGAATAGGGTTAGTGCTGATGTCTTTCATACACTGGCTGAGGTCTGGGGTCAGTTGGCTGGAAAACACCTGGGAGAATGTGCATGTGACTTAACACCAGGTAAATATTATTCACATTTTCTATTATTTTTATCTGATATTTTGTCTTGTTCTGTAAAATACTTTGTAACTAGCATGCTATAAAAATAACGTTATTATCATATTATTATTACTTCTCTGTTTTATCATTTCTCAAAATACACAGTGTTAGGATCCTCTCCATTCATAATACTGCCACAGTCTACATATAACAGCTGAGATAATTTTTCAAAATTAGTAGAGCTAGATAAATGCTGATGTGATAATAGTAGCTTGAAAAATAATAAGTGAATGGTGAAGACGGCTAGAGACTTGTTATTATTATATAAGTAAATATGGTAACTATGTCACTGATATGCAAATTAGCATAGACCTCATCTCCTGACCTCTAGTCACTTCAAGCTGCTTTCCATGATAAAGAGTTTGCTAACAGTGGTGTCTAGTTCCATGAAAAGATGGTTCAACAGAGTGAAACAGACCCTAACCCCTAACCCTAATTAGGACCCAGGAGTCTGTAAAACTGCAAAAGTGGATTTCAAAGTTGGATGTCCTTTGACCCTATTTTTGACCCCTTTCCTGATGTCCTACGTTTTTTTTGACTGCAGCTCTGAGCTTCTGGGATTTTTCTGAGTGTTTAAAAAAAAAAAAGTTCCTTCTACGACATTCATGTAAAAAGTTCAAAATCCTGCAGTACCTAGAAAATTAAAGGGGGCGCTGGACTTTTTCGTGACACCCAATATCTTCGTAATCAACCCAACATCTCCATAGTGGATCCTTTAACCCTAACTTCATCAACATCTCAGTACAGACCCACCGGAATAGAATATGTCTTTATTGTCATTGTCACAGGTACAACGGAATTCAAAGTGCTCTCCAGCCAGTGCATCATTGCGTCTATTAAAAGTATAAAAATATAAAAAAGAATAAATACAAACATATAATAATATTACCAGCATATATAACACACCCAGTTATACACACCCATTACATAAAAACAGTATATTGCATATACCGGCTATAGCCATGGCGTCCTCTGTGGATCGGTTTGCTCTGTAGGCAAACTGGTGTGGGTCAAGACTGTGGGGCAAGGCTGCTGAGATGTGATTATGGACCAGTTTTTCAAAGCACTTCATCACCACTTCAGTGAGTGCCACTGGTCAGTACTCGTTGAGGCTAGAGATGTGGTGTTTCTTGGGCAGTGGGACTATAGATGAGTGGTCTGTGCCAGGGACTGGTTGAAGATTTTCATGAAGATTCCAGCCAGCTGATGTGCACAGTCCTTCAGTACGCATGCCGGGACACCATCACGACCAGCTGCCTTCCTCGGGTTGATGCCCTGCAGCGTGCGCCTTACCTCATGCTTTTCAATTATGAGGTTTATGCTGCTGTGTGGTGTAGTGGTGCTGTCTCTGGTGCTGTGACCTCAAAGTGGGCAAAGATGTTCAGCTCCTATGACAGCGCAGGGTCACCTTCAGCAGCTCCGAGGTTGGTCTTCAGGTTGGCTCGGGCTGTGCTGTACAAGTCTTTCTTTCCCTGACCTCCATTGCAGTGTTCCTCTCTTTTAGCAGCTGCTGGACTCCCCCTGTCATCCAGGGCTTCTGGTTGGGATAGGCCCACATGCGTTTGTCCACTGTGACAGTGTCTATGCAGTTCTTAAAGTAGCACAGAACACTGTCTGTGAACACCTCCAGGTCCTCGTGTTCAAAGACCCCCCACTTGGTACTCTCAAAGTACTTTCACGTAAAGTCGTAGGTGGTAGGAGGATGACACTTTGGCAGAAAAAGCATGACTGATATTGGTCAGACCCAACATTGCAGTATAAACCCAACATGTCTTTATTAGGTGCTATTCCCCACAGTTTTCTGTCCACAAAAGGGACTAATATGGAGATACTGGGTTTATACTGCATATCCAACACCACAGTATAGATCCTACTTGCTGGTAATGTGCCCTGTACAGGAGAAATTCGGGATGTTGGTTGTTAGACCCAACATCCCCACATTTTATTGCTATAACACCCAACTTTTACCTTTGAGACCCTTTATTTATTAAAAATACTAAGTTGGTTTGAGAACGACTGAGACCTGTTTGGCCAAATATGGATGCATGGAGATACAGTCATGACAGCTTTGTCTCACACAACAGGAAGTAACTTAAATATGACTCCAGCATTCATGAAATTATTGAAGACCACTTTTTCAGTATCTAAAGGCTAAAACACCCAACTTTTACCTTTGAGACCCTTTCAAAGACTATTAAACAAACATGAATTTACTCAAAAACTTAATGATAATGAATATGAGATGATAATGAGTAAACATTTACTTCGAACAGTTGAACAGTCACTTTTATTTTATTTCTTCCAATACACCATGTAGCCAAGCCAGACCATGATGGAGATCACGAAAGCGACTACTAAAATAGAACCAATTTGAACAATAATCTCAAATGTATCCTGTCCAGTGCAGCACTAAAAAAAAGAAAACATCAATCAGTCATTATAGCCATTGTTACACAGTATAGTCATGAACAGGAAGTATAACACTTACCCCGCACTCTCTTGTAGTGCAGCACTACAAAAAGAAGACATCAATTAGTCATTATGGTCATTGTTTAGTATAGCACTTACCCCAGTATCCACAACAACAACAGTTGGTTGTGGTTCCTGGACAAGGTTTTCTTCTCTTTGGTTCAGAGGAGGGGCCATATATTCAAGGTGCTAGAGTATAAATTTGATTTAATTTTCAAATTACATAATCAGTCTAATAAATGCAGCACACTTCAAAAAACAAATAACTTGAGATGTTGGTCTTACAAAGTCAGACCCAACACCACAGTATAGACCTTACTTGCTGGTAATGTGCCCTTTACAAGGGAAATTAGGGATATTGGTTGTTAGACCCAACGTCCCCACAATTTATTGCTAAAACACCCAACTTTTACCTTTGAGACCCTTTCAAAGACTATTAAACAAACATGAATTTACTCAAAAACTTAATGATAATGAATATGAGATGATAATGAGTAAACATTTACTTTGAACAGTTGAACAGTCACATGTCACGTAGCCAAGCCAGACCATAATGGTAATCACCAATACAGCTGCTAGCACTAAACCAACTTGAATAATAATCTATATTGTATCCTGTTGATTGCCACACTACAAAAAGAAAACATCAATCAGTAATAATGGCCATTGTTAAACAGTGTAGTCATGAACAGGAAGTATAACACTTACCCCATACTCTCCTCTAGTGCAGCACTACAAAAAGAAGACATCAATCAGTCATTATGGCCATTGTTTAGTATAACACTTACCCCAGTATCCACAACAACAACAGTTGGTTGTGGTTCCTGGAATATGTTTTCTTCTCTTTGGTTCAGAGAAGGGGACATATATTCAAGGTGCTAGAGAATAAATTAGATTTCATTTTCAAGTTACATAATCAGTCTAATAAATGCAGCACACTTCAAAAAATGAATAACTTGAGATCTTGGTCTTACAAGTCAGACCCAACACCACAGTATAGACCCTACTTGCTGGTAATGTGCCCTTTACAAGGGAAATTAGGGATGTTGTTTGTTTGACCCAACATCCCCACAATTTATTGCTAAAACACCCAACTTTTACCTTTTAGACCCTTTATTTATAAATAATACTAGGTTTGCTAGAGAACAACTGAGACCTGTTTGGCCAAATATGGATGCATGGAGATACAGTCCTGACAACTTTGTCATGTTATACAGGAAGTATAGCACTTACCCCACACTTTCTTCTAGTGCAGCACTACAAAAAGAAGACATCAATCAGTCATTATGGCCATTGTTACACACCATAGTCATGAAAAAGTATAACACTTACCCCAGTATCTACATCAACAACAGTTGGTTGTGGTTCCTGGACAATGTTTTCTTGACCATGGTTCGGAGGAGGGGCCATATATTCAAGGTACTAGAGAATAAATTAGATTTAATTTTCAAGTTACATAATCAGTCTAATAAATACAGCACACTTCATCAAAAAATGAATAACTTGAGATGTTGGTCTTACAAGCCCAGAATGAAGATCACAGCGAGGTTGACCTTGTGGTACATGGAGGACATCCATTTTCTTTTGTCTTCTTTGCGTTCTTAATAAAAGGAAAGAGACAACATTCATACCAGAATTGGCAGTCAAACCACACCATAAAGTTGAGACATTTTTTCAATATCTAGTCTATATAAGTGTTTCCAAATTCCAAATGTTATTCCCTAGTATTAAAGGTGTTTCAATACAAGTACTGAAAAGTACAAGGGTCATTAGCTGATGTAAACTAAATGTCTACATAACTATAATTAAAAATATTATTTACATGCCATATGGTGTCGATTAAAAGAATGTGATATTGTTTAAAATACCCTTTCTCTTGTGATGTAAAGACAATAAAGCCTACAAATATCACAACTTTCAACACATTTTTTTTTAAAAGGTTCCACAAAATCCAGCATTTTAAGCTACAACAATCACAAAAGCCCACTAACATCCTAGGGGAGTGGTAATAAATGCACAAAGTATATAAAATATTCCAAAGCATATTCTGTCAATGATGTAATACATTTTTTTTATTGATTATGTCAAATAAGATCCAATTTCCCTGTATAAAACCAACATTTCAGTAATAGTCCCTTTATTAAAAGGGGTTTGTACATACATGATGGATTTCTACTGAGATATTGGTCAGACCCAACATTGCAGTATAAACCCAACATGTCTTTATTAGGTGCTATTCCCCACAGTTTCTTTCCACAAAAGGGACTAATATGGAGATATTGGGTTTATACTGCATATCCAACACCACATTATAGATCCTACTTGCTGGTGCCCTATACAAGAGAAATTCAGGATGTTGGTTGTTAGACCCAACATCCCCACATTTTATTGCTAAAACACCCAACTTTTACCTTTGAGACCCTTTATTAAAAATACTAAGTTGGCTAGAGAACGACTGAGACCTGTTTGGCCAAGTATGGATGTATGGAGATACAGTCATGACAACTTTGTAATCATTCCGTGGTCTTAATATACTGTACCTTCTAATATGTCATTGTCTTTCACATTTCTAACACTGCAGGACTATGAATGCATGAATAGGTAACACTGTGCATGTATGTATTCAAGAATTTGTGTCCTGTAGATTAATGTTTTCAATTCAGTAAAAGACTTTCATGTTGCTTACTTGAATATTCTGTATGCATTCAGGAATTTCAAGTGATGACACAAGTTAAAAGTTGATTATTTCATAGTCCTGTAATTACTGGATTTGGTAGAACCACAATGAAAATACCAGCTTCTTAGCAAACATTGCTACAATAATTTTGTCTATGTTTTCATATATTTTTACAATGTTGAAAACGTTAATTGTGTAGGCTTGGGATTTTGTGTAAAGTAAAACTGCATTTCAGCATTATTCATTTTCAACTGAATGGGCCTCATTTTTGAAGTTGTGATTTTTTTACACAAGTATTATAGTGAACATGAAGTATATAGACTGTGCTTAGCTCTGATTAAAAAAGAAGTTTTCAGCTGAATACATTGTATCAGACTTTTTACAAGTTTTAATCTTTTACTGCAAAAGTGGGTCCTCAGTTATTACTATACAGAGAAAATGGACAGATTCACTTGCGGAACTTTTACCTCCACCTCCGCCAATCGGAGCTCAGAGATTTCCAAATAAAATAAAACCTTAATCTACAAAAGAGATCAAAGTGGGCCACAAATCCCCATCTGAACAGCATTTTAGCAAGCAAAAGAGTAAAAGGGTGGTGTAATTGTGCAGCATTACAGCAACATAACAGAAAAAGGAAACAGAAAGTGGGCTACAAACCAGAACTTGACTCTTACCTGGAGAAAAGCTGAAATCTTTAATCTTTACGTTTTCTAAAACACAAAGCAGATGATACTTCGCGGCCAGTTCACATAAATCCACTACATAACTGACACACTGGAGCAGCCAATCAGCGCAGTCGTTAACTTTTCAGCCAATCGGAGCAGACCCATCTCCTGTGCGCATGAAGAGAGCAAAAGTTCAGTATAGAACCAACATCTCCATATTAGACCCTATTTTCCACAGTTTTTTCCACAAAAGGGACTAATGTGAAGATGTTGGGTCTATACTGCAATGTTGAGTCTGACCCAATTTCCCTGTATAAAACCAACATTTCAGTAATAGTGCCTTTATTAAAAGGGGTTTGTACATACATGATGGATTTCTACTGAGATATTGGTCAGACCCAACATTGCAGTATAAACCCAACATTTCTTTATTAGGCGCTATTTCCCACAGTTTCTTTCCACAAAGGGGACTAATATGGAGATGTTGGGTTTTTTCTGCATATCTAACACCACAGTATAGATCCTACTTGCTGGTAATGTGCCCTATACAAGAGGAATTCGGGATGTTGGTTGTTAGACCCAACATCCCCACATTTTATTGCTAAAACACCCAACTTTTACCTTTGAGACCCTTTATTTATTAAAAATACTAAGTTGGCTAGAAAACGACTGAGACCTGTTTGGCCAAAAATGGATGTATGGAGATACAGTGATGACAACTTTGTCTCACACAACAGGAAGTAACTTAAGTATGACTCCAGCATTCATGAGCTTACTGAAGACCACTTTTTCAGTATCTGAAGTCTAAAACACCCAACTTTTACCTTTGAGACCCTTTCAAAGACTTTATTAAACAAACATGAATTTACTCAAAAACTTAATGATAATGAATATGAGATGATAATGAGTAAACATTTACTTTGAACAGTTGAACAGTCACTTTTATTTTAGTTCTTCCAATACATCATGTAGCCAAACCAGACCATAATGAAAATCACCAAGGCGGCTACTAAAACAAAAACAACTTGAAGAATAATCTCGAATGTATCCTGTCCAGTGCAGCACTACAAAAAGAAAACATCAATCAGTCATTATGACCATTGTTACACAGTGTAGTCATGAACAGGAAGTATAACACTTACCCCACACTCTCTTCTGGTGCAGCACTACAAAAAGAAGACATCAATCAGTCATTATGGCCATTGTTACACACCATAGTCATGAAAAAGTATAACACTTACCCCAGTATCCACCACAACAACAGTTGGTTGTGGTTCCTGGACAAGGTTTTCTTGACCATGGTTCGGAGGAGGGGGCATATATTCAAGGTGCTAGAGTATAAATTAGATTTCATTTTCAAGTTACATAATCAGTCTAATAAATACAGCACACTTAATCAAAAAATGAATAACTTGAGATGTTGGTCTTACAAGCCCAGAATGAAGATCACAGCAAGGTTGACCTTGTGGTACATGGATGAGAAACTTGTGCATTTTCTTTTATCTTCTTTGCGTTCTTAATAAAAGCAAAGAGACAACATTCATACCAGAATTGGAAGTCAAACCACACCATAAAGTTGAGACATTTTTTCAAAATCTAGTCTATATCAGTGTTTCCAAATTCCAAATGTTATTCTCTAGTATTAAAGGTGTTTCAATACAAATACTGAAAAGTAGAAATTATTGTGAAAGATTTCTTAGAAAATCAAAATATACATATAAATTATTATGAATGATACTTGGAGTATACCAGAGTATAAGTTTGTCATCTTCCTGCCTGTTTGGTGGCACAATGTTCCACTGTTTGTCCAAATTTTCCAAATCCTCAGAATCAAGGGTGAACTCACAGTTAAGAGACACACTTCTATCTCTAGCTTCATAATAGTAATTATCGTCAGATGTTATTTTTAGACAACGAGCTGGTTCTGGGGTAAGAGCGCATAATATCATCATGGCAAAAGTCCTTAACCCGGTGAAATATCCTGGGAGACAGCAATGTTGATGCACAAGCATAATGACGTACTTGGATTGGTGGGCTGCAGATTCAGTTGCACTGCCTGGGTTTCACTGTAAAATATAAGGGTTACAGTTAGGGCAGGACTGTATATGGGAACATACATGTTAAACATGGTGCAAGAAAACTAGTCTGTTACAACATATTAGACCTCCTCACACCAGTTTGGCTGAGAGAGAGAGTGAGAGGTATCCTCTTAGCCCCAAGACCCCATACATACATCCTCATGAACATCATCAGAGTCACTTTCATGATGAATGAGGGATAAAGAGTTTACTAATTAAAATATCTCAGAAGAAAAGTGTGGTTTGGGAGCTTTTTTGAAGTATTCAGGTGTAAAATGAAAACACAGATTTACTGTGTGTGTATGTTTCTTTTAAAATGTTAATAAATGTATCTGTTTGGGTAAAGATGTGTGTGATGTGTGTCCTTAGTCATCCAGGTCATGTTAAAGCAAAGGCTCATCTAAAGTCTGAAGGCAACTGGACTGTTAGAAAATCTTGAGTAAAGTTATGAGTTTTCAGAAAATACAGATTTAGCATCATTAGTCACATATCTGAGTATTAAAAATATTTGAAGGGTCATGAGCTGATGTAAACTCAATGTCTACATAACTATAATTAAAAATATTATTTACATGTCATATGGTGTCGATTAAAAGAATGTGACATTGTTTAAAATACCCTTTCTCTTGTGATGTAAAGACAATAAAGCCTACAAATATCACAACTTTCAACACATTTTTTTTAAAAGGTTCTACAAAATCCGGCATTTTAAGCTACAACAATCACTAACCCTAACCCAAATAAAATCCAATTTCCCTGTACGAAACCAACATTTCAGTAATAGTCCCTTTATTAAAAGGGGTTTGTACATACATGATGGATTTCTACTGAGAGATTGGTCAGACCCAACATTGCAGTATAAACCCAACATGTCTTTATTAGGTGCTATTCCCCACAGTTTTCTGTCCACAAAAGGGACTAATATGGAGATATTGGGTTTATACTGCATATCCAACACCACAGTATAGATCCTACTTGCTGGTGCCCTATACAAAAGAAATTCAGGATGTTGGTTGTTAGACCCAACATCCCCACATTTTATTGCTAAAACACCCAACTTTTACCTTTGAGACCCTTTATTAAAAATACTAAGTTGGCTAGAGAACAACTGAGACCTGTTTGGCCAAGTATGGATGTATGGAGATACAGTCATGACAACTTTGTAATCATTCTGTGGTCTTAATATACTGTACCTTCTAATATGTCATTGTCTTTCACATTTCTAACACTGCAGGACTGTGAATGCATGAACAGGTAACACTGTGCATGTATGTATTCAAGAATTTGTGTCCTGTAGATTAATGTTTTCAATTCAGTAAAAGACTTTCATATTGCTTACTTGAATATTCTGTATGCATTCAGGAATTTCAAGTGATGACACAGGTTAAAAGTTGATTATTTCATAGTCCTGTAATTACTGGATTTGGTAGAACCACAATGAAAATACCAGCTTCTTAGCAAACATTGCTACAATAATTTTGTCTATGTTTTCATATAGTTTCACAATGTTGAAAACTTTAATTGTGTAGGCTTGGGATTTTGTGTAAAGTAAAACTGCATTTCAGCATTATTCATTTTCAACTGAATGGGCCTCATTTTTGAAGTTGTGATTTTTTTACACAAGTATTATAGTGAACATGAAGTATAATCGGAATATTATTCACAAGACTGTGCTTAGCTCTGATTAAAAAAGAAGTTTTCAGCTGAATACATTGTATCAGACTTTTTACAAGTTTTAATCTTTTACTGCAAAAGTGGGTCCTCAGTTATTACTATACAGAGAAAATGGACAGATTCACTCGCGGAACTTTTACCTCCACCTCCGCCAATCGGAGCTCAGAGATTTCCAAATAAAATAAAACCTTAATCTACAAAAGAGATCAAAGTGGGCCACAAATCCACATCTGAACAGCATTTTAACAAGCAAAAGAGTAAAAGGGTGGTGTAATTGTGCAGCATTACAGCAACATAACAGAAAAAGGAAACAGAAAGTGGGCTACAAACCAGAACTTGACTCTTACCTGGAGAAAAGCTGAAATCTTTAATCTTTACGTTTTTTAAAACACAAAGCAGATGATACTTCGCGGCCAGTTCACATAAATCCACTACATCACTGACACACTGGAGCAGCCAATCAGTGCAGTCGTTAACTTTTCAGCCAATCAGAGCAGACCCATCTCCTGTGCGCATGAAGAGAGCAAAAGTTCAGTATAGAACCAACATCTCCATATTAGACCCTATTTTCCACAGTTTTTTCCACAAGAGGGACTAATGTGAAGATGTTGGGTCTATACTGCAATGTTGAGTCTGACCCAATTTCCCTGTATAAGACCAACATTTCAGTAATAGTCCCTTTATTAAAAGGGGTTTGTACATACATGATGGATTTCTACTGAGATATTGGTCAAGAGAGAGAGATTCACATTGGCTCCGGATCCTCTCACAGGCAATTTTTGGTGCTTGTTATGATGCTGTGCTTTTTGTAATAAACCTTTTTATATACAACTAAGTCAATGTCAACGGAGATTTCATCATCTTCACATCATCGCTACAGAATAAACTACAGATTTGGCGTCACGAACTCCAGACGTGTTGCGAACTGCAGGCGACACCAGCAACTTCAGCGCACCTACTCCCGCACCAAGCCGGCAAATATGGTGAGCATTTCTCACATACTGGAGCGCTGGTTTGTTCGTTGGGGTTGTTGTGTGTTTGCTGTGGGCACACCGAAAAGAATCATTTGCGTGTGTGCCATGTTGTGTTGATGGTGGAGTGAGACTCTGTTCTAAATTTGGGTTTTATTGCGTTGTGTTCACAGCGCAAAAGGGGGAAATAGGGAAAAATAGGAAAGAATAAAAGTAGAAATATAAAGAAGTGAATGACATAGAGATAAAGAGAAAAGGATAAAAGTAGATGTAAAGAGAAGTGTAGGACATGGTAAGTTTAAGTAAAATTGTAGAATAGCCTAATTAGTAATGATGTATGATATATTTAGTTGTACCTGGGTGTTTAAAGGAGGAGAAAAAGATATTTGTTATAGATAAAAATATCTGGAGTTGATAGAAAATGGGGATAATTATATTGGTCTGTTAAAAGGGGGCTCTAGTAGATTCATGGGATGTTGAGTTTCTTTTCTGTTCTCCTATGCTGTGTGAGAGCTGAGGGGAAAAAAGTAGGAGGAGACACAGATGAGAGGAGGCTGGCAAATACATTGCACAGATTGAGGCTTGCTGACAATAGTGTGCAGCTGCTGAAATTCAGTCTGATCAAGGCCAGTGCAGTTTTGTACACAAACTCTTACCAAAACACCTGCTTTTTGAATATATCTATGTGCATATCAGTTATAGTTGCTATAACTGATATATATTTGGTGTGCTTTCATATATGCTATTAATCATTTCTCAATTTGGGGTTAACAGAGTGCATTTATTTGCATTTATGAGTTATACTTGCTGTAGTTATTTTAAAATGAAGCTTGGCAATGGACTGGCCAGTTAATGCATTTGATTGGTTGTTGGAGTATTTTTGTTGGGATTAAACTCTATTGAGAAGTGTAAAAGAGTGTTTATTGTCTTTGTGTGGATTGTCTGAATTAGAACGCATTTGGGGATTGTTGGTCCCTTGTGGGATTTTGTTTGCAGGATATTTGGGGGGAACTTTGCTTATCATTTGAAGGATTGTTTGTGTGTTTAGTCAAATATCATATGTGGATTGGTGCTGTGGGTTTTGCTATTATAATAGTAAGGTGTTGATTCCTTTGAAGTTGGCAATTTTCGTTTATTCGTTTTTGGTGCTTACTGTGGCAACATAGTGGCATATAAACATAAATAATTAACTAAACAAATAAACAAACAAATTGATTGGTGGATAAATAGATTGGTTAATTAACTGAGTGATAAAATAAAAAAGAGAGGGAAAGTAATCTGAATAGCTTTAAGTAGTTTGAAGTGTCGTAATTCATTTTGATTTATAATTTGGGAATATATAGGAGTTATCACAATGGTAAAAAAAAAAAAGAATATTAAAATTCCAAATCCAAAAGTAATTACTCAGGTTGATGTAGTACAGAAGAGTAATTCTTTAATTAAAAATATTACAAAGATGTCAGAGAAATGGCATAAGCGTTGGCCTGAAATTGAACAGCCATGGCCAGTAGAAGGGACCCTTAACCCTGATGTAATTAAAACGATACAGGTGCTTGTGTCCACATACAAGGTGAATGAGAAGAAGGGAAAGAAAAGTGAAAAACGCAAGGAGAAGAAACAAAAGGAGCTTGGTGTTCTTGGGTTGTAAGAACTCAAGGAACTGGATTTGTTGTAGAGAAGGTCAGAGAGAGTTGAATTGTGTTTTTGTGGATTTAGAGAAAGCATATGATAGGTTGAAGAGAGAGGAGGTGTGGTATTGTATGAGGAAGGTAAGGGATTGACAAGGATGAATAGGATTAGGAATGAGTATATTAGAGGGACAGTGCAGGTAGGACAGTTTGGAGACAAAGCAAGAGAGGCAAGTGTGTCATTTGTTTGGATCAATGTGGAGGAGCTGAGGGTTTAAGAAAACAGACGGTTCTCCAATACAGCATCACGCTCAGATAATGAAATTGTTGCATGCTATGATGAAGCCTAAAGAAATAGCGATAGCTAAATGTGCAGCACATAAAATGGATATGTCAAAAGTCACCCAGGAGAATAAAGCGGCTGATGAAGCTGCTAAAGCAGTCACGGGTGCAGATAAATTGGACAAAGTTCTTTTGGTTACTCATGAAGTGGACTTAGAGGACGAAATTACACCCAGGGATGTGATTTTGATGCAGGAAGCTGCATCTATAATGGATAAACAGTTGTGGCAAGATCGAGGTGCCACACAAGATTTTACTTATCTGTGGAGAAATCATGAGGGGCTGGTAATAGCGCCCACAGACCTGTTGGGTTTGATGATTCAGGAAGCATATGGGTTAGCTCATGTTGCGAGGGGGGAAGTTAAAAGAAAGATCATGAAGGAGTATGGATTTTGGGCACCATGTTTGCTTGAACAGATTGACTATGTTATAGGCAGGTGCATTATCTGTCTGGAAGATAACATTCAGAGGGGTGTGATGGTTCCTCCTGGTTACATTCCAACTCTGAGAGGTCCTATGCGTGAGTTTCAGTGTTACACTTAGTACTGAAAGTCAGGGTTTGTTTGGGTTCATGTACAAGGGACAGTTTTATGAGTATAACAGACTGCCACAAGGGATCAAACATAGTCCACACATTTTCAATAAAGTATTGAAGGATGATCTGACAGGGATAGATCAGATGTTAAAAAGTACTGTTGTTCAATATGTGGATGCTATTATTAGTTGTTCACCAAATGAGGAAACATGTCAGGTCAGGTTGTTGTTATATGGCAACATTGAAACTCCCATATGAGGTTTTTCTATTCAGAAAGGAGTCATAGATTAACATTGTTAAAGCATGATATGGCTCTTGACTATATCTTGGCCGAACAAGGTGGCTTATGTGTGGCATTGAATTTAGCTGGATATGCTTGTTACACTTTGATTCCAGATAGCTCTGATAATATGACTAGTGTCATGGATGCATTAAAACTAATAAGGTATGCATTTGGCCCATCAGAAGGAGCTGGATGGTCTGCAAATGCTTGGTTGCAAGACAATTTAGGACTGCTAGGAGCAGTGTTGGTTCAAAATGTGTGATGTTTTGTTTTTGTACGCTGTTGTCGACCTTTGTGAAGACTATGATATTGAGATGGGTTGGTGTTGTAATGCCTGGAGATCAATTTCAGATGCCGTTATTACTGATGATTAGCACGGACAATGATGAGGAAGTGATGATAGAAGGAGAGTTGGTGGAGAAATATCCAAATATCCATTTAATTCGAGAATACTTTTTCACATTTATTTCTAATACTGTGTAGTTATTTAGGATATGATTACAGGAGGGAAATGGAAAATGTGAATCATACTTTGACATAATATGATGTTATGAATTTGACTTTATACTCTGTATTTGATGTTTTAATATGCATCTGTTGTTTTTGCAAAGATACTGGTTGGTGTTTTTTCTTTCCTTCCAGAAGGATATTGGGGGAAAGCTATTCTGAGGGGACTCAGGCACTCAAAAATGGACAATTACAGTGGACTGAAGGACTCTGAACAAGGACACGGTGATGGAATGTTCAGATCCATTACATCAACGACACTACATCGAAGAGTCGACGCTGCTGAGGAGCTGCAGTGTGATACATTCTTATGTTTTTCTTATATAGATTTGTATGAGTAATACTTAACTTTTATAATGTTCTCTTTGTAACAATTGTTTAAACAATGATGTTTTCTGTTATTGAGTAAATATATTGAGATCTCAGATGTTTTTTCCTTAACACTTAGGGACTAGGCAGGGAAAGGTCCACTGGAAGGTGCGACGGGATGACTGGCCTGAATTTGGACAGTGTTTTGATTTTATTTTCTGAGGTTTCCATATGTATTTGCTTAAGTTGTATTCTACGCAAATTGTTGCAAATAATTAAAGTTCTTCCTTTTAATTGATTTGCTATATTGTTAAAGGTTGTGCCGTAGAAAGCACATATAGGAGGAACTGTTAGTTTCTGTTACAATATTGAACATGTAATGTGTTATCTTTATCACCATTGTATTCATGTATGTTTATTCTTCTGTTTTTTGAGACTCTTTGAGCCTCGAAGGGGGGAAATATGTAGTGTCTGGTCTGCTCTGTCTTTTGTCTGGTGTTATTCTGGTACATGAGAATGAATGTTTATCTTAGGTTGTAAGAGAGATTTAGGATGCAAACTTAGGAGTGTTTGGATAATGTTAGGGTAAGGGGCCCTAGGTGAAAGGTTAGGCTCCATGAGTGGATGGAGAACCCCCTGAACTTGTTTTTCAGTGTAGTTCAGAAATTATCTGGGATGAATACCATATGTTTCACCCTACCTTTACATAGAATGACCAAGTTTGGTAATAGTGTTGGCTCTGTGCCTCATAGGTTGTTAGGAATTAGCTATACCATGCATATGTATGTAGAGGTTGAATATGTTATAAAGTGTGTATTTTCTGTGGAAAGAGAGAGAGATTCACATTGGCTCCGGATCCTCTCACAGGCAATTTTTAGTGCTTGTTATGATGCTGTGCTTTTTGTAATAAACCTTTTTATATACAACTAAGTCAGTGTCAGCGGAGATTTCTTCATCATCTTCACATCCTCACTACAGAATAAACTGCAATGGGTCTTTACTGAGATATTGGGTCAGATCCAACATCGCAGTATAGAACCAACATCTCCATATTAGACCCTATTTTCCACAGTTTTTTCCACAAAAGGGACTAATGTGAAGATGTTGGGTCTATACTGCAATGTTGAGTCTGACCCAATTTCCCTGTATAAAACCAACATTTCAGTAATAGTCCCTTTATTAAAAGGGGTTTTTACATACATGGTGGATTTCTACTGAGATATTGGTCAGACCCAACATTGCATTTCAGCATTAATCATTTTCAACTAAATGGGCCTCATTTTTGAAGTTGTGTATTATACTAAACATGAAGTATAATCGGAATGTTATTCACAAGACTGTGCTTAGCTCTAATTAAAAGAAGTTTTCAGCTGCGTGACACAGAGCGGCTGTATGCATGACCTGTTTGACCATAAAAACATGCTAATACTTGTAAATAGACCACCAAAATGAAAATATTAAACTGGGAAAGGGGCATAATATGACTCCTTTGAACAAATACTTTATTCATAACACAGACAACACATACACCAAGATACATGTACCAAAAACTGTAGCACATAGAAAAAAAAACAATAGTAATCGATGGGCATCGCCTTGCACGAGGCGTTAGGGAGCACTGATATGGGAACGTTGGCAGGGGTCGCAGCGGGGTTGGTCCTGGCAGGGGGTGCAGCAGTTGTCCTGCTCAGGGGAGGTCTCTCGCGGTGACAGCTTCTTTTTGTCCAATCTGTGAGGAGGCAGCTCATCTTCAAAAATGTCATTCCCCATGTCCTCTCCAGACTCTCTTTTCCGGTAGCAGCAGATCGCGATGACACGTGGAGATCACAAACACAAGCGCAGAAACTGAGGCTACTGCTGGAATAACAGCAGAGTTAACTGATGAGGGGAGAGTGAGTGTTAGAACACACTCCTCTGTGCCAAAAATGCTATGCGATGTGCAGATGTAGTCTCCCAGTACGTCTTCTGTGCTTATTGTCAAAGATAGGTCACCTGACATAGGCTTAATGGAGAAGGCCTGGGGTCCATGTGGCTTGGACCATGTGTACCATATGGGCAGGCTGCTGTGTTTGGAATTGCATTTGAGAACAACTTTATTATGCAACCTAACCTCACCCTCCAGGTAACAGTTGGGTTTACTTGGCCTTTCCATCACAGCCAGCCGAATTAAAATGCTGCTGTACCCGGAGAGTTTCTTTACCTTGCACTGGTAGGTGCCTGAGTCTGAAAATTTCAAGTGCCTAATGACTATTGAAGCGTTGCCACTCACAGGATCAAGAGACATGAAATTAACTCAGCCCTTAAATGGTTTAAAGTTGGCGTATATCTGATCTACAGCATGCCAAATGACAGTTTTTTCTTCTCTCTGGACATCTGGAGATTTGAGGCTCCATTCGATATCAATTGGTCCCACATCCTGATCTGAGAGTGTGAAGTGGCAGTTGAGGGTTCCACTGTCCGCCTGCCCTGCATAAACAGTTGACACTTAAGATGAGGTTATGTTCAAGGCAATGGCTAATTCTGAAGTGAAAGACCACAAGGAAGTAACTTAAGTATGACTCCAGCATTCATGAGATTACTGAAGACCACTTTTTCAGTATCTAAAGGCTAAAACACCCAACTTTTACCTTTGAGACCCTTTCAAAGACTATTAAACAAACATGAATTTACTCAAAAACTTAATGATAATGAATATGAGATGATAATGATTAAACATTTACTTTGAACAGTTGAACAGTCACTTTTATTTTATTTCTTCCAATACGCCACATAGCCAAGCCAGAAAATCATGAAAATCACCAAGACGGCTGCTAGAACTAAACCAAACTTGAAGAATAATCTCTATTGTATCCTGTTGATTGCCACACTACAAAAATAAAACATCAATCAGTCATTTTGGCCATTGTTACACAGTGTAGTCATGAACAGGAAGTATAACACTTACCCCACACTCTCCTCTAGTGCAGCACTACAAAAAGAAGACATCAATCAGTCATTATGGCCATTGTTACACGCCGTAGTCATGAAAAAGTATAACACTTACCCCAGTATCTACATCAACAACAGTTGGTTGTGGTTCCTGGACAATGTTTTCTTCACCATGGTTCGGAGGAGGGGCCATATATTCAAGGTGCTAGAGTATAAATTAGATTTCATTTTCAAGTTACATAATCAGTCTAATAAATACAGCACACTTCATCAAAAAATGAATAACTTGAGATGTTGGTCTTACAAGCCCAGAATGAAGATCACAGCGAGGTTGACCTTGTGGTACATGGATGACATGCATTTTCTTTTATCTTCTTTGCGTTCTTAATAAAAGCAAAGAGACAACATTCATACCAGAATTGGCAGTCAAACCACACCATAAAATTGAAACATTTTTTCAAAATCTAGTCTATATCAGCGTTTCCAAATTCCAAATGTTATTCTCTAGTATTAAAGGTGTTTCAATACAAGTACTGAAAAGTAGAAATTATTGTAAAAGATTTCTTAGAAAATCAAAATATACATATAAATTATTATGAATGATACTTGGAGTATACCAGAGTATAAGTTTGTCATCTTTCTGCCTGTTTGGTGGCACAATGTTCCACTGTTTGTCCAAATTTTCCAAATCCTCAGAATCAAGAGTGAACTCACAGTTAAGAGACACACTTCTATCTCTAGCTTCATAATAGTAATTATCGTCAGATGCTATTTTTAGAGAACAAGCTTCTTCTGGGGTAAGAGCGCATAATATCATCATGGCAAAAGTCCATAACCCGGTGAAATATCCTGGGAGACAGCAATGTTGATGCACAAGCATAATGACGTACTTGGATTGGTGGGCTGCAGATTCAGTTGCACTGCCTGGGTTTCACTGTAAAATATAAGGGTTACAGTTAGGGCAGGACTGTATATGGGAACATACATGTTAAACATGGTGCAAGAAAACTGGTCTGTTACAACATATTAGACCTCCTCACACCAGTTTGGCTGAGAGAGAGAGAGTGAGAGGTATCCTCTTAGCCCCAAGACCCCATACATACATCCTCATGAACATCATCAGAGTCACTTTCATGATGAATGAGGGATAAAGAGTTTACTAATTAAAATATCTCAGAAGAAAAGTGTGGTTTAGGAGCTTTTTTGAAGTATTAATGTGTAAAATGAAATCACAGATTTACTGTGTGTGTATGTTTCTTTTAAAATGTTAATAAATGTATCTGTTTGGGTAAAGATGTGTGTGATGTGTGTCCTTAGTCATCCAGGTCATGTTAAAGCAAAGGCTCATCTAAAGTCTGAAGGCAACTGGACTGTTTGAAAATCTTGAGTAAAGTTATGAGTTTTCAGAAAATACAGATTTAGCATCATTAGTCACATATCTGAGTATTAAAAATATTCGAAGGGTCATGAGCTGATGTAAACTCAATGTCTACATAACTATAATTAAAAATATTATTTACATGTTATATGGTGTCGATTAAAAGAATGGGAGATAAAATGCCCTTTCTCTTGTGATGTAAAGAAAATAAAGCCTACAAATATCACAACTTTCAACACATTTTTTTTTTAAAGGTTCCACAAAATCCGGCATTTTAAGCTACAACAATCACAAAAGCCCACAAACATACTAGGGGAGTGGTAATAAATGCACAAAGTATATAAAATATTCCAAAGCATATTCTGTCAATGATGTAATACATTTTTTATTGATTATGTCAAATAAGATCCAATTTCCCTGTATAAAACCAACATTTCAGTAATAGTCCCTTTATTAAAAGGGGTTTGTACATACATGATGGATTTCTACTGAGATATTGGTCAGACCCAACATTGCAGTATAAACCCAACATGTCTTTATTAGGCACTATTTCCCACAGTTTTCTTTCCACAAAAGGGACTAATATGGAGATGTTGAGTTTACACTGCATATCCAACACCGCGGTATAGATCCTACTTGCTGGTAATGTGCCCTATACAAGAGAAATTTGGAGTGTTGGTTGTTAGACCCAACATCCCCACATTTTATTGCTAAAACACCCAACTTTTACCTTTGAGACCCTTTATTTATTAAAAATACTAAGTTGGCTAGAGAACGACTGAGACCTGTTTGGCCAAGTATGGATATATGGAGATACAGTCATGACAACTTTGTAATCATTCTGTGGTCTTAATATACTGTACCTTCTAATATGTCATTGTCTTTCACATTTCTAACACTGCAGGACTGTGAATGCATGAACAGGTAACACTGTGCATGTATGTATTCAAGAATTTGTGTCCTGCAGATTAATGTTTTCAATTCAGTAAAAGACTTTCATGTTGCTTACTTGAATATTCTGTATGCATTCAGGAATTTCAAGTGATGACACAGGTTAAAAGTTGATTATTTCATAGTCCTGTAATTACTGGATTTGGTAGAACCACAATGAAAATATCAGCTTCTTAGCAAACATTGCTACAATAATTTTGTCTATGTTTTCATATATTTTCACAATGTTGAAAACGTTAATTGTGTAGGCTTGGGATTTTGTGTAAAGTAAAACTGCATTTCAGCATTATTCATTTTCAACTAAATGGGCCTCATTTTTGAAGTTGTGAATTTTTACACAAGTATTATAGTGAACATGAAGTATAATCGGAATATTATTCACAAGACTGTGCTTAGCTCTGATTAAAAAAGAAGTTTTCAGCTGAATACATTGTATCAGACTTTTTACGAGTTTTAATCTTTTACTGCAAAAGTGGGTCCTCAGTTATTACTATACAGAGAAAATGGACAGATTCACTTGCGGAACTTTTACCTCCACCTCCGCCAATCAGAGCTCAGAGATTTCCAAATAAAATAAAACTTTATCTGCAAAAGAGACCAAAGTGGGCCACAAATCCACATCTGAACAGCAATTTAGCAAGCAAAAGAGTAAAAGGGTGGTGTAATTGTGTAGCATTACAGCAACATAACAGAAAAAGGAAACAGAAAGTGGGCTACAAACTAGAACTTGACTCTTACCTGGAGAAAAGCTGAAATCTTTAATCTTTACGTTTTCTAAAACACAAAGCAGATGATACTTCGCGGCCAGTTCACATAAATCCACTACATCACTGACACACTGGAGCAGCCAATCAGCGCAGTCGTTAACTTTTCAGCCAATCGGAGCAGACCCATCTCCTGTGCGCATGAAGAGAGCAAAAGTTCAGTATAGAACCAACATCTCCATATTAGACCCTATTTTCCACAGTTTTTTCCAAAAAAGGGACTAATGTGAAGATGTTGGGTCTATACTGCAATGTTGAGTCTGACCCAATTTCCCTGTATAAGACCAACATTTCAGTAATAGTCCCTTTATTAAAAGGGGTTTGTACATACATGATGGATTTCTACTGAGATATTGGTCAGACCCAACATTGCAGTATAAACCCAACATGTCTTTATTAGGCGCTATTTCCCACAGTTTTCTTTCCACAAAAGGGACTAATATGGAGATGTTGAGGTTACACTGCATATCCAATACCGCGGTATAGATCCTACTTGCTAGTAATGTGCCCTATACAAGAGGAATTCGGGATGTTGGTTGTTAGAACCAACATCCCCACATTTTATTGCTAAAACACCCAACTTTTAACTGTGAGACCCTTTATTAAAAATACTAAGTTGGCTAGAGAACGACTGAGACCTGTTTGGCCAAATATGGATGCATGGAGATACAGTCATGACAACTTTGTCTCACACAACAGGAAGTATTTAAGTATGACTCCAGCATTCATGAGATTACTGAAGACCACTTTTTCAGTATCTAAAGGCTAAAATACCCAACTTTTACCTTTGAGACCCTTTCAAAGACTTTATTAAACAAACATGAATTCTTACTCAAAAACTTAATGATAATGAGTATGAGATGATAATGAGTAAACATTTACTTTGAACAGATGAACATCACTTTTATTTTAGTTCTTCCAATACATCATGTAGCCAAGCCAGACCATAATGGTGATCATGAAGAGGGCTGCTAAAACAAAACCAACTCGAAGAATTATCTCCAATGTATCCTGTCCAGTGCAGCACTACAAAAAGAAAACATCAATCAGTCATTTTGGCCATTGTTACACAGTGTAGTCTTGAACAGGAAGTATAACACTTACCCCACATTCTCTTCTAGTGCAGCACTACAAAAAGAAGACATCAATCAGTCACTATGGCCATTGTTACACACCATAGTCATGAAAAAGTATAACACTTACCCCAGTATCCACCACAACAACAGTTGGTTGTGGTTCCTGGACAATGTTTTCTTCATCATGGTTCGGAGGAGGGGCCATATATTCAAGGTGCTAGAGTATAAATTAGATTTCATTTTCAATTTACATAATCAGTCTAATAAATACAGCACACTTCATCAAAAAATGAATAACTTGAGATGTTGGTCTTACAAGCCCAGAATGAAGATCAAAGCAAGGTTGACCTTGTGGTACATGGATGAGAAACTTGTGCATTTTCTTTTATCTTCTTTGCGTTCTTAATAAAAGCAGAGACAACATTCATATTAGAATTGGCAGTCAAACCAGACCATAAAGTTGAGACATTTTTTCAAAATCTAGTCTATATAAGTGTTTCCAAATTCCAAATGTTATTTCCTAGTATTAAAGGTGTTTCAATACAAATATTGAAAAGTAGAAATTATTGTAAAAGATTTCTTAGAAAATCAAAATATACATATAAATTATTATGAATGATACTTGGAGTATACCAGAGTATAAGTTTGTCATCTTCCTGCCTGTTTGGTGGCACAATGTTCCAC
The DNA here is from genome assembly GCF_046630095.1 of Trachinotus anak. Classification (NCBI taxonomy): domain Eukaryota; kingdom Metazoa; phylum Chordata; class Actinopteri; order Carangiformes; family Carangidae; genus Trachinotus; species Trachinotus anak. The sequence goes on from NW_027273894.1 coordinate 67,398, forward strand.
TGTTTGTCCAAATTTTCCAAATCCGCAGAATCAAGAGTGAACTCACAGTTAAGAGACACACTTCTATCTCTAGCTTCATAATAGTAATTATCGTCAGATGCTATTTTTAGAGAACAAGCTTCTTCTGGGGTAAGAACGCATAATATCATCATGGCAAAAGTCCATAACCCGGTGAAATATCCTGGGAGACAGCAATGTTGATGCACAAGCATAATGACGTACTTGGATTGGTGGGCTGCAGATTCAGGTTGCACTGCCTGGGTTTCACTGTAAAATATAAAGGTTAAAGTTAGGGCAGGACTGTATATGGGAACATACATGTTAAACATGGTGCAAGAAAACTAGTCTGTTACAACATATTAGACCTCCTCACACCAGTTTGGCTGAGAGAGAGAGAGTGAGAGGTATCCTCTTAGCCCCAAGACCCCATACATACATCCTCATGAACATCATCAGAGTCACTTTCATGATGAATGAGGGATAAAGAGTTTACTAATTAAAATATCTCAGAAGAAAAGTGTGGTTTAGGAGCTTTTTTGAAGTATTAATGTGTAAAATGAAATCACAGATTTACTGTGTGTGTATGTTTCTTTTAAAATGTTAATAAATGTATCTGTTTGGGTAAAGATGTGTGTGATGTGTGTCCTTAGTCATCTAGGTCATGTTAAAGCAAAGGCTCATCTAAAGTCTGAAGGCAACTGGACTGTTTGAAAATTGTGAGTAAAGTTATGAGTTTTCAGAAAATGCAGATTTAGCATCATTAGTCACATATCTGAGTATTAAAAATATTTGAAGGGTCATGAGCTGATGTAAACTCAATGTCTACATAACTATAATTAGAAATATTATTTACATGTCATATGGTGTCAATTAAAAGAATGTGAGATTGTAATAAATACACAAAGTATATAAAATATTCCAAAGCATATTCTGTCAATGATGTAATACATTTTTTATTGATTATGTCAAATAAGATCTATTTGACCTATGTTAAATATGTAGAGACAGCTCTACAGTAAGTTGTGTTCATAATTGCCAGAGCTCTATAATATTAAAGTAGTGTGCTACTTAATAGCAGAATACATTGTATCAGACTTTTTACAAGTTTTAATCTTTTACTGCAAAAGTGGGTCCTCAGTTATTACTATACAGAGAAAATGGACAGATTCACTTGCGGAACTTTTACCTCCACCTCCGCCAATCGGAGCTCAGAGATTTCCAAATAAAATAAAACTTAATCTACTAAAGAGACCAAAGTGGGCCACAAATCCACATCTGAACAGCATTTTAACAAGCAAAACAGTAAAAGGGTGGTGTAATTGTGCAGCATTACAGCAACATAACAGAAAAAGGAAACAAAGTGGGCTACAAACCAGAACTTGACTCTTACCTGGAGAAAAGCTGAAATCTTTAATTTTTTCGTTTTTTAAAACACAAAGCAGATGATATTTCGAGGCCAGTTCACATAAATCCACTACGTCACTGACACACTGGAGCAGCCAATCAGCGCAGTCGTTAACTTTTCAGCCAATCGGAGCAGACCCATCTCCTCCGTACACGAAGGGCATGAAGAGAGCATAAGTTCAGGAGGAATCATGGACGCAGGTGTTGCAGCAACCAGCAATCAGGTAAAATCCAAAAATACTGACATGTTGGATATCTGTGGAGTCTGGGCAATGAAGGACTGCTTGTTGTTTTTGTATGGCACATATCATAGGGTATGATGGAAACAGGTCACAGATTATCTCTGTAATTAGTTCACCAATATCTACTATTAGGCTTTTATGAGCAGTATTTTTGTGTCCATGTACAGGAACCTGATGAGGAGCCTCAGACAGCAGGACCACAGCAGCAGGACTCTTCTGACTGCAGCCCTCCAAGCAAGCAGTCTGTGAGGAGTAAGCACAAGTGTCCAATATGTGGGGAACTGTATGCCGATATAGTCCAACATCTGAGAAGCACAGAAAAGGTGGTCAACAAAACAGAGTTGAGTCTTCTGAGCAAGTTTTCTCATCGACAGTAAGTGTCCTGTTTTCTCTTAAGGATGCTCTTAAAGAGGCTTCTTATGGTGCTTTTTCACTATCAATGAAATAGGGTCCAAAATAATATTGTTAATCAGTGTTGTATAGTGAGTTGTTGCTTTTAAAAAATCATTGTAATAAAAGTACTTTTTTCAGATCCAATACTGCAGTATAGATCCTACTTGCTGGTAATATGCCCTTTACAAGAGAAATTCGGGATGTTGGTTGTTAGACCCTACATCCATACATTTTATTGCTATAACACCCAACTTTTACCTTTGAGACCCTTTATTTATTAAAAATATTAAGTTGGCTAGAGAACGACTGAGACCTCTTTGGCCAAATATGGATGTATGGAGATACAGTCATGACAGCTTTGTCTCACACAACAGGAAGTAACTTAAGTATGACTCCAGCGTTCATGAAATTACTGAAGACCACTTTTTCAGTATCTAAAGGCTAAAGTACCCAACTTTTACCTTTGAGACCCTTTCAAAGACTTTAAAACAAACATGAATTCTTACTGAAAAACTTAATGATAATGAGTATGAGATGATAATGAGTAAACATTTACTTTGAACAGATGAACATCACTTTTATTTTAGTTCTTCCAAAACATCATGTAGCCAAGCCAGACCATAATGGTGATCATGAAGAGGGCTGCTAAAACAAAACCAACTTGAAGAATAATCTCAAATGTATCCTGTCCAGTGCAGCACTACAAAAAGAAAACATCAATCAGTCATTTTGGCCATTGTTACACAAAAAAAGTACTTTTTTCAGTAACAAGTAATGTAATGCAAATGTAAATATTGGTCTGTGATGTATAAGGCTACAACTGATTTTAAAAATTAGATGCGAGGCAGGTCATGAATAGTCTGTATTAGCAAATCTCATATATTTTTAACATTTTTAAGTGTTAAGTGGTTACACATGTTACAAAGAAATGTCTGCATATTTTCTTAGTACTTTGTTTCATTTCACTTCCACACTTCAAAGACTCGAATCAAAGACTCTTCTTGCTTCTACAGTTTTAATGTAAATCTGGACTGCCCAGTGCGTTCCTGCCAGTCTAAATATATTAACCGACTCGACAAGCATCTGCAAAGGATCCACAGCCTGAAGGTAGTCCCTCTGTGTGATATATGTGTGTTGTTGAGTCAGGTCTAGATCTTAAGCCCAGCAACTTTGGTCCTTGTAGTGCTTCTTGTTCTTCCTTGCTGTGTGGTGGGTCTGTGTTCTTCATTTGATCCTTGTGTGGTTGATATAGGTTCAGAAATGCTGTATTTATTTAGTGCTACACATCCCACAGAAACAATATTGCTGGTTAAATAAATGCATGATGCTAAAGGTAATGAAATATTAATAATGCAACTTTTTCAGACGTAATGAAATGATTTACTAAATGTACATTCTGCTTTTTTTTGTAGAAGCCAATGGTTACACTTTACATTCAAAAAGCTAAAGACAGATACATTGCGAGAGAACTGGCCCTCCTACGTGCATCAAAACCCACACCACCAATGGTGTCACATCTTGATGAGGTGGATGATAAAGCGATTGAAGAGGGTGTCAGGAGGGTGATAGAGGCCAGATCACAAGCTGCTTCCCATGCTGCAGCTTCTGCCATTGTGCCTCCTCTTTCGGTCCCCATGTTTAGTACTCCCCTTGCCAGCCAGGCTTCTTGTGACCCAGACACACCAGCTATGCAGGATCCTTCTCCCTCAACCAGCCAGGCTTCTTGTGACCCAGACACACCAGCTATGCAGGATCCTTCTCCCTCAACCAGCCAGTCTTCCTGCTTCACATCAGTGTTATCCCCGATTAAGCTTACCCCAGCCGGAACAGCTTACCAACAGGCCAAGCGAGGAAGAAGGCGTTCTGTCCTGAGGAACCCTGATCCTGGGTGCAGGAACTGCCAGTTTCTCTCTGCTGAACTAAAGGTTGTGAAGGACCTGCTCCAGATTGAAATTGAGAGAAACGATGAGCTCAAGCAGCTTCATTGTTCAACAGTGCGTGCAACTGTGAGTGTTGAGTTATTCCTGTGGTGTACTTCTTAAATGTGACCAATTTTTTCTCTTTACTCTTGATTACAAAAAATCTTCATGTGCTTTTTTCAGGCAGCAAAACATCGCAGACGTGCACCATTTTCCCCCAGCAAAGCCCCTCGCTATGGTGAAGATACCCTCATATCATAGTCACTGTACTAGTATTGAACTTGAAAGATAGGAGATGTTGTTTTAATGTGCAGATTGTAAAGACATCTGAGGTCAATGATTTAAGAAAGAAGACCATGCAAAAATATTTGATTTGCTTTATATTCTTTCCTCTTCAGTAAGATTGGTCGAGGAATTTAGGGGTCACACAGAAGGTGCCAACCCCAGTAGGAAAACTTCTGAAAATGCCAAGCAGCGAGCCAAACATGTTCTCGATTTTCTACAATACATGGCAGACTCAGCAATCCCAAATGTTAACCTTCTTTTCCTGTGTAACCATGCTAGAATCCGTGGGTAAGTACTACACTTAACTCAGCAATTTCTTGAACTCCAGTGGACTTTTTGACAAATTTCAATCAGGCTTCCAACCTCACCACAGTACAGAAACAGCTCTTATTAGAGTGTTAAATGACATAAGGTTGAACACTGAGTCAGGCAAGGTGTCAGTTCTGGTCCTGTTGGATCTCAGTGCTGCATTTGACACTGTGGATCACAGTATACTGTTGAACAGGTTGGAAACTTGGGCAGGACTCAGCGGAACAGTCCCAGAATGGTTCAGGTCCTACCTGGAGGAGCAGAGTTATTTTGGGACCACTGGAAGTTATGAATCTGATCGAATGGCTATGACATGTGGAGTTCCTCAGGGTTCAGTTCTTGGACCCCTTCTGTTCAGTCTATATATGCTGTCTTTGTGTCAATTCTGCAGAACTCTAATGTTGACTACCACAGTTATGCAGATGACACACAGATATATCTAGCACTGTTCCCAGGTGACTACAGTCCAATACAGTCATTGTGTCACTGTTTACAGCAAGTAACAGATTGGATCAACCAAAATTTCCTTCAATTAAATCAGGAAATGTGAACATTTTTAAATCCAGGTTAAAAAACAATTCCTTTCAATGCCTTGCCTTACACTGTAAGAAGCATCAGTGTATTGTAGGGTAGAGGACATGACTTTATTTGTATTTTTGTCTTTCAAGTTTTGTTGCAGTCCTTCAAGAAAAAGGGTTCAAACCAACAACCCAGAGAAGCTATTTGATGGATGCTGTGGCCTTTATGAAATACATTTCAAACATGTCACCACCAGCTGTCAGACTGGGAACAAAAAAAATCAACTCCATCTTGGTAGAGCTGAGGGCGCGGATCAGAGATATTGGCCGGGAAGTGGTCGGGCACCAGCTCAGTGTGAGGCGAAGTAAATCTGGTAAGTTTAACATTCAAAACTCCACCTCCAAACATTAACATCATATCAGTAAAAGCAGAGAACATGCATATAATAAATGCTATTTGAAATTTCAGAGAGACTGGTCAGGGCACAGAAGCATGCATGCTTTATAGATGAGGCTCCGAAGAAGATCACTGCAGTACTGGGTATGGATCGTTGCTCAGCATAAGTTTCAGATTTGTAAAAATAAGGTTTATTTAATGTTACAGGGCTTCTCCAGACTCAAACTTTGGGTTAAGATACTGTTCTGCAGATTTTACATTACATCTACAAACTGGGTTTTTATATATGGGCTGGTCTGGTGGATTGGATGTCCAATTTCCATAGTATAATATTGTGCTTTGCTGCTTTTGTGTGGCCAATGTGTGGTCCTTAGGTAAAGAACATCATGATTGCAAGCTAATGCATACAATGTCCGTCCTCTGCTTTTACAGTTGACCTTGAGAAGCATCCAGAGGATCGAGCACATCTGAAAGAGTTTTTTGGACTGTTGGGTGGATATATTATTGCAACAACTGGCCACCGAAAGGGTGTTGTGATCAACATGACCACAAAGGAGGTCAAGGCAGCAGAAAAGACTAAGCAGGGTGCCCGCATCATCCGTGTAAGTGCAAACATTATTCAGTCAATCAATCAATCTTTATTTATATAGCGCCAAATCACAACAAAGTCATCTCAAGGCACTTTACACATAGAGCAGGTCTAAACCGTACTCTTCAGTATCTTCTATTGCAAAAACTGAAAGGACACAAGAGTATCTCTAAAAGTAGAATGGGAGGCAGAGCCTTCAGTTATCAGGTTCCTCTCCTGTGGAACCATCTACCAGTTTGGGTACAAGGGGTAGACGCCCTCTCTACATTTAAGAGTAGCTTCAAACTTTCCTTTGTGATAAAGCTTATAGTTAGGGCTCCAGCTCCAGTTTATGCTGCTATAGGCTTAGACTGCTGGGGGACTCCCATGATGCACTGAGCTCCTCTCTCCTCCTCCCTCTTTCTCTCTATCCATCCATCTATATCCATTAACATTCATGTACTATTAATTCAATTCAATTCAATTCAATTTTATTTGTATAGCGCCAAATCATAATATACATTATCTCAAGGAACTTTACAGGGTAAGGTCAAGACCTTACTTTGTTACAGAAAAAAAAAACCCAACAGTTTCCACAACGAGCAAGCGCTTGGCAACAGGGGGTAAAGGAAAAACTCCCTTTTAACAGGAAGAAACCTCCAACAGAACCGGGCTCAGGGTGGGCGGCCGTCTGCCTCGACCGGTTGGGTTTAGGAGAAGATAGAAAGAGGGGGAGGGGGAGGAGAGGGGAGAGAAGAGAGAGAGAGAGAGAGACCAGGAACAGCTGTGTCGGTAATGGTGTTATCAATAATAATGACAGGTAACAGTGGTTAATAGTAAAGATGAGTAGTGGTGGATCTGGATCCTGCTGCTCCCGAGGCAGAGATACCTGCAGAATGAGGAAAGAGAGAGGGAGAGAGAGGAGAAGCACAAACTACGGGAGAGAACAAATACAAAGTTAATGGCATGAAGTCATTGAGAGAGAGAGGGGGAGAGAGACAGAAATAGAGAGAGAGCGCCCAGTGAATCATGGGAATCCCCTAGCAGTCTAGCTCTATAGCAGCATAGCTAAGGGATGGGTCAGGACATACCCGAGCCAGCCCTAACTATAAGCTTTACTAAACAAGACAGTTTTAAGCCTGATCTTAAAGGTAGAGAGGGTGTCTGCCTCCCGAACCCACACTGGGAGCTGGAGAACATCACAGGAGAGGAGCCTGATAGCTGAAGGCTCTGCCCCCCATTCTACTCTTACAAACTCTGGGAACCACAAGTTGACCTGCATTTAGAGAGCGAATTGTCCTATTGGGAAAATAGGGAACTATAAGCTCTCCAAGGTACGATGGTGCCTGACCATTAATGGCTTTGTAGGTGAGGTGGAGGATTTTAAATTCGATTCTGGATTTTACAGGGAGCCAATGCAGAGAGGCTAACACAGGAGAGATGTGATCCCGTTTCCTAGTTCCTGTCAGTACTCATGCTGCCGCATTCTGGATCAATTGGAGGCTTTTTACTGAATTTTTGGGACATCCTGACAATAAAGAGTTACAGTAGTCCAGTCTTTAGGTAACAAAGGCATGAACTAGTTTTTCAGCATCCTTTAGACATAGAATGGGTCTGATTTTAGCAATATTGCGCAGGTGGAAGAAGGCTATCCTAGAGACTTGCTTTATATGTGAAGTAAAGGACAAGTCCTGGTCAAAAATGACACCAAGGTTTCTGACTGTAGCACTGGAGGCCAAGGTGATGTCATCCAGAGTCAGTATATTATCACATAGTGTATCTCTGAGGTGTTTTGGGCCAATTACAATAACTTCAGTTTTGTCTGAATTTAAGAGTAAGAAATTACTGGTCATCCAGATTTTTATGTCCTTAAGACAGACCTGAAGCTTGGCTACCTGGTTAGTCTCACCTGGCTTCATGGATAAGTACAGCTGGGTGTCATCTGCGTAACAATGGAAATTAATCTGGCGCCTCCTAATAATGTTTCCCAGAGGGAACATATATAGACTGAAGAGCATTGGTCCTAGCACAGAACCTTGTGGAACTCCATGACTGACTTCTGTGATGATAGAGGAGTCATTATTAACATGAACAAACTGGAGTCTATCTGACAGATATGACTTAAACCAGCTTAGTGTGGTTCCTTTGATGCCGACCATATGTTCTAGTCTCTGTAATAAAATCTTATGATCGATCGTGTCAAATGCAGCACTAAGATCTAGTAGGACAAGTACAGAGACAAGTCCATTGTCTGAAGCTTTGAGGAGATCATTGGTAACCTTAACCAGAGCTGTTTCTGTGCTATGATGGACTCTAAAACCTGACTGAAAATCTTCAAACAAACCATTCCTGTGCAAATAATCACATAACTGGTTTGCAACAACCTTCTCAAGGATTTTGGAAATAAAGGGGAGGTTGGATATAGGTCTATAATTGGCTAAAACATCAGGATCAAGAGTAGGCTTTTTAAGTAGAGGTTTAATTACTGCAACTTTAAAAGCCTGCGGTACATAACCTGTTGATAAAGATAAGTTAATCAGACTTAATGTAGAGGTGTCGATTAAAGGAAAAACTTCTTTGAACAACCTTGTTGGAACGGGGTCAAGAAGACAAGTCGATGGTTTAGATGACGAAACTGTTGAAGTGAGCTCAGGGAGATGTACAGGAGAGAAACAGTCAAAATATAAGCCAGTTACAGTCGACTCTGAGGCTGCTGAACTGGACAGTACATCTGAGCCAGCTGTGGGGAGGAGATTTTTTCTCTAACAGAGACAATTTTATCTGTAAAGAAGCTCATAAAGTCATTACAACTGAGGGCTAAAGGTATAGATGGGTCAACAGAGCTATGGCTGTCTGTCAGCCTGGCTACAGTGCTGAACAGAAACCTGGGATTGTTCTTGTTTTCCTCTATCAATGATGAATAATAGGATGTTCTGGCTTTACGGAGGCTTTTTTTATACGCCAATAGGCTGTCTTTCCAAGCCTTTAGAGATTCATCCAGGTTAGTAGAACGCCACCTTCTTTCTAGTTTCCTTGAATTTTGCTTTAAAGCTTGTGTTTCTAAGTTGTACCATGGAGCTAGCCTTCTCTGACTCACTATTAATGCATTTGATAACCTAAACTCCTTCCCAGGAGTTGTCTGTGCTTTCTCATTTGACAGGTAATCTGGGGCTGTAGACGTCGGTGTATAGATTCCTGTCCTGAACCTTCTAACTTCAATGTTGTTTTTCAATGTGCTTCTCTCTCCTCTCTTTCCTCTCTCTCCTCTCTACCAACCGGTTGAGGCAGATGTTCTCCCACTATGAGCCGGGTTCTGGTTCTTAGCTTTCTTACCTTTAAAAGGGAGTTTTTTTCTTGCCACTGTCGCCAAGTGCTGCTCATGTGGGAATGTTGGGTCTCTTTAAATGAAACCTGAAGAGTCTAGACCTGCTCTATGTGTAAAGTGCCTTGAGATGACTTTGTTGTGATTTGGCACTATACAAATAAAGATTGATTGAGTTGGTCAGAATGAAAAGTCGTCTTTTCTGAATTATTAGGTTGGACAGCACAAGACTCAAAGGTACTTTGGTGAAGCAGCTGTACCCCTCAATCCAAGCGAATATTCCTGGTTGCGGCGTTACAACCGGCTTCGATGCAGAATTGAAGGAGGTGAAAAGGCTTCTACCTTCTTTCACACGACCAGTGGAGGCGTCCTGCTGAAGCTGTCTGAATATTTCAAGGAGGCCTGGGAGGGGATGGGCTTGGGGACAGCCCCAACTTTCAACATGCTGCGCTCCTCTGTTGCCACTTATGTAAGATAACTTCTCATGTTTTTTTATTGAAAACAATTAAGTGTCATGAAAAGTTAATTAATTTTGCACTTGTATGTATTTCTTTTTTAAATTCATTCCTCCAGGCCAAGCGGCAGTTGGGCCATAAAACCTACCAGAAAGTGGCCACTTTCATGTGTCATGATGCAAATACAGCAAAAAGATTTTATCAAGGTTTTTTCAGGAATATAAATCAATTCCAAACCTATTTTTTATTGTAGTATGCATCAACTTTTATTCATTTCATCCATTTCTTTGCACAGCGGAGGACCCAGCAGAGGTCACACTCCAAAGCAGAGGATTGTCAATGATGGCAATTTCTACATATGCAGCAAAGAAAAGGAAATGCAGAGAGAAACACAAGAAAGACAACACCATGACCACTGCTTCCTCAGAGGATGAAAGGGAGGACAAAGAAGCTGCACAAATTGAAGACAATCAAGGGTTTGAAGAGGAGGTGCAGGAACCATTGGGTCAAGAGAAGCCTGTGAGAAAAAGGCTGAAGCTGCACCAGGTGAACAGCAACAAGACTCTTGTGCCGTCAGATCAGCAGGTGAGACATGTGAGTAGCTGCAGTGTTTCCACACGCAAATTAAAATACGTCATTCTAAAATTAGCTTAATATACTTTATTTTTCCAAAAAAAAAGATGGTGAGCTCATCTGATGAGGATGATGCTGAAACAGAACATGATCCTGAAGAGGACAAGGAACATGTGCCAAAAAGACCTTACCAGCTGCGTGAGAAAGGGGTATCTGTGACTTTGAACCAACAAACGGTGAGTTTTGACAGTTTTCAGTACTTCCACATATTACAAAGCTTTTAATATTATTTTGACCTTTTTTAAAAAACAAACGGTGATCTCTGTTAAACAGGATGGGACTTATAAAAAGGAGATTGAGTACACTTTCCAGAAAAGAGAGGTGAGAGTAATAATTAGATTCAGTGCTTCCCCACATTCTACTAGCTTTCAATTCAAAATCATTGAAATGAATCTTATGTTACCTAAAAACAGTGGTTGAGTTCGTCTGAAGGTGATGGCTCTGCTGATGAATGGAAACCCACACAGCAGGAATCGGAGGATGATTCTGAAGAAGAGGAGGAACAGGTCATACGAAGGGTTCACAAGGTGGCCAAAAGAAAGAGATCTGAGAGCCCTGTCCTGCAAAGAGAGGTGAGTCATTATCAGTGTAAATGCTTTTGAAGATACTAAAAGCTTTCAGTCCAAATGAACAAACTATCTTTGTCTTTCATAAAACATCAAATAGGCAATAATCAAATCACAAAAAGCTAAAGTTTCCCCACATTAGCAAAATAAAAACTTGAATCTTGGCTTTTAAAACCCACACTTGTCCATTTTTTTTGTTCTTTAATTCATATTGTTAAATTAACAGGATACACAAGCATTGATGAGCCAATCTCCAGACCTAAATCTGAATGCAGCCATGGTTCCACTGAGTGCTGTCATTCTCAAGACACCTGTAGTAAGTATAATGTCAACATGTAAACATGTAAAAACTGTTACTCATGTATAGTCAGTAAACAGACTTGTTTAGAAATCAGGTCCATTCTTTACAATAAAGGGACTCTTACATAGATGTTGGATCTTTGCCATTGTGTGTAGGTGATAAAATGGGTTTCTGTAGGGCCAACAAATCTAAATGATAACTTTTGACTGTGAAGTAGATCTGCTCAATTTGTGTTAATAATTAGTGGCTTTCTAAAGTGTTTACAACATGCTTTGATCTTTTCCTACAGAAAGACAAGGTGCCAGTCAAAGTCCTTCCTGGTGTAAGAGCACTGCACTCTAAAACACACTTGAACATCCGAGCTAAATGAGCTACATGACCTACAATATATTTTCACATCTTATTTCTTTTTCTTTTTTAGATGCAGCAGACTTTTGTAAGCCCAAACACAGCAAAGATTTTGAAAACTCACTCAACAAAAACTGTGTGTGACCGAGTCAATATGATGAAATGGAAAATTTTCCACCAGTCATCTCTCTTTGAAGTCACCATGCCAATATCTGGTAATTATGGGAAAATATGACAAAGTGGAGTAATAGAGCCTGGACAAGAAAAGTTACATGTATTTATTTATGTATTTATTATACACTTTTAAGGTGACAACATTAAACACCAGGCTGGATCCACAGTTGGGCAGATGATTCCCTCAGGTAAATACATAGTACAGTGCAAAGGATGAATACTGATACAGTTTTCAATAGTAACCAGTCACTATTTACTTAACATAAAGGATCCATGGTGGAAACAGTGTGCAAGGACTGGCTGTTGGAGAATGAAGTCTCAGTGGGAGACACAGCATTGCACAAGAGCCTGCCTGAAGAAAGGGGGGGAGAATATGAAGGACAAGAAAAAGAAGGTGAAGTGGATGAGGGCTCTTTGGAGAAGTCAAAGACTGAAGGTGAAGACAGAAATAAGAAAGAAGGTAAGATAAATAAAGGACAAAAGACAGAGAAAGAGACACAGGAAGAGACTTTGGAGAAGATGGACAGTGATGGTGAAGGACAAAAGACAGAGGAAAAGATACAGGAAGAGACTTTGGAGAAGATGGACAGTGATGGTGAAGGACAAAAGACAGAGGAAAAGATACAGGAAGAGACTTTGGAGAAGATGGACAGCAACAAGACTCTTGTGCCGTCAGATCAGCAGGTGAGACATGTGAGTAGCTGCAGTGTTTCCACACGCAAATTAAAATACGTCATTCTAAAATTAGCTTAATATACTTTATTTTTCCAAAAAAAAAGATGGTGAGCTCATCTGATGAGGATGATGCTGAAACAGAACATGATCCTGAAGAGGACAAGGAACATGTGCCAAAAAGACCTTACCAGCTGCGTGAGAAAGGGGTATCTGTGACTTTGAACCAACAAACGGTGAGTTTTGACAGTTTTCAGTACTTCCACATATTACAAAGCTTTTAATATTATTTTGACATTTTTTAAAAAACAAACGGTGATCTCTGTTAAACAGGATGGGACTTATAAAAAGGAGGTTGAGTACACTTTCCAGAAAAGAGAGGTGAGAGTAATAATTAGATTCAGTGCTTCCCCACATTCTACTAGCTTTCAATTCAAAATCATTGAAATGAATCTTATGTTACCTAAAAACAGTGGTTGAGTTCGTCTGAAGGTGATGGCTCTGCTGATGAATGGAAACCCACACAGCAGGAATCGGAGGATGATTCTGAAGAAGAGGAGAAACAGGTCATACAAAGGGTTCACAAGGTGGCCAAAAGAAAGAGGTCTGAGAGCCCTGTCCTGCAAAGAGAGGTGAGTCATTATCAGTGTAAATGCTTTTGAAGATACTAAAAGCTTTCAGTCCAAATGAACAAACTATCTTTGTCTTTCATAAAACATCAAATAGGCAATAATCAAATCACAAAAAGCTAAAGTTTCACCACATTAGCAAAATAAAAACTTGAATCTTGGCTTTTAAAACCCACACTTGTCCATTTTTTTTGTTCTTTAATTCATATTGTTAAATTAACAGGATACACAAGCATTGATGAGCCAATCTCCAGACCTAAATCTGAATGCAGCCATGGTTCCACTGAGTGCTGTCATTCTCAAGACACCTGTAGTAAGTATAATGTCAACATGTACCACCATATACCACATATAACACAAACAAGAAAAACTGTTACTCATGTATAGTCAGTAAACAGACTTGTTCAGAAATCAGGTCCATTCTTTACAATAAAGGGACTCTTACATAGGTGTTGGATCTTTGCCATTGTGTGTAGGTGATAAAATGGGTTTCTGTAGGGCCAACAAATCTAAATGATAACGTTTGACTGTGAAGTAGATCTGCTCAATTTGTGATAATAATTAGTGGCTTTCTAAAGTGTTTACAACATGCTTTGATCTTTTCCTACAGAAAGACAAGGTGCCAGTCAAAGTCCTTCCTGGTGTAAGAGCACTGCACTCTAAAACACACTTGAACATCCGAGCTAAATGAGCTACATGACCTACAATATATTTTCACATCTTATTTCTTTTTCTTTTTTAGATGCAGCAGACTTTTGTAAGCCCAAACACAGCAAAGATTTTGAAAACTCACTCAACAAAAACTGTGTGTGACCGAGTCAATATGATGAAATGGAAAATTTTCCACCAGTCACCTCTCTTTGAAGTCACCATGCCAATATCTGGTAATTATGGGAAAATATGACAAAGTGGAGTAATAGAGCCTGGACAAGAAAAGTTGCATGTATTTATTTATGTATTTATTATACACTTTTAAGGTGACAACATTAAACACCAGGCTGGATCCACAGTTGGGCAGATGATTCCCTCAGGTAAATACATAGTACAGTGCAAAGGATGAATACTGATACAGTTTTCAATAGTAACCAATCACTATTTACTTAACTTAAGGATCCATGGTGGAAACAGTGTGCAAGGACTGGCTGTTGGAGAATGAAGTCTCAGTGGGAGACACAGCTTTGCACAAGAGCCTGCCTGAAGAAAGGGGGGGAGAATATGAAGGACAAGAAAAAGAAGGTGAAGTGGATGAGGGCTCTTTGGAGAAGTCAAAGACTGAAGGTGAAGACAGAAATAAGAAAGAAGATAAGATAAATAAAGGACAAAAGACAGAGAAAGAGACACAGGAAGAGACTTTGGAGAAGATGGACAGTGATGGTGAAGAAGGACAAAAGACAGAGGAAAAGATACAGGAAAAGTCTTTGGAGAAGATGGACAGTGAAGAGACTTTGGAGAAAATGCACAGTGATGGTGAAGAAGGACAAAAGACAGAGGAAAAGATACAGGAAAAGGGAAGGGAAGAGACTTTGGAGAAGATGGACAGTGAAGAGACTTTGGAGAAAATGGACAGTGATGGTGAAGAAGGACAAAAGAAAGAGGAAAAGATACAGGTAGAGACTTTGGAGAAGATGGACAGTGAAGATGAAGAAGGAAAGAAGAGAGAAACAAATATTCAAGAGAAGTCTTTGGAGAAGATGGAGGGTAAGAGTGAAAAAGGAAAGAAAAGAGAAACAAAGATTCAAGAGAAGTCTTTGGAGAAGATGGAGAGTAAGAGTGAAAAAGGAAAGAAGAGAGAAACAAAGATTCAAGAGGAGCCTGTGGTGATTACGAGGAGTAGGGTTAAAGAAGTGCAAAGGAGAAAGATAAAAGAGAAGTCTTTGGAGAAGATGGAGGGTAAGAGTGAAAAAGGAAAGAAGAGAGAAACAAAGATTCAAGAGAAGTCTTTGGAGAAGATGGAGGGTAAGAGTGAAAAAGGAAAGAAAAGAGAAACAAAGATTCAAGAGAAGTCTTTGGAGAAGATGGAGAGTAAGAGTGAAAAAGGAAAGAAGAGAGAAACAAAGATTCAAGAGGAGCCTGTGGTGATTACGAGGAGTAGGGTTAAAGAAGTGCAAAGGAGAAAGATAAAAGAGAAGTCTTTGGAGAAGATGGAGGGTAAGAGTGAAAAAGGAAAAAAGAGAGAAACAAAGATTCAAGAGGAGCCTGTGGTGAGGAGTAGGGTTAAAGAAGTGCAAAAGAGAAAGATAAAAGAGAAGTCTTTGGAGAAGATGGAGGGTAAGAGTGAAAAAGGAAAGAAGAGAGAAACAAAGATTTAAGAAGAGCCTATGGTGATGCGGAGGAGTAGGGTTAAAGAAGTGTAAAGGAGAAAGATAAAAGAGGAGCATTTGGAGAGGAGTGAGAGGGAAAGTGAAGAAGGAGCAGCACAAACCTGGAAGATGCCTTTTAAGAGAAGGAAATTTCAAGAATGACAGGGGAAGAAATGAGAAGGCAGGAGGAAATAGAAACTGTTCAAAACATTCAGAAAAGGGGAAAATTATGCACTTGTATTAAAATGTTCAGTCCTTACAGCGTTCATTGAATTTGATGTTCAATAAAACTGTTCAACTTGCAAAATAGTGGAATTTATTTTCCCCAATTCATAAGTCCAGGAATCCTAGCATTTAAATGTTTACAGGGTTTAGCTAAAGAGTTTTTTTAAATCTATTTTTCTCTGTCCGCTTTTCTAATCGTGAAAAGATT
The DNA here is from genome assembly GCF_046630095.1 of Trachinotus anak. Classification (NCBI taxonomy): domain Eukaryota; kingdom Metazoa; phylum Chordata; class Actinopteri; order Carangiformes; family Carangidae; genus Trachinotus; species Trachinotus anak. The sequence goes on from NW_027273894.1 coordinate 83,266, forward strand.
CAATGTAAAGATTGGTCCAAAAGCCCTATACTGTGTTTTCTATGTTCAACAAGAACAAGAAGAGAAGGTAGTTTTCATATACTCCCACTAATGATGCAGGGAAGTAAAAATGTTTTATTTTTCAAAATTTGCTCCAATTAAGACCCCAGAAAAGGGGGTAAGCATTTGTTGTTCTCTTGGGTTACAGACCACTTTCTCAGTATAGTAATGCTAAAACATCCAGCTCCTACACCAGAGATACTCCTATCTAGAATCCAGAGAATCTGCCTTGTATTTCCAGTGTCAGTTCTTTCAAGGTGCTTGGGGGGTCATGAGGGTCCCCAGTGTGGGGCCCTTGGTTATCCTGGCCATTCACAAGGCCATAAAATGCATCCCACCTTAATCTAGAGATCATGAGGGCCACCTGATGGGGGGAGGAGCATGACATTTTTGAGAAGGTAAGCATGACTCCAAAGTATCAGAGGTCTTGAGAAGAGTTGTTGGGTTTTACATCTATTTAATTTGAGGCCTATTGTCAAAGACTTGATCTGTTCTTCCTGTGTTCTCATTTGGATCCTGAAGCAGTAATGAAGCAGTAATTTTTAACCATGGTGGCTCTATGCTCAATACTGTAAAGATCAATATATGTATTTATATATATTATATTCAGTTACATGATAGTATGCGTTTAAAGAGGCCTAGAATCACCACAGGTGACCAGCCAACTGGCTGAGGCCTAAGAAGTGAGACAAGTCTTATTTTTCCTAAATTATACCAACAGACAGATTAATATAATGTAGTACTGAATTCTGTTCAATCAAATACGGGTTTATCAACTCACAGCTTTTAGTGTGAAGCTGAGGTGTTAGTAAACACAAGTAACAATGATACAAGTACCTATAGTGTGTCCAACAAAACAGGAAATTAAAACAATATAACCCGAGAGTTATGCATCTTTGTCACTTCAACCTAAGAATATACTGGATGCTACATGGGCCCCCCAGCTCCTTTGCCCTGGTACATAGAAAGCTGAAATTCACAGGACATGGTCCTTGGGGGGCCTAGATAAGGTGTATAAATTTTGGTGGATGTAGCCCCAAGGGTTCACTTAACAAGCTAATCCAGCACCAACACCTACAGATGGTCTAAGGGTATATAGGTCAAAGGGCCTGGATCTTTCTTGGCTCAACCAGAGAAACATTTTTTCCTCTCAAGCTAGAAGGCTGAAAATTTTGTCAATGATTCTGCACTCCATGTGGACCAGTCAGGTGGTGGTTTGAACCCTCTCAGTCTTTTCATCTGCCCATGAGGGGTCGCTACATTCTCATTTTTTCAACAGTTTCAGGCACATAACTTGGCCAATATAGGGAAATTGGGTCAGACCCAACACTGCATTTCAATGTCTCAATAGAAATCCATCATGTATGTACAAACAAACCCCTTTTAATAAAGGGACTATTACTGAAATGTTGGTCTTATACAGGGAAATTGGGTCAGACTCAACATTGCAGTATAGACCCAACATCTTCATATTAGTCCCTTTTGTGGAAAAAAAACTGTGGAAAATAGGGTCTAATATGGAGATGTTGGTTCTATACTGAACTTTTGCTCTCTTCATGCCCTTCATGCGCACAGGAGATGGGTCTGCTCCGATTGGCTGAAAAGTTAACGACTGCGCTGATTGGCTGCTCCAGTGTGTCAGTTATGTAGTGGATTTATGTGAACTGGCCTCCATGTATCATCTGCTTTGTGTTTTAAAAAACATAAAGATTAAAGATTTCAGCTTTTCTCCAGGTAAGAGTCAAGTTCTAGTTTGTAGCCCACTTTCTGTTTCCTTTTTCTGTTATGTTGCTGTAATGCTGCACAATTACACCACCCTTTTACTCTTTTGCTTGCTAAAATGCTGTTCAGATGGGGATTTGTGCCCCACTTTGGTCTCTTTAGTAGATAAAGTTTTATTTTATTTGGAAATCTCTGAGCTCTGATTGGCTGAGGTGGATGTAAAAGTTCCGCAAGTGAATCTGTCCATTTTCTCTGTATATTAATAACTGAGGACCCACTTTTGCAGTAAAAGATTAAAACTCGTAAAAAGTCTGATACAATGTATTCTGCTATTAAGTAGCACACTACTTTAATATTATAGAGCTGTGGCAATTATGAACCCAACTTACTGTAAAGCTGTCTCTACATATTTAACATAGGTCAAATAGATCTTATTTGACATAATCAAAAAATGAATAATGCTGAAATGCAGTTTTACTTTACACAAAATCCCAAGCCTACACAAATAACGTTTTCAACATTGTGAAAATATATGAAAACATAGACAAAATTATTGTAGCAATGTTTGCTAAGAAGCTGGTATTTTCATTGTGGTTCTACCAAATCTAGTAATTACAGGACTATGAAATAATCAACTTTTAACCTGTGTCATCACTTGAAATTCCTGAATGCATACAGAATATTCAAGTAAGCAATATGAAAGTCTTTTACTGAATTGAAAACATTAATCTGCAGGACACAAATTCTTGAATACATACATGCACAGTGTTACCTGTTCATGCATTCACAGTCCTGCAGTGTTAGAAATGTGAAAGACAATGACATATTAGAAGGTACAGTAAATTAAGACCACGGAATGATTACAAAGTTGTCATGACCATATATCCATACTTGGCCAAACAGGTCTCAGTCGTTCTCTAGCCAACTTAGTATTTTTAATAAAGGGTCTCAAAGGTAAAAGTTGGGTGTTTTAGCAATAAAATGTGGGGATGTTGGGTCTAACAACCAACATCCCGAATTTCTCTTGTATAGGGCACCAGCAAGTAGGATCTATACTGTGGTGTTGGATATACAGTATAAACCCAATATCTCCATATTAGTCCCTTTTGTGGACAGAAAACTGTGGGGAATAGCACCTAATAAAGACATGTTGGGTTTATACTGCAATGTTGGGTCTGACCAATATCTCAGTAGAAATCCATCATGTATATACAAACCCCTTTTAATAAAGGGACTATTACTGAAATGTTGGTTTTGCACAGGGAAATTGGATTTTATTTGACATAATCAATAAAAAATGTATTACATCATTGACAGAATATGCTTTGGAATATTTTATATACTTTGTGTATTTATTACCACTCCCCTAGGATGTTAGTGGGCTTTTGTGATTGTTGTAGCTTAAAATGCTGGATTTTGTGGAACCTTTTCAAAAAAAATGTGTTAAAAGTTGTGATATTTGTAGGCTTTATTGTCTTTACATCACAAGAGAAAGGGTATTTTAAACAATATCACATTCTTTTAATCGACACCATATGACATGTAAATAATATTTTTAATTATAGTTATGTAGACATTGAGTTTACATCAGCTAATGACCCTTGTACTTTTCAGTACTTATATTGAAACACCTTTAATACTAGGGAATAACATTTGGAATTTGGAAACACTTATATAGACTAGATTTTGAAAAAATGTCTCGACTTTATGGTGTGGTTTGACTGCCAATTCTGGTATGAATGTTGTCTCTTTCCTTTTATTAAGAACGCAAAGAAGACAAAAGAAAATGCATGTCATCCATGTACCACAAGGTCAACCTCGCTGTGATCTTCATTCTGGGCTTGTAAGACCAACATCTCAAGTTATTCATTTTTTGATGAAGTGTGCTGCATTTATTAGACTGATTATGTAACTTGAAAATTAAATCAAATTTATACTCTAGCACCTTGAATATATGGCCCCTCCTCCGAACCATGGTGAAGAAAACATTGTCCAGGAACCACAACCAACTGTTGTTGTTGTGGATACTGGGGTAAGTGTTATACTAAACAATGGCCATAATGACTGATTGATGTCTTCTTTTTGTAGTGCTGCACTAGAGGAGAGTGTGGGGTAAGTGTTATACTTCCTGTTCATGACTACACTGTGTAACAATGGCCAAAATGACTGATTGATATTTTCTTTTTGTAGTGCTGCGCTGGACAGGATACATTTGAAATAATTCTTCGAGTTGATTTTGTTTTAGTAGTCCTCTTCATGATCATCATTATGGTCTGGCTTGGCTACATGATGTTTTGGAAGAACTAAAATAAAAGTGATGTTCATCTGTTCAAAGTAAATGTTTACTCATTATCATCTCATACTCATCATTAAGTTTTTTGAGTAAATTCATGTTTGTTTAATAGTCTTTGAAAGGGTCTCAAAAGTAAAATTTGGGTATTTTAGCCTTTAGATACTGAAAAAGTGGTCTTCAGTAATCTCATGAATGCTGGAGTCATACTTAAGTTACTTCTTGTTGTGTGAGACAAAGTTGTCATGACTGTATCTCCATGCATCCATATTTGGCCAAACAGGTCTCAGTCGTTCTCTAGCCAACTTGGTATTATTAATAAATAAAGGGTCTCAAAGGTAAAAGTTGGGTGTTTTAGCAATAAAACAAAAATTTCTCTTGTATAGGGCACATTACCAGCAAGTAGGATCTATACTAATACTAATAAATACTAATAAAGACATGTTGGGTTTATACTGCAATGTTGGGTCTGACCAATATCTCAGTAGAAATCCATCATATATGTACAAACCCCTTTTAATAAAGGCACTATTACTGAAATGTTGGTTTTATACAGGGAAATTGGGTCAGACTCAACATTGCAGTATAGACCCAACATCTTCACATTAGTCCCTCTTGTGGAAAAAACTGTGGAAAATAGGGTCTATATGGAGATGTTGGTTCTTTACTGAACTTTTGCTCTCTTCATGCCCTTCATGCGCAGAGGAGATGGGTCTGCTCTGATTGGCTGAAAAGTTAACGACTGCGCTGATTGGCTGCTCCAGTGTGTCAGTGATGTAATGGATTTATGTGAACTGGCCGCGAAGTATCATCTGCTTTGTGTTTTAACAAATGTAAAGATTAAAGATTTCAGCTTTTCTCCAGGTAAGAGTCAAGTTCTAGTTTGTAGCCCACTTTCTGTTTCCTTTTTCTGTTATGTTGCTGTAATGCTGCACAATTACACCACCCTTTTACTCTTTTGCTTGCTAAAATGCTGTTCAGATGTGGAATTGTGGCCCACTTTGGTCCCTTTTGTAGATAAAGTTTTATTTTATTTGGAAATCTCTGAGCTCCAATTGGCGGAGGTGGAGGTAAAAATTCCGCAAGTGAATCTGTCCATTTTCTCTGTAGAGTAATAACTGAGGACCCACTTTTGCAGTAAAAGATTAAAACTCGTAAAAAGTTTGATACAATGTATTCAGCTGAAAACTTCTTTTTTAATCAGAGCTAAGCACAGTCTTGTGAATAATATTCCGATTATACTTCATGTTCACTATAATACTTGTGTAAAAATTCACAACTTCAAAAATGAGGCCCATTTAGTTGAAAATGAATAATGCTGAAATGCAGTTTTACTTTACACAAAATCCCAAGCCTACACAATTAACGTTTTCAACATTGTGAAAATATATGAAAACATAGACAAAAATTATTGTAGCAATGTTTGCTAAGAAGCTGATATTTTCATTGTGGTTCTACCAAATCCAGTAATTACAGGACTATGAAATAATCAACTTTTAACCTGTGTCATCACTTGAAATTCCTGAATGCATACAGAATATTCAAGTAAGCAACATGAAAGTCTTTGACTGAATTGAAAACATTAATCTGCAGGACACAAATTCTTGAATACATACATGCACAGTGTTACCTGTTCATGCATTCACAGTCCTGCAGTGTTAGAAATGTGAAAGACAATGACATATTAGAAGGTACAGTATATTAAGACCACAGAATGATTACAAAGTTGTCATGACTGTATCTCCATATATCCATACTTGGCCAAACAGGTCTCAGTCGTTCTCTAGCCAACTTAGTATTTTTAATAAATAAAGGGTCTCAAAGGTAAAAGTTGGGTGTTTTAGCAATAAAATGTGGGGATGTTGGGTCTAACAACCAACACTCCAAATTTCTCTTGTATAGGGCACATTACCAGCAAGTAGGATCTATACCGCGGTGTTGGATATGCAGTGTAAACTCAACATCTCCATATTAGTCCCTTTTGTGGAAAGAAAACTGTGGGAAATAGTGCCTAATAAAGACATGTTGGGTTTATACTGCAATGTTGGGTCTGACCAATATCTCAGTAGAAATCCATCATGTATGTACAAACCCCTTTTAATAAAGGGACTATTACTGAAATGTTGGTTTTATACAGGGAAATTGGATTTTATTTGACATAATCAATAAAAAATGTATTACATCATTGACAGAATATGCTTTGGAATATTTTATATACTTTGTGCATTTATTACCACTCCCCTAGGATGTTAGTGGGCTTTTGTGATTGTTGTAGCTTAAAATGCTGGATTTTGTGGAACCTTTTCAAAAAAAATGTGTTGAAAGTTGTGACATTTGTAGGCTTTATTTTCTTTACATCACAAGAGAAAGGGCATTTTATCTCCCATTCTTTTAATCGACACCATATGACATGTAAATAATATTTCTAATTATAGTTATGTAGACATTGAGTTTACATCAGCTCATGACCCTTCAAATATTTTTAATACTCAGATATGTGACTAATGATGCTAAAGCTGTATTTTCTGAAAACTCATAACTTTACTCAAGATTTTCTAACAGTCCAGTTGCCTTCAGACTTTAGATGAGCCTTTGCTTTAACATGACCTAGATGACTAAGGACACACATCACACACATCTTTACCCAAACAGATACATTTATTAACATTTTAAAAGAAACATACACACACAGTAAATCTGTGATTTCATTTTACACATTAATACTTCAAAAAAGCTCCTAAACCACACTTTTCTTCTGAGATATTTTAATTAGTAAACTCTTTATCCCTCATTCATCATGAAAGTGACTCTGATGATGATCATGAGGATGTATATATGGGTTCTGGGGGCTAAGAGGATACCTCTCACTCTCTCTCTCTCAGCCAAACTGGTGTGAGGAGGTCTAATATGTTGTAACAGACCAGTTTTCTTGCACCATGTTTAACATGTATGTTCCCATATACAGTCCTGCCCTAACTGTAACCCTTATATTTTACAGTGAAACCCAGGCAGTGCAACTGAATCTGCAGCCCACCAATCCAAGTACGTCATTATGCTTGTGAATCAACATTGCTGTCTCCCAGGATATTTCACCGGGTTATGGACTTTTGCCATGATGATATTATGCGCTCTTACCCCAGAAGAAGCTTGTTCTCTAAAAATAGCATCTGACGATGATTACTATTATGAAGCTAGAGATAGAAGTGTGTCTCTTAACTGTGAGTTCACCCTTGATTCTGAGGATTTGGAAAATTTGGACAAACAGTGGAACATTGTGCCACCAAACAGGCAGGAAGATGACAAACTTATACTCTGGTATACTCCAAGTATCATTCATAATAATTTATATGTATATTTTGATTTTCTAAAAAATCTTTTACAATAATTTCTACTTTTCAGTACTTCTATTGAAACACCTTTACTACTAGGGAATAACATTTGGAATTTGGAAACATTGATATAGACTAGATTTTGAAAAAATGTCTCAACTTTATGGTGTGGTTTGACTTCCAATTCTGGTATGAATGTTGTCTCTTTGCTTTTATTAAGAATGAGATTGGGTGAGAAAGAGGGTGTGAGAGAGGGAGGGTGAGTAGAGACAAAGAGAGTGTACTCATCGATAAGAAACAATTGAGGGATAAAACTGCAAATCCACCACAAACATCCAAGTAACCTGATACTGACCATATTCTGTTTGGCTATCCAGCAACCTAAAGATATTTACATAGAACAGCAGCAGCAAGCTTTGTTTATGTGAGTGTGTGTTAGTGTGTGTCGGGCTTACAGTACCTTCAGTGTGGCTGACATGGACTGTTCATGTGTGTCTGCTGGCTTGGGACAGGAACCCTAACCCTAACCCACCCCCACCTTAACATCTACTTACCATCTCATTGCTGTATGTGATCGATATCTCCTCAGACCTGTAAATGCACAAAGCATTGGAAATTTTAAAACTACTCGAAAATCGCTTTGACTACTCTGCAGTTTACCCTACTTGTCACCTTCAAATTCCAAATTTTACCCTGCCAGCCTCTCAGTCCAGGCCGACTGCGGAGGCCCCAGACTGAGAAGGCGTCCCAGGGTGAGCCGGCTAGCACCAAGGTGGCCGCCAGGTCTCCACCGTGTTCCCCTCTCAGGCCGAACACCCCGGTCGAGTGCTAGCTGTCCCCCCTGCCCAGATCCTGGCTGCCCACCAGAAAGTGAAGTCGTACCTGTGGTGAACAGTTAACATAATTATGTTTTTTGACAGTTTAAAATAGGAGGCTACATTCAAGTTGTGAAGTTAATCCAGTTTTCATTTGTGGGGCTACAAATAAAGGTTCTAAGCATTGAGTTCTGCATATGAGTTTGATTTTAACACATCACAGTGTGACTGTCAATAAATTCCAAATTCTCATCTAATACGTAGGCAGTAGATTGATGAGAATTTGGAATAATTCCAGATTTCTAGCTATTATATGGTGGCGGGTCACATGGTCAGAGGTCAAAGGTCACGGCAGCCATATTGACTTCACCTCCACATGGTCCGTGCGATCTTAAAAGTGCCGATTTGGATGGGTAGAAACTGGTTCAAGTGTTTCATGAAGAGCTTAGACATGTTTTTTCAAGTTTTTGTGTGAAATCTTGGTTTTAAAAGGGGCGTTTGATGTGGCTAAGTAACATGCTAAAGCGCTAGCGCTGATCCTAAACCACTGCGTCATAATAGATCATCAATTATCAATTATGATGGTGCATAATACTAGATTGAAATTTGGAATTTGACATTTAGGGTCAAGTGCAGACATTTTTCTTTATAAATATATATTATGGTTTTCTTTAATTTAATTATTGGCTTTAATTATTGACCATTGTCTTACTTTGCAGGTATATTTTTGCCATCAGAGACCAACCACTAATCACCAACTACCAACGACGCACCATGAGGAGTAGGCTCTGGCACCTATTCATTATTGTGCCGTTATGGTCTTCCACTTCAGAATCAGCCATTGCCTTGAACATAATCTCATCTTCAATGTCAACTGTTTATGCAGGACAGGCAGACAGTGCAACCCTCAACTGCCACTTCACACTCTCAGATCAGGATGTGGGACCAATTGATATTGAATGGAGCCTCAAATCTCCAGATGTCCAGAGAGAAGTAACTGTAATTTGGTATGCTGTAGATCAGATATACGCCAACTTTAAACCATTTGAGGGCCGAGTTAATTTCATGTCTCTTGATCCTGTGAGTGGCAATGCTTCAATAGTCATTAGGCACTTGAAATTTTCAGACTCAGGCACCTACCAGTGCAAGGTAAAGAAACTTCCCGGGTACGGCAGCATTTTAATTCGGCTGGCTGTGATGGAAAGGCCAAGTAAACCCAACTGTTACCTGGAGGGTGAGGTTAGGTTGCATAATAAAGTTGTTCTCAAATGCAATTCCAAACACAGCAGCCTGCCCATATGGTACACATGGTCCAAGCCACATGGACCCCAGGCCTTCTCCATTAAGCCTATGTCAGGTGACCTATCTTTGACAATAAGCACAGAAGATGTACTGGGAGACTACATCTGCACATTGCATAGCATTTTTGGCACAGAGGAGTGTGTTCTAACACTCACTCTCCCCTCATCAGTTAACTCTGCTGTTATTCCAGCAGTAGCCTCAGTTTCTGCGCTTGTGTTTGTGATCTCCACATGTGTCATCGTGATCTGCTGCTACCGGAAAAGAGATTCTGGAGAGGACATGGGGAATGACATTTTTGAAGATGAGCTGCCTCCTCACAGATTGGACAAAAAGAAGCTGTCACCGCGAGAGACCTCCCCTGAGCAGGACAACTGCTGCACCCCCTGCCAGGACCAACCCCGCTGCGACCCCTGCCGACGTTCCCATATCGGCGCTCCCTAACGCCTCACGCAAGGCGATGCCCATCGATTACTATTGTTATCTACTGTTTTTTTTTTTTACGTGCTACAGTGTTTGGTGCATGTATCTTGGTGCATGTGTTGTCTGTGTTATAAATAAAGTATTTGTTCAAAGGAGTCATATTATGCCCCTTTCCCAGTTTAATATTTTCATTTTGGTGGTCTATTTACAAGTATTAGCATGTTTTTATGGTCAAACAGGTCATGCATACAGCCGCTCTTGTCACTCAGCTGAAAACTTCTTTTTTAATCAGAGCTAAGCACAGTCTAGTGAATAATATTCCGATTATACTTCATGTTTAGTATAATACTTGTGTAAAAGTTCACAACTTCAAAAATGAGGCCCATTTAGTTGAAAATGATTAATGCTGAAATGCAATGTTGGGTCTGACCAATATCTCAGTAGAAATCCACCATATATGTAAAAACCCCTTTTAATAAAGGGACTATTACTGAAATGTTGGTTTTATACAGGGAAATTGGGTCAGACTCAACATTGCAGTATAGACCCAACATCTTCACATTAGTCCCTTTTGTGGAAAAAACTGTGGAAAATAGGGTCTAATATGGAGATGTTGGTTCTATACTGAACTTTTGCTCTCTTCATGCGCACAGGAGATGGGTCTGCTCTGATTGGCTGAAAAGTTAATGACTGCGCTGATTGGCTGCTCCAGTGTGTCAGCGATGTAGTGGATTTATGTGAACTGGCCGCGAAGTATCATCTGCTTTGTGTTTTAAAAAAACGTAAAGATTAAAGATTTCAGCTTTTCTCCAGGTAAGAGTCAAGTTCTGGTTTGTAGCCCACTTTCTGTTTCCTTTTTCTGTTATGTTGCTGTAATGCTGCACAATTACACCACCCTTTTACTCTTTTGCTTGCTAAAATGCTGTTCAGATGGGGATTTGTGGCCCACTTTGGTCTCTTTTGTAGATAAAGTTTTATTTTATTTGGAAATCTCTGAGCTCCGATTGGCGGAGGTGGAGGTAAAAGTTCCGCAAGTGAATCTGTCCATTTTCTCTGTATAGTAATAACTGAGGACCCACTTTTGCAGTAAAAGAATAAAACTTGTAAAAAGTCTGATACAATGTATTCAGCTGAAAACTTCTTTTTTAATCAGAGCTAAGCACAGTCTTGTGAATAATATTCCGATTATACTTCATGTTCACTATAATACTTGTAAAAACTTGTGTAAAAAAATCACAACTTCAAAAATGAGGCCCATTCAGTTGAAAATGAATAATGCTGAAATGCAGTTTTACTTTACACAAAATCCCAAGCCTACACAATTAAAGTTTTCAACATTGTGAAAATATATGAAAACATAGACAAAATTATTGTAGCAATGTTTGCTAAGAAGCTGGTATTTTCATTGTGGTTCTACCAAATCCAGTAATTACAGGACTATGAAATAATCAACTTTTAACCTGTGTCATCACTTGAAATTCCTGAATGCATACAGAATATTCAAGTAAGCAATATGAAAGTATTTTACTGAATTGAAAACATTAATCTGCAGGACACAAATTCTTGAATACACACATGCACAGTGTTACCTGTTCACGCATTCACAGTCCTGCAGTGTTAGAAATGTGAAAGACAATGACATATTAGAAGGTACAGTATATTAAGACCACAGAATGATTACAAAGTTGTCATGACTGTATCTCCATACATCCATACTTGGCCAAACAGGTCTCAGTCGTTCTCTAGCCAACTTAGTATTTTTAATAAAGGGTCTCAAAGGTAAAAGTTGGGTGTTTTAGCAATAAAATGTGGGGATGTTGGGTCTAACAACCAACATCCTGAATTTCTTTTGTATAGGGCACCAGCAAGTAGGATCTATACTGTGGTGTTGGATATGCAGTATAAACCCAATATGTCCATATTAGTCCCTTTTGTGGACAGAAAACTGTGGGGAATAGCACCTAATAAAGACATGTTGGGTTTATACTGCAATGTTGGGTCTGACCAATCTCTCAGTAGAAATCCATCATGTATGTACAAACCCCTTTTAATAAAGGGACTATTACTGAAATGTTGGTTTCGTACAGGGAAATTGGATTTTATTTGACATAATCAATAAAAAAAAATGTATTACATCATTGACAGAATATGCTTTGAAATATTTTATATACTTTGTGCATTTATCACCACTCCCCTAGGATGTTAGTGGGCTTTTGTGATTGTTGTAGCTTAAAATGCCGGATTTTGTAGAACCTTTTAAAAAAAATGTGTTGAAAGTTGTGATATTTGTAGGCTTTATTGTCTTTACATCACAAGAGAAAGGGTATTTTAAACAATGTCACATTCTTTTAATCGACACCATATGACATGTAAATAATATTTTTAATTATAGTTATGTAGACATTGAGTTTACATCAGCTCATGACCCTTCAAATATTTTTAATACTCAGATATGTGACTAATGATGCTAAATCTGTATTTTCTGAAAACTCATAACTTTACTCAAGATTTTCTAACAGTCCAGTTGCCTTCAGACTTTAGATGAGCCTTTGCTTTAACATGACCTGGATGACTAAGGACACACATCACACACATCTTTACCCAAACAGATACATTTATTAACATTTTAAAAGAAACATACACACACAGTAAATCTGTGTTTTCATTTTACACCTGAATACTTCAAAAAAGCTCCCAAACCACACTTTTCTTCTGAGATATTTTAATTAGTAAACTCTTTATCCCTCATTCATCATGAAAGTGACTCTGATGATGTTCATGAGGATGTATGTATGGGGTCTTGGGGCTAAGAGGATACCTCTCACTCTCTCTCTCTCAGCCAAACTGGTGTGAGGAGGTCTAATATGTTGTAACAGACTAGTTTTCTTGCACCATGTTTAACATGTATGTTCCCATATGCAGTCCTGACCTAACTGTAACCTTTATATTTTACAGTGAAACCCAGGCAGTGCAACCTGAATCTGCAGCCCACCAACCCAAGTATGTCATTATGCCTCGCTGTGATCTTCATTATGGCTTCGTAAGGCCAACATCTCAAGTTACTCATTTTTTGATGAAATGTGTTGTATTTATTAGACTGATTATGTAACTTGAAAATTAAAACTATTTTATACTCTAGAACCTTGAATATATGCCCCCTCCTCCGAACCATGGTGAAGAAAACCTTGTCCAGGAACCACAACCAACTGTTGTTGTAGATACTGGGGTAAGTGTTATACTTTTTCATGACTACGGTTTGCAACAATGGCCATAATGACTGATTGATGTCTTCTTTTTGAAGTGCTGCACTACAAGAGAGTGTGGGGTAAGTGTTATACTTCCTGTTCATGACTATACTGTGTAACAATGGCCATAATGACTGATTGATGTCTTCTTTTTGTAGTGCTGCACTACAAGAGAGTGTGGGGTAAGTGTTCTACTTCCTGTTCATGACTACACTGTGTAACAATGGCCATAATGACTGATTGATGTCTTCTTTTTGTAGTGCTGCACTACAAGAGAGTGTGGGGTAAGTGTTATACTTCCTGTTCATGACTATACTGTGTAACAATGGCCATAATGACTGATTGATGTCTTCTTTTTGTAGTGCTGCACTACAAGAGAGTGTGGGGTAAGTGTTCTACTTCCTGTTCATGACTATACTGTGTAACAATGGCCATAATGACTGATTGATGTCTTCTTTTTGTAGTGCTGCACTACAAGAGAGTGTGGGGTAAGTGTTATACTTCCTGTTCATGACTATACTGTGTAACAATGGCCATAATGACTGATTGATGTCTTCTTTTTGTAGTGCTGCACTACAAGAGAGTGTGGGGTAAGTGTTATACTTCCTGTTCATGACTATACTGTGTAACAATGGCCATAATGACTGATTGATGTCTTCTTTTTGTAGTGCTGCACTACAAGAGAGTGTGGGGTAAGTGTTATACTTCCTGTTCATGACTACACTGTGTAACAATGGCCATAATAACTGATTGATGTCTTCTTTTTGTAGTGCTGCACTACAAGAGAGTGTGGGGTAAGTGTTATACTTCCTGTTCATGACTACACTGTGTAACAATGGCCATAATGATTGATGTTTTCTTTTTGTAGTGCTGCACTGGACAGGATACATTTGAGATTATTCGTCAAGTTGGTTTTGTTTTAGCAGTCCTCTTCATGATCATCATTATGGTCTGGCTTTGCTACGTGACATATTGGAAGAAATAAAATAAAAGTGACTGTTCAACTGTTCAAAGTAAATGTTTACTTATTATTATCTCATATTCATTATCATTAAGTTTTTGAGTAAATTCATGTTTGTTTAATAAAGTCTTTGAAAAGGTCTCAAAGGTAAAAGTTGGGTGTTTTAGCCTTTAGATACTGAAAAAGTTGTCTTCAATAATCTCATGAATGCTTAAGTCATATTTAAATTACTTCCTGTTGTATGAGACAAAGTTGTCATGACTGTATCTCCATACATCCATTTTTGGCCAAACAGGTCTCAGTCGTTCTCTAGCCAACTTAGTATTATTAATAAATAAAGGATCTCAAAGGTAAAAGTTGGGTGTTATAGCAAAAAAAAATGTGGGGATGTTGGGTCTAACAACCAACATCCCGAATTTCTCTTGTATAGGGCACATTACGAGCAAGTACGATCTATACTGCGGTGTTGGATATGCAGAATAAACTCAACATCTCCATATTAGTCCCTTTTGTGGACAGAAAACTGTGGGAAATAGCGCCTAATAAAGACATGTTGGGTTTATACTGCAATGTTGTCCAACATCTTCACATTAGTCCCTTTTGTGGAAAAAACTGGAAAATAGGGTCTAATATGGAGATGTTGGTTCTATACTGCGATGTTGGATCTGACTCAATATCTCAGTAAAGACCCATCATGTCTGTATAATCCACTTGTGATAAAGGAATGAATATAGAGTTGTTGGGTTTATACCGCAATGTTGGGTCTGACCAATATCTCAGTAGAAATCCATCATGTATGTATAAACCCCTTTTAATAAAGGGACTATTACTGAAATGTTGGTTTTATACAGGTAAATTGGATCAGACCCAACATTGCACTATAGACCCAACATCTTCACATTAGTCTGAATTGAACTTTTCAGGAAGCACTTATATTACATGTCCAAACCAGGTTGTAGACGTTGGAGGCCTTTTGTTATTTCTAAAGCTACTTCCCGTATGGTAGTAGCAATCAATTTGCTTCCTAGATAACATGATTTTACACTTTTATTCTGGGGGACATGCAGGTCATTGTGGGTCCCTAGAGTCACTATGGAGGCCCATAGAAAGCATTACATACAACTCCAATGCATTGTAAATGAGTGGCCCCGACTTCCGGGTATGGCGGCGAGCTGGTCGGCGGTGTAATTCGAGAGCTCCCAGAACGGTCCGACATTTCCCCAGCGTCAGAGTAATTTACGCGAGCATATCTGTGAAACTCTTATGGGGAGATACGATCTAAGAAATGCTAAGACCACAACGAGTACAAACTGTGAGGAAAACGAGGAAATGGCGACAGGAGGCGTCAACACAGAAGACGCTAATGTGCATGCTACAATGGCCGCCCTGCAAGCTGGCATGGATGCTATCCGCGCTGACATAAAAGCAGGGCACTTGGACATGAAAAAAAGAACTGAGCGGATTCTGCGAGACAATCAAAAAAGACATGAGAGAAGAATTTGGGAACTTTAAAGAAGAAGTTAACCAACAACTGAACGAGATTGGGGCAAAACTCAAGGACACAGAGGCTAGGGTGGAGGAGGTGGAGGCCCGAGTGGCCGAGATGGAGGAGTGGAGTGTTACCGCGAAACACATGCTTCTCCAGGCTCTGAAGGAGCAGGAGAGCATCATGTCAAAGTTAATGGATTTAGAAACACGCTCCCGCAGAAATAACCTCCGCGTCTTCGGGATCCCTGAGGGGGAGGAGGGGAACAACGCATGTGACTTTCTGGAGAGATTCATTAAGTCCGAGCTGCAACTCCCAGATATCGACCTCAATATACAACGCTGCCACCGGTCACTCGGACCCAAACCATCACCACAGGCCGCCCCGAGATCCATGGTCGCTCACTTCCTTGTATACAAAACCAAGGATCTGGTGCTGAGCACTGCATGGAAAAAGAAAGAGATACACTTCGAGGGGAAAAGAGTGTACTTCGATCACGACTACCCAGCAGAAGTTATAAAAAAGAGGAAGAAATATGCCCCACTGAGGAAGGTGTTAAAAGAACGAGGACTCAGATTTCAAACACCTGCACCTGCAAGGCTCCGGTTCTTTTATGATGAAGGACCCACCACATATGACAACGCGGATGAGGCGACGGAGGATATGCTGAAGAGGGGGATACTGACAGCCGACGAGGGAAACACGCGCACCGACGCATCCCGGGCAGCTGTGACACCGTGCAAGAAGCTGGAAAGAAACGCATGGCAGACCAGCGGGTCCCCAAGGCACCGAGACAGGTCCTCAGACATTGAACAAGCCAGAGAGAAGCTCCGGAGATTTCAACGATCCATTACACTGCGGGGGGATATGACCTGAGGTGCACTCGTGAGTGGTAATGAGAGGAGGGTAAAATTATTAATGATAATTATTTCAAAGACTGGAACTGTTAGGAGTTGTTGTTTTTTTTATTTTTTATTAAACGCCGGTTGATGGTTATGGCTCTTAGCTCATAATATTGTGAAAATACCGATCGGACTGTTTCACGGGGTGACAGAAACTGCACCGAGAACTGCGTGTACTAAAACCGCTTAGGACGATGTTAGGATGCATCTGGAGGGGCCCTTCCTTTGGAGGCCTCCCCTCCCCGTTCAGAAGTTGTTACTTCACTTCACCTTTGGAGGTTATTTTTGTTTGGTTATGTTCAGCACAGATGGTTTTTATTTACATGTTTGGATTAATGGAAGGGAATAATATGTGGACTGGAATTAAGAGGTAGGATGTCAAATCAGGAATACAAAATAATTACTTTAAATGTCAATGGTCTACAAAATCCTATCAAAAGGAGCAAGTTGATTACTAAGATGAAAAGAGAAAAACAACAGATTATTTTTTGGCAGGAGACTCACCTTAGAGATAAAGAGCATGAAAAGTTTAAACAGTTGGGTTTTAAGAATACATATTACTCGTCTTATAAACATGGTCAAAAGAGAGGAGTCATAATACTAATCTCTAACAAAGTTGTTTTCCAGATCTCTAAACAAATAAGGGATACTGAGGGGAGATTCATTTTAGTGAAGGGTTATATTGATCTCAAGCAGGTAACACTGTTGAATGTGTATAGACCCCCTGATAATGATAAAGTATTTACAAAGAAAATATTCGATCTGATTGCTGAAGAGACTGAAGGGGTTCTGGTCTTTGGTGGAGATTGGAATATACAATTACAACCGTCCCTTGACTCCTCTAATGTAACAAAAAGAATTAACCCTGAAACAGTCACTGTTAAGAAACTTCTCCTTGAAGCGGGTATGATGGACGTTTGGAGGGAACTGAACCCTACAGCAAGGCAGTTTACATTTTTCTCCCACCCCCATAATGTTCATTCACGGATTGACTATTTTTTTATGTTCAACTCAGAAAGACACAGAATCCTGAAATGTCAAACAGGGGTAAAAGATATCTCAGACCACGCAGGTGTATATCTTTCCTTACATCTGGATACTGAAACAAAAAACACGACATGGAGGCTTAACACAAGCTTATTAAATGACCCATTGTGTAAACAATATATTCATAAGGAATTTAAAGAATATTTAGAACAAAATGACACTGGAGAGGTGTCTCCTCGTACTGTATGGGATGCTGCCAAGGCAGTAATAAGGGGAAGACTTATAATGTGGTCCTCAATTAAAAAGAGAGAGAAACAGAAACGAATAAATGACTTATTACAGGAACTAAAAGACCTAGAAATTAAACATATGGAACTTAATAAACCCAAATTATTAAATCAAATAAAACTTACTAAACAAAACTTAAATAAACTATATGATAGCCATGAGGAGATGAAGGCAAAGTTTATCAAGCAAAGGTACAATGATAATGGACCAAGGGCTAAAAAACTGTTAGCCTGGAGGATAAGAAAGCAGGAAGAGGAATGGTCCATTCATAAAATTAAGGACACACAATCTGGAAAGATGTGTCATAAATTAAAAGAAATACAAAAGTCCTTTGAAGGTTACTACAAAGATCTGTACACTCGACCAAAGGGAGCTGATTCTTTGAGTATTACACATTTCCTTAACTCGCTGGATCTTTTGTCCATTGGATTAGTACAGAACAAAATAATGATGAATGAAATAACACAAAAAGAGTTGGATAATGCGATCTCCAGACTCAAAACAAATAAAATGCCAGGTGAGGACGGATATTCTGCAGAATGGTATAAAGCATTTAGAGAGTTACTATCACCATCATTATTGAAATGTTTTAATTTCACACTTAATGGGGGAGAAATACCAGTTTCCTGGAGACTTGCTATCATTTCTGTAATCCCTAAGGTGGGTAAAGATAAATCTGAGTGTGGTTCTTACAGACCGATATCGATCCTAAACCTAGATTATAAATTATACGCCTCAATAATTGCAAAAAGATTAGAAAATATTATTCCGGACATTATAGACGAAGACCAGACAGGTTTTCTTAAAACCAGACAGACACAAGATAACGTAAGACGGGCGTTACATTTGATGGAGTACATGAGTAAAAATAAAGATAAGTCCATTGCTCTCAGCCTTGACGCTGAAAAGGCATTCGATTCAGTTAGTTGGGAATACCTATATTTAACATTACAAAAATTTGGCTTTGATATTAAAGTTATTTCATATTTAAAAAATTGATATCATTCTCCCTTAGCCAGAATCAAAATGGTAGTTTGACCAATCCTGTGCCACTTGAAAGAGGCTGTCGGCAGGGATGTCCCTTAAGTCCGACTTTGTTTGCTCTATTTATCGAGCCGTTGGCTCAGGCTATTAGAGAAGACCAGAACATTAAGGGAATCTGGTTTAAAGGCACTGAGTATAAGACCTGCCTTTATGCAGATGACGTATTAATCACTCTTTCCCAACCGGATTTGAGTTTACCAACATTAATGTCTTTCCTGAAAGCATTTGTTCATTAGTTGGTCATAAGTTAAACATTCATAAAACACAAGCTATCTCATTTAATTATACTCCCCCACCTCAAATAAATAACCTGTGTAATTTTAAATGGGAAAATAATATTATTAAATACTTAGGAATAAAAATCCCAAAGGATTTATCTACCATCTACGCAACAAATTATCCTCCAATTACAACAGAGATAAAGGCAGATTTGAACAAATGGAGTTTATTACCACTGGACTTGCATAACAGAATAGAGATAGTTAAAATGAACATCTTACCACGATTGCTTTTTCTACTTCTGTCAATACCAACAGAAATAACGCAAAAACAATTAATAGAACGGAAGAGAATGCTATCTGGGTTCATTTGGAGAGGCCTTAAACCAAGGATCAGGTATAAAACATTGCAACTGTCTAAAGAAAAAGGAGGTTTGGCCTTGCCAAACATAGATAACTACTACAAATCTATACAGCTCAGATACTTGATCTATTTGTGCAACCCAAATTACAATGCCAAATGGAAAAATATAGAATTAAGCCAACTGGATATTCCCCTTCAGAGTTTGCTGGGTGATAGAAATCTATATTCATTGCACAAACAAACCTTAAACAATTGGACAAGAACTCCTCTAAATATTTGGTTTGGTGAATGCCAAAAAAACAAACTGGAAAAACACATGAAAATATTACGTTGGGTAGTACATGATAAGGATTTTAAACCCTTTAAACAGTGGCTCCCCAATGGTATCACAACATACTGTCTTATTTCTGACAAAGGGACACTAGATTTCGTTTTCAAAAACTTAAAGATAAATACAACTTAGAAAATCAAGACTTTTTCAGATATCTTCAAGTTAGAGCGCATCTTAACTGTGATGTAAGCACAACAGAGGAAGCCAGTTCTGATTTAATAAACATTTTGATCGAGGCATATAAATCCAAACTAAACAGGAAATTGATCTCTAAAATTTACTCCTGTTTACAGTCATTTAATGGTACTTCTACTCTTTATGTTAAATCCAAATGGGAAAAAGAAGCTAAAATAACCATTTCAGAAGATGATTGGTTGAACATTTGCAAAACTCAAATGAGTACTTCTAGCTCTGGTTATTGGAGGGAATTTTCATGGAAGAATATAATCCAATTCTTTACCACTCCCAAAATCAAACAGCTTCAGAAAGGTCAGACAAGTTATGGAAAGTGTTGGAGAGAGTGTGGAAACGCAGAGGCGGATCATTTCCATGTCTTCTGGGACTGTCCGATTATACAATCGTACTGGCGGGATGTAGTGGTGAAAATTAACTCAATATTGGGCTTTGAGATTAAATATGATTTTTGTACAATTTATCTTGGTGATATTTCTCCCACAATCAGTGCCACTGATAAATATTTGATTAAAATAATGTTGGTCGCCAGTAAAAAAGCTATTACGCGAAGATGGCTATCGAAAGAGCCCCCAACTAGGGAGGAGTGGACAGCAATTGTGAAGCAAATATTTGACATGGAAAAACTGACTTTTTTCTTGAACTTGAACATGGATAAATTCACTGCGTTATGGAGGAAATGGACAGCTCATCCTGAATAAGTGACACTATCACAACGTGTGCCCTGTTTTTTCTTTATTTTATTCATTTTATTTTTTGCTTGAGTACAGTGCCCCCTACTGTCCTATTTGATGTGCTCTCTCAGGCTTATTGTATATGAGAATGGTTTTTGCCCTGTTTTGGAATGAAGAGTAGACTGTGGATAAATAGAACAAAATTATTTAACTATCTCTAAACCCTGAACCTAATGCTTCTATACACATTGTTGTATCTTTCCCTGTGTAATTGATATATATGCGTACATTTTTCCGTCTGTGCACCGTTTTCCTTCTTCCGTGTTCTTTGTTTTTTTCTTGTTCTTTTTTTTCTTTTTTCTAATTATGTTGTAAACTGGAAAACTTAATAAAAATAAAGTTTAAAAAAAAAAAGTAAATGAGTGGCCCCTCTGGGCCCAGGATTCATATTGTTAGGGTCTAATAATGATAAACTGGGTGATACTCAAAAATTGGCATCTAAAGTCTTGATCAAGTGCCCCCTGGAGGCCAAAAATGCAACTACCATGAACGACTGCATACCTGGATACTGGCACTGCGATTTTGGCATACTGGGAAAGTGGCCCCAATACACATGAATGGAAGACAGGCACTACATAGTAAATGTACTGAAAAAAATTCAACTTTGAGGTAAAGCGAGGTATAAAAGGCCAATTTCTCATGAGAAAACCCTAACCCTAATCCTAACCGTAGAAATTATTTTTCTTTGGGCGCAGGTAGAGGAGGGAAAATACTAAATGAACAAACCACTTTATTAAATGAACACCTTTTTCCAAACAGAAAAGCTGAGTGAAATATATTGACTAACAGGCAGGCAAATGTGTTGCTACTGTTCACAGTTTACATGAGATCTTATCCACACTGATTATAAGACTCTTTGTCCTTTGCTTCAGTCTCAACATTTCCAATTTGTGTTCATATCTTTACCTTTCTCATGCACTGTAAGAAAACACAAACTGACTGGCAGGTACTTACTGACCAGGTGTCAGGTTACAAAGACCTCTGGTGACGGTTTTCATTCCTGCCATGTCAACACCACAAATCATGCCCATTGATGTCATGTCTGTCTATGTACAGACTGATAAGTCACGTTTTAAACAATCAGTCCTTATTGTGCTTTCTAAAGGGACCTAGAAGTTTTGATAACCGCTTCAGTAATCAAGGAGCTGATCCGTTAATCTTCTGGTCTTCTCTGTTTTGAACTAAAGGAGTTTAGAGAAAAAGTTTATTACATTACACACCAGGATAGTCAGTACCTGATGAAGCACATGTGTTGTTTGCTTTTCAAATGCTAAAATAAATTAAAGAAAATGTAAGAGTGTCAAGAGTTAAGTTTTGTGTTGCAGTTAGGGTTAGGGTTGTTAGGGCTATGGCAGTGCAACTAGCTCCTCCGAAGGAAAAACAACAGCCAAAGTCATTTCAGCAAATTCCTGGTAAAAACCCCTGTTTACATTCGATGAATATGACTCCTGTCAGTCAGGAGCAAAAGAGGAACAATGCAATTATGTTATAGATGTTTTATTCTACAATATGTGCTCAATAGTGTTGAAAAACCCTAAATGTAGCATACAGTAATCTCTACATGTAAAATTTTCATATTTTAAATTTCAAGTTCAACCTCAATACACATTTGGGCTTACTAATTCTGTCCAGCAGTCTCCCCCATGATCCATCTCTCCATCAGGTGGTGATCATTCGACAGCTTTGCTCCTCTCTTCATCTGAGTCTCCAAGATATATGGCTGCACATCTCATGATACAACCACACGTCAGTCATTGATCATGGTGTTCTGGTCCAAGGTACACTGATACCAGGTACCACCCTGTGCTCCAGAGATCACCAGAGAGGTGATGCTACACTATGATACAAAGGGTCAGCATACCCAGGGTACCTGCTGTACCCACTGCCCAGCATACAGCACCCCTATAAAACTGACCTAGGATGTATACATGCAAAAACCCACTGCTGCTACTCAACCTCTTAAAATCTAAGTGGTGACTGTGGATTTTAAGTCTTCATTGATTTATAGCACAAAATGCTGAACCTGTAGCCTGTTTGATTCAACAGCAGTCTAGATTTGAATGCAGTAGTTTGGCCTGAAAAAATAGTTGTGGTCTGTTTTCTACCAACAGTCAAGGTTTTTTTCTTTAGACATGACCACGATCATTCTTCAGACTTAGCTCAGTAGTTGGCATTTTAACCATGATGATGAGAGCCCCTAACCTTAACGAATAGACAGGATGTCCTGCTTATAGTGGTGCTTTCATGTGTCATTCTGGAGGAAAGTTACCAATAAAGTATGTGTTGTTTAATTTGCAGGACTTGGTGCTTTCTCTCCTTCTGGATTCTTACACACACCTTTCTGTCGGGATTCAGTTGTTTTTTTGACTGAAGAGAGTCTTTAGGCTGTATTGACTTACAAATTTCTTTCTAGTTGAAACCTCCAAACCCCTCTCCAGAACACACAGTGTGAATGTAATGATTTGAAAGCACAACTTTTTGCACAGCCTTGATAAAACAGCCCAGTTCTTGTTGTTGTGGTGACATATGCTGATTTCCACTGGAGTAATTTATATGAGGGCCATGTAATCCCACAAGTACATTGCCACCTAATTTATTGAAACTTCACTGTTATCTTAACTATTTGATGATCTGAGGACTAGAGATCTGATTTGGTCTGATTGTATTGCACAATAATGTATTTTACAGTAATTGTTGATGTTCATGTGTTTGTAGAGGGAGCCTCCATTTGTGATTAATAACCTGTGTATGTGTATGTTTGCGTGTGAGCATGTGTGTGTTTTATCAATTTGTCTGAAAGCTGTTTCATGTGTGCATCAATACAATGGCCTCACCAGCACAACTAAGCTTAGAGATAGATAGTCCTGTATCTTTCTGTATCTTCATCACAAACACTCCTTGGCTTCACATAACCTCTGGGTGAAAAAACAATCAACACCTTGAGACTCCTGAGTGACATTTAATACAGGTTACATCTACACAATAGAACCAGAGCAAAGGACAATAACAGAAAAGATAACAGAGGAAAATCCACAGAACATAAAACAAGTGACTATTAACAAGTGACTGTCTCACCCTCTGCAGTCTGAAGATGTTTAGAAAATGTCCTTTGTGGTACTTCTGTCATACTTTTGTCTGTATTACGAGCTCTGACTCTACTGATCTGTCAGCTCATGATATATTAAAACTGCTCCATCATTTTAAAACAAAGTTATGAGTTCAGGACATTTAATATTGTATTTATATCTTGGTGTTTTTTATCAGGGTGTGCAAAAAGAGATAAATCCATCCATCCATTTTCTTCTGCTTATCTGGGGTTGGGTTGCAGTGGCAGCAGGCTAAGCGGAGAATTCCAGGCATCCCTTTCCTGAGCAACACTTTCTAGCTCCTCCTTGGGGATCCCAAGGTGTTCCCAGGCCTTGGATATAAAATCCCTCCAGCAAGTTCTGGGTCTACCCTGGGGCCTCCTCCCAGTTGGACATGCCCAGAAAACCACCAAAGGAAGGCTAAAAAAAGTGCTTATGGTCTGACATAGAACTTAAAACTGCCCTCCTCTATAATTTAAACATTAACTAATCATGGATTCACCATGTGTAATGTACAACAAGTTGCTCATAGTGATGAATGCATACAGACGTATCACACTTTTCTCAGCTTTGTGGAGCATAGTGTCTTTTAGCTCATTGTTTTGGTTTTCCTGGTTTTACAGGTTTGTTTACCCCCCCCACTCATCAAGCAGCTGTTAAGATGCCATGAGAGACCCACTCAAACTAACCGCTCAGTCAACAGCAGACTAAGCTAGCAACATATTGGAGCATGTAGCCACTATATGATATACAACAAGAGTGAACATTGATCAGGTGGAGGCAAACACAGCTCCAAATGAATGTGAATGTTACTCCTTGTTCACACATGAGCTAACAAGTTCACCATAACAATATATACACATTATAAACATGGACAGTGTGTGTGTGTGTGTGTGTGTGTCACAGATTCAAATGATAATTGTTGCTTGTGTTACTAGGATCAGTGGCTTTAGTCCCTGGAGCCGATTCAGACACAAACACAAGCACAGTTGGTGTAATGCAATAAAATGCCTTTATTAGCACAACACAGTCTGAGTCCTTCTGGGTTTTTGGGGAGAGATGAATCCAGTGAGGGTTAGACAGTGTCCAGAGGCGTGGTGGATTGGGGCATATGCAGCATAGGGAAAGGCAGGTGAGCATGAGAGGGAAGTGGAGATGAAGCTTCAGCAGGGGTTGGCAGCAGCATTGGTGCAGGCGATTACTGACGCAGAGACACAGGTGAGAGTGATCCAAAAATAACGAGGTGCAAACAAAGCAGGGAAAGAGCAAAACAAAAAGGTCACAATGTGGCTGTGACAGCTTGTTCACATCAAATTTAATTTTCTTGCACTATTATGACATTTGACTTCCTTCATTACAATAATTAGAAAGTATTAGAAAAAAAAAGCGAAAAGCTTTGTAAAACAAAGTATTGATTATTTTGCTGCTAATAAGTGCCTGTGCTCCCCCTTTTTAACCTGAATATGTTTTTGCTTCTGTCAGTAAATCATTAACTACAATATTACATTTAGATTTTCTACATTCTTTGTTAGTCACAATATTAATATATTTAAAGTTATAATCTGTAACTTTTTTTCATGAAATGTGTAAAAACAATCAAACTCTGTTCTACATGTGTTGGGTTGTGTTCTCACATCATCACAAATATTTCCAGAAATCTGTGATTTTATCATGGTATTGTTCCGTTTCATTGGTCAGCTGTCAGTGATGTCATATCCTCTCTGCTCATGTGTCAGTGTTGTGTTTGTCTGACAGAAGCTCAGTTTGAAGTCTCATGTTTCAGATCCTCTTTTCCACCTTGGTGGTTTTCAGCTCTATGTTTGAACCAGATGAAGGATCGGACATCTGGATCTGAAGTAATCAGAGAAACAAGCTCAGGAAATGTTAGAAAGCTCAGCTCCAGCCAATCAGAGACATCTTGTGTCACTGAAAAGTGTTGACCAATCACTGATTTTAAATGTGAAACTGTTTGAGTCAGTGATTTTACTGGTTCTAATCAGCTGTTCTGTTTGTTGTGGAGAGGAGGAGACCTCTGTGGAGAATTCAGCTCAAGGTCAAAACCTCCTGAACCACTGACACTGCAGGATCCAGACCAAGAGAAGACTACAACTCCCATGATCCCATACTACTTTGTCTGTTGTTAGGGTTCTGATTGAGAGACCCCTGAAGGCAGAAGTTAGGGACTGTGTTATGATCCATATGATTTTCATAAAATAAAAAACAACATTTTATTATTGAGGTTTTCACAATACTCATTCAATCTATTTACATTTGTTCATTATTTTTCTCTTCACTGGTTTTATTCAGAACAGAGTCCGGTGGGTTCAGACTGCCTTACATGAGTGGTATCATGTTACTGATGATTCAAACCAGACATTTCTTACTGCTGCTTCTTCACTTAAAAAAAAAACATTCAACTTGCAAAACACTGGATTTTCAGTCAGTACTGACAGTTTGTGAGAAGTCACGGTACATTGAGATGACAACCTGGACGTTTATTCAAACCATCAAAGACAAACTGAATGAGGCCGGACTGGATTCACTTTGTTATTAGGACAGAAAGAAAGGTAATGTCTACAGCATCTGGTCTCTGTTAATGTTATATCATTCCTATGTTTACAGATTGTGGAAGGAGAAAACATATACAATAACAATAACAGTCTAAAATACAATTTTACATAAAGTTTACAAAAGCTGTGACAGATGGTGTAAACTCTTCCCAATTCTACTGTTTTCATATTCAGGTTTTACATCCAAAATATTAGTCCAGGCTGTTATTTTCTGGGTAGATGTTCAATACTTTGTGTAACACCTGTAGGCAGACAAAAATTGAGCTGAGAATCATGAGGCTGGTTTCTGAATCTTTAGTCTGTGACCCAGCCATTCTGTCTGACTGCTTTCCCTCCTCTGACCGACTGCAGCTAATGAGAGCGACGGCTCCCTCATGGATGCTTGTGGGAAAACCACCTCTTAAGCTCCTGTGTTGGCTCTAAAAACAACTTAGTGAGCAAATTCCTAGCGACGGGATCTGGATCTGGATCCCTCCTGTGTTGATTTACCTTTGTCCAGTGACTGAGCAGTAACATGCCGTTCATAAACGTCACCAGGTCTTCTTTCTTTCTTTCTTTCTTTCTTTCTTTCTTTTTTCTGTCTCTCCCTCTCTCTCTCTCTCTCTCTCTCTCTCTCTCTCTCATTAATTCATCTTCTTCGCTGATTGTTTCTTCGCTGATTTTCCTCCAGACTGTGTTGTTTACGTCACTGTGAGAAGAGAGAAGAGGAGAACACACAGAGTCATGCCTCATTCACTCAGCTGTTGAGGCAAATGAAAAGGAAATCAAGAAATATCTTGTGTGGCTGGCTTTCATCTTGCTTTAGTTTGACTTGTAATTATGATGTTTTCTCACCACACCTGTGCTTCATAGTCTTTGCATCTAAATAAAACCACAAAACTTCTACACTACTTCTAAAATTAAATGTATTTTTTCTGGAAACCATGATTATTACTGTAGATGGACAGTATATCATTATCTGGTAATGAGATAAGATATTGTGGGCAGGAGGATTGGCTGACTGACCTGTTGTTACTAGAGCTCCAGAGAAAAGCCTGAGAGTGGAGATGTAAAACTACACTGAGATGTTTTTTTGTTCTTAAAACCACAAATAAAACACTGGAGAAGTTAAAACATGAACCTTTAAACGACAACTTCCATATATTATCTTACATGAGAATTAACAGTTTGGCCTATGCATGTGTAAATAAGCACAGTAGCCTTTGTATTTATTTTTTCAAGTAGAATGAATTTATATATTTCCAGTACTAAAAAGATGTAGTGGTCCTCTGCTGGAGATTAATTAAAAGAGAGAAGGGGAAAATAAAAGTCTTGGTTCTCTTTTATTTAATGTGAAGTCTGTGGCACTGGATGGATTAGTGTCACTAAGCGAAAACAACCTCAGCCTTGCAGGCTGTCGTGCATCATCGTGAGCGTCACGCCTCAGTGTCAGCCTGGATACAAATGGCTCTGCATCGCTGCTTGCTGCCTGCAAGGCTGCTTTGTAAACTGTCATGGCATTCATTCTGACCAGCAGGCAAGGCTCTACTGTACAGCAGCTTACCCCTGCAAGAATGTGTCGAGGTGTTCTCCCGGGTGAGGGGGACCAGCCACGTGAGTGACGGACTGAGAATGGGATTCTTGTTTCCTCTGAGAAACAGGTTCTTCCCAATGACCCAAAGCTTTTATCCACTTCCTGTTTGGGGAATTTTCCAGTAACCTGTAGACTGATGATTTCCAGAGTGCCAGGTGGAATTTATGCTCAAGGTTCCTTGTGTGAAACAAGCAAAAAAAATATGATGTGTATATGCAGAGTGTTTGTGTATTTGGTTGTGTTGTGAATATTAGTGAGATGCAGAAGCAGGCTGAATAAAAACCAAACCTTACAATGAAAACCCCACAAGGGACATTTAATTGTCTCAAATTAAAATGAGGATGAAGTCACAGAGAAGAAGAAAAGAGAACAACATAAAGAACAAGAAACTGTTTTTCATTTGGACCAAATGGTTTGATTAATATCTGTTTCAATTGACATAATAGAAAGTGTGTGTGTGGGTGTTTGTGTGTGTGTGTGTGTGTGTGTGTGTCAGTCTGCCCTGATGAACCAATTCAAATGTTACCACTTGAATTCTGCTGCTAATTAAAGATACTCCGCAGTGATGTATAGACTGGTTAGTTGTGGTCTGCCATGTGCTTAAATTTCCATTTGGCAGAATGGAATTGAGTTGACAGAGGGAGAGAATCCTGCTCCTCATGGCTTTAAAAAAAAAGGGGGTGGGGGAGTCCTATTCATCAAACTGGATGGAGAGAGGCTATAGAACAAGGGTGAATGGAAATTTCAAAAATTGATACAATTCATGTATTGAAAGGGCCTTGAAGGGTGTAAATGTGTAAGAACTAGCCAACTGTTGAATTCATACTCCAAACAAACAGGAGGCAGCATGTCAACCAGAAAGTCATTGGAAGGAACAAGGATGTGATCTCTTTTTGTCTTGTCATAAACAATTACTTCTAGAATAAACACACAAGTTAGTTAATAATCATACACAGATATAATCAAAGTTAACCACACATATGCAGTCAAGCCCAAAATTATTCATATCCCTGGCAAATTTTGCCTCCCTCAAATATGGGAAGACAGTTATCAGGCAGAACCCAGCACCAGGAGATTCAGTATGACACCAAATGGCCTGCACTACCATCATACAAGAATGTCTCTTCAACCCCACTACCACGGAGAAAGCAACCATTGACCAAGGCGACAACAAAAACTAAGAGCAAACTGCCCCAAGACGTAGGGATTCTACTAGAGAACAGATTTGCTCCACTTTCACAGGACCCAGACTCCCCCAAAGAAGGCTCATCTCCCAGGACCAGAGAAAGGTATGAGGCTAAATCGAATGCTAAAGGGCTACAGAGAGAGCTAACCACTGGGCCTCAAACTCTGATAGTGGGTGATGGAGCTGTGAATGACATAAAATGCTTTTGCAGTAAGAAAAACACCAAAGTACTCGGCTTTCCCAATGACATGGTGTCTGATGTCTCGAAAAAGATCCTGAAGATTGCTGCTGAGCATCCGACACTGAAATCTCTCATCATACACACAGGAGCCCTTGATGTTGTGAAACAACAATCGGAAGTATTAAAACGAGACTTCAACGAACTGATAAAAAAGTTCAGTGTTTAAATACTGAGGTGTTTTTCAGTGGACCTCTGCCAACAGTTCGGCGAGGAGATGAGAAATTCAGCAGGCTGATGATGCTAAACAGATGGCTGAAAGATACATGCACTGCTCAATCACTGAACTTTATTGACAACTTCAACATCTTTTGGGAACGCAGGCACCTCTTTAAGGCAGATGGATTTTGCCTTAACAAGTCAGGAGTACAGCTGCTAAGCTCCAACATTTTTTATCATCTGCGTCAGGCACCAGCAGTCTTTGTCAAGGACAAGGGACAAGACAATTCAAAACAACGGATAAGACAGCGCTCTGGTGAGGGCGCTGAGATAAGGACTGACAACTGAGGACAGTGGACTCAGAAAGAACCTACAGAGTCACCATCTTCTCCCCAACAAGTGGATTCAGCCACAACAACACAACACCAGGAGTCTCCCCTAGCCCCAACAGCCCGAAAAGGGGAGTCTCCCCCAGCCCAAACAGGAGACTCCCAACCTTCACCCCCCCAGACCCCACCCAGCCCCCAACTCTCTCCACTCAGTCTTGACTCCCCATTCCTGGATTTCCCTGACAGGATGAAGAGCTTCGGAGTTGGAATCCAACTAACACCACACCACGATCCCATATTTTCCCGCATTAACCTCCCACATCGTCCACCCCTTCCGTCCACCCCACCCCCTCCCATTTCACCACGTCGGAAGCCACCGTCAACCAAAAGACGAAGGTGGCTTCCACCACGTCGGAAGCCACTTTTGACCAAAAGTCACCGAGCCCCACCCCACCCCCTCTGAATCATCATATCATTGAGTCTGACTGATATGTGCCGGGTCCAGGCTACAATACTGATATCAACAATGTTCTTCCCCAGGAAAAGTCAGGGCCCTATGGATTTCAGGCAGCCTTTTCAATCCCTGTGGTGACGGGTAACAGAAAAGTGATCAAACTGGTGAGAAATAAAAAGGGTTCAATCAAATCTAACAATCTAGTGAGTATAGCTTGTCAACCTCAAAACTCACCAGTGTCTCCTTTTATCTCCACAAGGCTAGCTCTACTCAATATCAGATCACTAGCCAACAAGTCCTTGTTAGTAAATGACATCATTATGACCTATAATCTAGATTTCTTACCTCTTAGTGAAACATGGCTGACTGAATGTAGCTGTGCTACCATTCTCAATGAGGCAGCACCAACAAATTTCTCTTTTATGAATAAGTGTCGAAGTGGTAAGAAAGGCAGGGGAGTTGCTGCCATTTTTAAATCTATATTTCAGTGCAAGGAAACTATATTTGGTGATTTTAGCTCTTTTTAATATATGTTTTTTAGTAAAGAACTCAAAAGTTCTCTTCCTAATTATCTATAGACCACCAAGATACCCAGGAAAATTCTTTGATGAGTTTGCTGAACTGCTGTCAGTTATCTGCACTGACTACAACTTTTTTATCATAACAGGGTATTGTAACATTCACGTAGACAATAATACGGACACAAATGCCAAAGAACTTTACTCTCTTCTTGACACTTTTGGCCTCTTCCAACATGTGAAAGGGCCCACACACACCCGAGGCCACACTCTGGATTTGGTTATCTCTAGAGGTGTTGACATCACTTCTGTTGATATCAAGGACTCTTTCTGATCATTTCTGTGTGTTCTTTGACTTACAGATAACTCCAAACATTCAGTTATCCTCTGTGTCTGTTAGGAAAAGGTACATAAATGAGAATACCAGTGTTAAGTTTATGGAGGCTGTAGCCATGTTGCCAACTGCGAGCGCAGAGACAGTTGATGAACTCCTGGATAATTTAAACTGCAAAATCTCAAATGTCATTGATACCATTGCACCGATTAAATCTAAGATGACCTTGACCAGGCAAAAAACACCATGGAGGAACACTTTGATGGTAAAGGCTCTGAAAACAGAATGCAGGAAATCAGAGCGTAAATGGAGAAAAACTAAACTTCAAATTCACCATGACCTCTACAAACAAAGTCTTTGTAATTTTAACCATGGGTTATTCAAGGCTAGACAGCAACACTTTACTGAAATGATTAATAAGAACATCAACAACACTCGTGTTCTGTTTGCTATGGTTGATAAGCTTACAACCCCCCCAAAAGAGATAGTTTCACAACACTTTTCCACAGAAAAATGCAATGAATTTGCTTGCTTTTTCAATGAAAAAATTAAATCTATAAGGCTAAATATCAACACAAATCAGCAAAATAATACAATCATGCAATCCCCAAAATCACCTAGGAATAAATCAACTGTAATGTCAGAGTTTAATACAATTGACCAAAGTGGTTTTTAATCAACTCAGCAACTTCTTGAACTCCAGTGGACTCTTTGACAAATTTCAATCAGGCTTCCGACCTTACCACAGTACAGAAACAGCTCTTATTAGAGTGTTAAATGACATAAGGTTGAACACTGACTCAGGCAAGGTGTCAGTTCTGGTCCTGTTGGATCTCAGTGCTGCGTTTGACACTGTGGATCACAGTATACTGTTGGACAGGTTGGAAACCTGGGCAGGACTCAGCGGGACAGTCCTAAAATGGTTCAGGTCCTACTTGGAGGAGCGGAGTTATTTTGTGACCATTGGTAGTTATCAATCTGATCGAGTGGCTATGACATGTGGAGTTCCTCAGGGGTCAGTCCTTGGACCCCTTCTGTTCAACCTGTATATGCTGCCTTTGGGTCAGATTCTGCAGAATTCTAATGTCA
The DNA here is from genome assembly GCF_046630095.1 of Trachinotus anak. Classification (NCBI taxonomy): domain Eukaryota; kingdom Metazoa; phylum Chordata; class Actinopteri; order Carangiformes; family Carangidae; genus Trachinotus; species Trachinotus anak. The sequence continues at coordinate 115,471 of NW_027273894.1, forward strand.
ACTATCATAGTTATGCAGATGACACACAAATCTATCTTGCACTGTCTCCAGATGACTGCAGTCCAATAGAGTCATTGTGTCACTGTTTAGAGTGATGACTGTGATGACAAGAATTTGAAACTCTTAACTGATTCTGCTTGAGTGGTAGGACAGATTTGCACTTAATTGCTCCTCTGCACATCCCACAAGGAGAGAGACCTTACCACTGGACCTGAAAACTTAAACGTGTGGACTTACACCATAGAGACTGAATCAAATCCCCTGGGAGTGTGTTTTAATATTTCCAGTGTGTTGGACCCATTTGTTTTTTTTTTGTTTTTTTTATATGATGTTGTCTATGTTCTTTTATTAAATATAAGTGATTAACCAGGTTGAAAGTGACAGGTTGTGCTGCATTTGTGGTAATCTAAATATATGTCAATTAAACCAAACCTTTTGTGTGTCATTAGTCATCCACCTTGCTCTAGTAGTTGAATCTTAGCAAATGGTCCAGTATTCAATTAAATATTAAAACCTGCATCCTGACCATTGAGAAGGGTGTTACACAATACATCAAGATTCTCAACAACAACATCAAGCAGTCTGCAGAGAAACTTGGCCTTGGGCACCAGTGGACATTGACCCAAAACACACAGCAAAAGTGGTGAAGAAATGGTTAGTGGACAAAAACATTAAGGTTTTGCAGTGGCCCAGCCAGAGTCCTGACTTGAATCCATTTGAGAATCTGTGGAGGGAGCTAAAGGGTGATGAAAGAGTTGGAGCTCATCGCTAAAGATGAATGGGCAAAAATACCAGTGGAGACATGCAAAAAGCTCGTCAGCAATTATAGGAAGCGTTGCTGTAATGGCCAACAAAGGCTTTTTTATTGATTATTGAGAAGGGTATGAATAATTTTGGACATGCCACTTTTTGTTCAAATGTAAATAAAAGCTGAGATTTTTTTTTTTTTTTTTTTTTTTTTTTTTCCACAATGATGCCTCTTATACATCGTCTTAACTTCTGGGAGACGTCTGTGTCATTTCCAATCAAGAAAAAACTTGCTGGTTGAATAAAAGTAACTTTAAGTCAAAATTTCCCAGGGGTATGAATCATTTTGGGTTTGACTGTACATGTAAGCAATCTCTTACCCTGAACCTGACACACACAATATTTTGTACCTCCATTGACTACTGACATAATGATAGTTAGCTAGCTGCTGTGTAACAATTAGCAATCTAACAAATTAAATAAGACTTTCAACATACTGAACATTCATTCGGCATGTTTACAACACACAAACAAATAATTTAGCAAACATACTCCATAATCCGAGAGCATGGATACTCATGGGGGATACTACATGGAGGATTTCATACCTGAAAAGGGGAGATATCAAGAAACATGCTCAGACGCGAGGCTTCCTCTCTGGAAGCTTCATTGAGAAAGAGGCATCGCAGCTGAGAGTTTCCCCTTTCCGGTCTACAGGCATGATTAATCAATCGACAAGCGTAATTTCTCAGAGTGGCTCAATGGGTAAATCCTGGATTAAATCCTCTGACAGAAAGAGATCCTTATACTGGTTTTAGAGTTTTTAACCCTGTTGAACCCTTTTTAAATATTTGAACCTCTTTCCCAACAATTTTATTGCCTAATTAATTTATCAATGATCAGTCTTAACATCGAACACTCTTTTCTTGGGCTTTGTTAGCCTGGCAACAACAATTTCACTCCTAGTGTGCCCAGTCATAAGCTCAGATAATGTTTCTCTGGTCAGTACAAGAACCAATAGGCTTCACTCCATTTTTATCGGGTGGTGGTTTTGTTGACCAGGTCTGCTGCTCTCATCAGAGTAAAGACACAGCAGTGTCATCTCATATTCAGTGTCTGAACAAACAGCCACAAACAATGGTACTTTCTGCTTTGCTATGAGGTCTGATTTCCTACTTCAGAGGACAACTTGGTTGTGTTGTTCATCTTCAGTAAGACAAACGACTTCTTTGATAAGGCAACAGCCTTCTGTCAGTTTTCAAGCCATCTATTAATTGTCATGAGTGTACTTTAGAAAAGGTCAGACACTGCTCTGCTAAGCGGTGTGTGTGTGTGTGTGTGTGTGTGTGTGTGTGTGTGTGTGCATTTGAGTGTATGTGTGCACTTCTCATTGCGTAGCCTTGCATACCTGTGAGAGAGACTGTGGCATGAATAAGACAAAAGGAGACAGATACTGAAACAGAGTCAGTACATCAATCATGAATCATGTATCTTCATTCTTTTATTGTTTCTATTTATAATGAAATAACATTCTGTTAAAGAAACATGTGACATACAAACATGAATCCACTAGAAAAAGAAAAATGTTCCTTTGATTTAAAATACAATGAACTGGGCTCAGGCTATGTCCACATTTCTATGTTTTCATTTTAGATAGAAAACCATCTCTGTCCAGACAATTGTTTTAGCTTCATAATAGAAATAATCTCTGTCTACACTAACACACCTGAAAACACACATCACATGACCATTTACCTACAAAGAAGAGATGAGTTCAAAACTAAAATGTAGAAGAAGAGATGAGATTGAAACTGAAACATAGTCATGTGGACGGAGCCTAAGACACAGTCAAGTTCTATACATCCATGTGCAGATCTGTACTGCAAAGTCCAGAGCACAGAAAACTACTACTGTAAGAGCAGTCTGGATAGTTTGTACATTTAAAGGGATATACAGTATTTTTCATGTATTCCATTCTTTATGGCTGTCTGGTGAACCTGTGGGAAAGGAAGTCTGATGTTTGGCCTGAATGAAGTTTTAATAGTCAATATTATATACAGTGAAGTGGCTAAAGCCTCCACAGATTCAACAACAACACAGATACTATACAGGAACACAGAGCCATATCAACCATTACAAAGCACAGCAAATAACTATCACCAGTAACTACTGTGAACACTATATTAAAAACAACCAGTCATAATTAAAATACTACACAGAACTTTAGCTTTTTTTTGGCAATTTAATTCTGTGATATGCATTGAGAAGGTGGTGGGAGTGTTCATAAAGATTTAATAAGGAGATCAGGTAACAACTGTGTAGCAGTGTGGTAGCAGCTGTGGACAGCAGGACACAGTGAGAGGAGCTGGTCACCTGGCTTAGAAGTCGGAGGTGTGACAGAAATGACTGTTGTTCTGTAGAATAACAAACACGTATTTCCTGTGACGACTTCATAATAAAAGTCACGAGTTAAATGCAATAGTAGGAGATGTTTGGTTTGCATTAGCAGCGACGTAATACAGCAATTATTCTGGGAACGTTGCCACAGACACCTAACCTTCCTAAGACTGCAGATATATAAATATTACAATACTTTCCATCACCACTGTGTTATCTCATTTGCTGAACAAAGAAGATAAATTGTTTCTTATCTTTTGCACAGCTGTAGTATTTGATGTAAGTATTTTATTTTGTTTCATTATCATTCATGCCAGCAGCAGGGCTCTGTGGACGCTGTCAGTGACCATGTTGGTCCAGACTGTGTGGATTCCCATGAAGACCTGTAGAGAACTTCATGTTCCCCTCAGGCTGAACTGTAATAACTCTGCTGACTCATTTGGGTTCAGGACCTGATGTCGTTCCCATCATCCCCTGCTGTACGTTGTGTTTAGTGATAATTATCTGAACTGAGATGGTGAACATGGTTAACATTAAACCTGGTCATCTTCATCTTGGCACTCACTGTCATAATCAGCACTGCTAAATTAATCAGACTCTTTAATGGCACTCATACACTCATGGTGCATTTACAGAACCTTTGGTGTTTAACTTAGACTTAAGAACAAATTGAAAAGTAGGACTTCAGTCACATAAGCAGTGTAAACACTGAATGATTCAGCTGCTGTGACTCTGTCACTGCTACGGAATTTTATGTCCATTGATTTACATGTCTAGCACGCAGGCATCAGTGTATAAGGCTGCTGTTCTAAATGGAGTAATAGTCTGAGTTCTCAGTCAATGAGAATAACAGGTGGACATGTTAATATTATACAGCAGCACTAAGTAAAGCTACCTCTGATTACTTTCTGTCTGCCTGTAGCAGCTATAGTCTGGTTTAGGATAAGAGATCATGATTGTGGCAAATAAACTCTGGCTGAGGTATGGTAATCGTAAAGGCTTGTGAAACCCCTCCGCCTACATCAGTCGTTCCCAACCTTTTCCAACTCATGGCCACATCTGACCCCACAAATATACAGAGGCCAAACAAAGTCTCGTCAGAGCACTTTTTATTTTAATTATAACAAACATTAAGGACTGATCTGTGCAGAGATCAATTGTTGATTAACCATCATGACTCTTTCCTTCCTGTTTCTAACCTCCTATAACTTTTCATGCTCGGATTTTCAGCATGGACGTGATCTTTAAGCTCACAATCAGACTGAAATAGAAGACAAATACACAGTCTGGTGTGACAGTGACAACATTAAAATTGTTATCATTGGTTTATCAGTGATAGGTCTTAACATGAGAAAAAGTTTCCAACAATTTCAAGTTTAAAGATGATTTTTCTCTAAAACATTTTAAAATATTATTTAATTATGAATGCTTTTACATCTTTTAACCAAAATTGGACTGTTTTGCAAATGTTTTGCCCACTTCATGGCCCACCAATGGGACCTAGTCCTCAGGTTGGGAACCACTGTCCTACATCTTTGTGTAATTGAAATCTGACTGCCCACTTCATGTGAAACTTGTCCAGGTGTGGAACCTGAGGTGTAAGTGGTGTACCTTATCTGAATATATCCGGATGTACGACTGTGTTATCGAACACACTTCAGCCATGAAGCAACTAACACACTTGGTTATTGGCAAATAAAGGTAACAACACGATGTGGTTCCAGTTGATAAAAACAGCAAACATTAACACCTTTATACCTCGTCAAATAAATAAATACTTCCTGCAGTTGACATAAATCATGATGTGTGGAATCAGACTTTCGAAATAATCATGGCACATGAATATATGATGGAAACTGCGTTTCTCTACTCTTCCATAGCAATCTTTGTGAGCTTTAGCTGAGGAAGATTTGTTTCACATTCTCATCTTCCCTCTAATGGAGAAACTGGAGTCCCCAGATCTCTGTTTTCTCAAGCAGTTGCTGGTGGGAAAGCATTGTAGCAGGGGCTGCTTTCTCTGCCACCACAAGCCCACTGTTTGGTCCAGGAAAGAACATTGTGTCAGCACATGAATTCATCTCTACCATGTGTTATCAGCTCCACACAGTCACTGCTGTTATGTACAAATACTTCAAATATTTACTTACAGTCACTTGAAGACAAAAATCATCTGTTCCTGCACTAAGCAGTGTGATATTGCCTTTTATTTTTTTCATGTTACAAACTCGTGTCATGTTACCTTTATAATAAAGATACAACAACTATTTAAAATAACTGAAACAACAGAAGTCACAATAAGTTGTTACAAAATGTGCATTGGAAATGAAATCACAGTGGTCTCAGACCGGGCACCTGACAAGGGTGACCTTTCAAACCCCCAAACCAGGACTGTTATGTATGCTTTGATGTCACCCTCCACATGTATGTGCTTATGCACACACCACAGGTGTTTTCATCAGGATGGAGGGTCAATTACCCCAGCACTTAGCGTACCGACCGAACACACACCACAGATGCCATGAATACAACATTTTTGTTGGGAGGACTCTAATGATCAGCCTTACCTTGACATTGACACATTGATTGATTGACAGACATGCAGACCAATCAGTGTTGAATACAGATGCATACTGCATTGTTTATGTTTTATCTTGGTTAGGTAATAATGAGGACATGATAAATGTCTATGTGAGCACTGAAAACAAGTTATTATTATATATAATCATTATTTGAATTGTAGTGAAAACTGGGACAATTTGTTGAAAACCAGGGCAGTTTACTGTATTATAGACATCTGTTGGAACCCCAGCTTGAAACCGGGACACCTGACCCAACATGACAATGACACTGTCCAAGTAGTGGATCTGTTTGCCTCTCCAACCCAATACCAGAATTTCCTTGATGAAATTACCAGTTAACACAAAGTGGCAGCAGTTGAGAAGGTGTATTTCAGCCCAGTCAGTATGTCGTCTCTTTGATGATGTTGGTGGAGAGTGTGTGGTTACTGGAGATACTAATGGAGTGGCGGGTCAGGGGGTGGGGGCGCCTCCTGGGCGTTTGTTGGCAGGGCATGCAGAAGTAGCGCAGTGTGGAGAAGAAGATCTGGCGGTAGGTGGCTGACACCAGGTTGTAGAGGATAGGATTGATGGCTGAGCTGACATAGAACAGGATGTTGGTCAACATGTAGAAATAGTGGTAGAAGTCATACAAGTCACTGTGAGGAAACAGACAACAGAGAGCTGTTTAACAGAAGAGCTCAGGGTTAAATCAAACTATAAGTTGAAATTTAATGGTGGTTACGGTGAAGTCATGTGAATGTGGTGTAGTTTGTTTATAGCCTAACATGAGCTTTTTACTGCTGCTGATTGTATTTAGGCTTCAAACATCATAAAGTGGTGTCATTAGTGAAGATTATCCTGCTGAACAAAACTTGACAGGATCAGAAACTGCTGCTGATTTTCTCTAATGATCCAAAACACAATAGAGAAATCCTATTGGCTGTTTGTGGAGGGAACCAGGTGCTGATGACTTAAGGGTTGGACTACAGAAATACATCATTCCTTCAGGACTCGATGTGACTGACACTCCTGGCTCGCGTGTTAGCAGTTAGTTCACCAGCTTAAATTAGCCCAGTCAGTAGTCACAATATCATAAAAAGTTTAGTTCACATAGTTCACAGAGACTTCTGGATGAATTACATTCTGACCTATCACTTCATTATTTTATTTCACTTGACATCAAATCATTATCACACAATTGATTATATCCAAAGGAAATTTGATGTACCTTGGCCTCCAGTGCTACAGTCAGAAACCTTGGTGTCATTTTTGACCAGGACTTGTCCTTTACTTCACATATAAAACAAGTCTCTAGGACAGCCTTCTTCCACCTGCACAATATTGCAAAAATCAGACCCATTCTGTGTCTAAAGGATGCTGAAAAGCTAGTTCATGAATTTGTTACCTCAAGACTGGACTACTGTAACTCTTTATTGTCAGGATGTCCCAAAAACGCAGTAAAAAGCCTCCAGTTGATCCAAAATGCGGCAGCACGAGTACTGACAGGAACTAGGAAACGGGATCACATCTCTCCTGTGTTAGCTTCTCTGCATTGGCTCCCTGTAAAATCCAGGATAGAATTTAAAATCCTCCTCCTCACCTACAAAGCCATTAACAGTCAGGCACCATCATACCTTGGAGAGCTTATACTTCCCTATTTTCCCAATAGGACACTTCGCTCTCTAAATGCAGGTCTACTTGTGGTTCCCAGAGTTTGTAAGAGCAGAATGGGGGGCAGAGCCTTCAGCTATCAGGCTCCTCTCCTGTGGAACCAGCTCCCAGTGTGGGTTCAGGAGGCAGACACCGTCTCTACCTTTAAGATCAGGCTTAAAACTGTCCTGTTTAGTAAAGCTTATAGTTAGGGCTGGCTCGGGTATGTCCTGACCCATCCCTTAGTTATGCTGCTATAGAGCTAGACTGCTGGAGGATTCCCATGATTCACTGGGCTCTCTCTCTCTCTCTCTCTCTCTCTCTCGATTACTTTATGCCATTAACTTTGTATTTTTTTCTCTCCCGCAGTTTGTGCTTCTCCTCTCTCCCTCTCTCTGTCCTCATTCTGCAGGTCTCTCTGCCCCTGGAGCAGCAGGATCCAGATCCACCACTACTCATCATTACTATTAACCACAGTTATCTGTCATCATTATTGATAACACCATTGCCTACACAGCTGTTCCTGGTCTTTCTCTCTCTGTTTTCTCCCCCCCCCCTTTTTTATCTCCTCCTAAACCCAACCGGTCGAGGCAGACGGCCGCCCACCCTGAGCCCAGTTCTGTTGGAGGTTTCTTCCTGTTAAAAGGGAGTTTTTCCTCCCCCCTGTCGCCAAGCACTTGCTCTTTGTGGGAACTGTTGGGTCTTGACCTTACCCTGTAAAGTGCCTTGAGATAATGTATATTATGATTTGGCGCGATACAAATAAAATTGAATTGAATTGAATTGAATGTAGATAATTCTGTCTTTTAGCATGGTGCGCCCTCAAAACAGGTGTAGTGGACAGCCATGGATATTTAGGTGTGAACTTATTGTTGTGTATGTAACCAATCAAAGTAGCTTGCTAACTGACAGGTTGCAAACTAGCAGCGAGACCTGTTGTCACTTACTAGTATGGTGTGTCTCTGCTGTTACTAAGACTTTAGACAGAAACAGACACAGATGACAGTTATATATGATAAATAAAAATAAAATACTGACCCTGTGTCCATCCAGGTTTTATTACATCTGTTATTTTAAGGATAGTGATTTTGATTTTGGATCTTCAGTTTTATATCATGTCACTGTAGCTGTACTTGTCTTTGGCAGTAATGCTGTACTATGCACACACACACACACACACACACACACACAGACACACACACACACACACACACACACACACACACAGGGTGGTTAAAACACTCCCAATTTGGGCTGATGCAATCTGAGCCATACTTCAAAGTTGGTTAAGATGTATATGGAGAGCTCCAAAGTTAAAATCTCACCAAGGGTCACAGAAAGGCTGGGGGCAACTCTCGTTTGACTATGAAGAATGTGCTGTATAATGAGAGTGGAAATCGTATCTTGATTTATTCTACTGGGCAGATACTTAAGAATTTTTTTTGCTGAGAATTGACAGGCTAAGAAGATTTATTCAGCCAACCAGACTGAGTGATGCCTGGTGCTTACTAATGGCTGGTAAGCATGTATTACACTAACCCAATAATCTTCTCTTTAGATGTCACTGCTCATTTGAGGCCTCATTGGTCCACCACTCCCAACGCCATCAACAGATCAACTACTGAGGAAGTGTTTGCACTGTGGGCTGTCTGCCAGCCTCTGCTTTTAGTAAAGCTGTCACAGTTACAGTAGGAGGAGGGAAGAAGAAATAGGAAGAAACATTTGCTGTGCTGGAACTTGAAAACACATGAAGAGTGAGATAAGCTTTTGAAGTCCTTGTAGTGCAGATCTAATCTGCAGCTGTCTGAAGAGTTTTCTTTGCATGGACCACCATAAACAGAGCCAGAGCAACTGGGCTTCTGCCCTCTGTAAGAGGAGCATATTCATTTTATTTGAAATCTAACTATAACTTTTATTTCCAAGAGCTTATCATATCCAGTGTTAAAAATGTTATTGTATGCTCTACAATACACCAGTGAGGTATGAACCTATGTTTTCATCTGATTGCTGTTGCAGAGACAGAGGAAGGAGATTAAGCTACACAGCAGGAGGAGAGAGGGTCATTAAAGATGTACAGATTCCATATACTGGGACACGTGATTGGAGGGGAACTGACGGAGTGAGGAAAAAAACAAGAGGAAGCTGAGGAAGTAAAGACTACAACATATAAGAATTATGATTTGGCATTGAATTGAATTGAATTGAATAAGTATATAAGGAAGAAAGCATGTCAGTGTTATGAGGATGCTGAAAGGTGAAGACACCTTAAAGGAAATAAATACAAAATACTATCAAGATCCTGCAGCTGTTGTTTTTCATTAAACTGTTATAGAATCTTTTGTGGAAGTGTTTGTGAGAACAGTGTCACAGGCTTCAGGCCTCTGAGAGGGCATTTCCCATGGCAACGGTTAACTGACATTTGAGGGTTGCCAGGAGTTACACTGTCCACTTCAGTGCTGTGTATTCTAGGTTTAACAAGTATAATTATATCAATAGCTGTGTCCAGTTCAGGGTCTGACCCTTCAGGGGCTGCAAAGACTGAACGTGTTGCAGCAGAGACCGAAGTGTCTCATTTCAAAGGCTCCTTCAGGTGTGTTTTTCTTTACCTGGAGAACAAAGGCTCCAACAGGTGGGTCCTTCATGGTCCAACATATGCCAAGAGTCATTGCTCTGGTAATGAAAACAATATGTTATCAAACACAGACAGAGAGTCTGAGGATCACACTGTCAAATGTCAGTATTGTGTTTCAGCTCAGTTCAACAGTAACGGTACAACTGTTAAAACCAAGGACCTTCAAACCTCAAGTTACTGTGAAGAAAAGTCATGTGTTGTTGGGGTTGCTAGGCAACAGGTGGACCATCAGTGATTTAAGATGTCCGTTAAGTTATGTTGGAATTCCATTTGGAGAGCGGAAGCTATCAAAGTGGCTCAGAAAGTGTTTGCCTATGTTAGCCATGTTTCCCCCTGAATATTACTTTTCATTAATTTAATTTTAACATGTGCTGAACAATCAGGTGCATTTTCATCCACTTGTTGTTGTGAATTCTCTCAAGAAACCTGAGTGGAAACACCTGAATTTTGAAAAAAAAGTTAAAATATTGCTATATTAAATTTTTGCACTTGGAAAAATTAATGGAAAAAAAAGAAAAAGGAAAATCATGATATACATGACTTAACCATCACAGACACAGATTAAATCATTCATGCAGGCAATAAATATAATATTTCCACATGATTTCATTGTTTGAGGTTTGACAGTCTTTTAATTGTGTCATTTCATTGCACCTCTTCTTCACATCTTGTTAGATTAACTAAAAGGTTAAAAGTCATAACATATCAATATGTCCTAATACATGGTGAGTACACTCCTGAGCGTCATGTCAGTTACTAGAATCTGCTCTATTGATCTGTTCTCCTCTATGGTCACTGAAGTGTGCAGAAAGTCAATGACGTGTGTGTCTGTCTGCATACAGGGACACCATTAAAGATGAATGAGGGAGGAGTGAGAGGGACAACAAGGATAGTATTGAACATGACCTTTTCATTACATATACCCAGGTAATTCTGTGGGGCTCTGTTTATGTAATGGAGAATGACACATGAGCCATGAACCGTTGTCGAGTCTTTGCTCAGGTAGAAACCTTTTAAGCAGCAGATATTTTTCAGTATAATTACACAGGCCACTGGGCAAACTCTGGGCTACAGGTGTGGAATCTTCAAATGTGGTGATTCTGTGCTTCATGCACATCAGTCAGTTTCCTCTTGTGGCAGATTCACTTGGGACCAATTTACTAAAGAGAACTGCTGTTACTCAGAAGGAAAAGCAAAATATTTCAGTGGTTGTGACTGGTACAAGCGCCCACTTACTGATACCTCCTAATCCCAGTCCATATCCATCTGCACTGGGTATGAAATCAGTCAACATAACCTGAGGCTCCAGGGTTATTCTTTCTGCACATTTCACCACAGAAAGAGTAAGAGCCCCATGTCTGTTATTGTCTCACATACCAACATTTTGACTTCACATTTATTGTCAGTTAAAATAACACAATCTAGGTGTGTGTCCAGTAGTGATTGAAGTGATTAATCAATTATTAGTTAATCACCATTATTAAATAATTCAATAAAACATACATTAACCACTCTGGACGGTAACCTGTCAGAAAATGTATTGAACATGTTGGTGCCTCTTTCGCTGTGATCAGATGGATTTCAGGTGTGCTATCAGGTTTGTGTACTCGTTACTTGTAGAGGCTGCACAGACAGAACAGCCTTGTCTCAGTTACCATGCTCTGTGTCCTAATCATCAACATCAAAATGAGAGTCATGAATTGTCTAATTAATTTTAATTTAATAGGGTGGAAGTGAAATGTAGAAAGATGCCTTTGGCTGGTGAAGTTGGAATAGCAGCATTTGTCCATCCCTAGGACATCTGTCCTGCCTGAGCAGGTGTTTTCAGCAGCTGGACTACCTGTAGTGAACAAACAGTACTCAACTCACAGCTAAGGATAACAACAATTATTCCCTTAAATATAAAGGCTGACGTATGATGTCTGGAGACAGGTGTCACCTGTTTTAAGTTTTCCTGATAATAGCACTTTGAAGCAAGTCATAAGTGTATACACAAATGACTCTGACTAAACTTCCCAGAATGTTTAGTTACATCTAATTTCAGTCCTGGAAGTTGTGCAACATTATTTGCTACATTTAATACTTTAACCTGTCTGGCCATTTAATGATAAGGAGCTTAAAGGAGCTATGTGTAACAGGGCTGCAGCCATCAATTATTTTAGTAATCAAATATTCTACCGATTATTCCATTGATGAATCGAGTAATCGGATAAGAACTACTTTTGTCTTATTAAAGAATAAGACATAAGAAAAATATAGAATATAGAAAATATAAAATATAAAAAGAGAAAAGAACACAGGTCTCTAAAGCTGAAGACAACTAATTGTTTTCTTTCAAAGAAAAAACCCAAATTTTTATTGCTTAAATTGCTACAATATTATCTATCAAAATTAAACCCAGCTCACTCTCTCTGCTGTGTGTGTGTGTGTGTGTGTGTGTGTGATGTCATGTGATGACATCACTCTGCACTAAAAGGTAAACTCGTCTGATGGCTTAAAGGGAGTCACCTTCTTTGGGAGGTTTACTTGCATTAAAAACCCTTTTAGACTTGTTAACTTTTGTGTGAAAAGTTTTGAGAGGCTGAAACATCTATGGCACAGCTCAGTCACTGTCTCTACATGTTTTCAGTGACACAGAACAAACTCACATTGTTTGCTCCACATGTGCCTGGAGACTGTTGTTGGTTGATGCTACAGAATCTAACGTGAGTCAGATTAACCACAGTAATTAATGATAGTAATCGGCCACAGTTATTGTGATGATGAAAATGACAAAAACTCTATGAAGAGAGTCGCAGCACTGCAAATTTAACATTATTTTGTCATTATAACAAACCATCTGTAGTGCCCAAAAAAATGGTAGGCTACAGGCTAACAGGATACTTCTTTAGTCACATGCCCCCACTCCTTCACCATCTCTGTCTATCCTCTGTCTCCATCAGTGTGTAAGAAAACTGAGAGCTAAGGAAATCTCAACGGGCGAGAGATGATCAAAAAAATCTAATTTTCTGGAAATCCTTTCCAGCCAACTTTGACAGAGTGACCATATTTTATTGCAGCCTTTTACCATGCAGAACACATGAGACTCTCTTACAAAAGTGAAGAAGACAGTCTGTTATTGCAGGACAGTTGACTCATGCTGTTTGTCTGCTGATGCTGTACCCTGTGGTTTCTTGGCTGCCTGTAACAAAAGCCCACTGACAGGATAATAACAGTGCTTTTCTCTCACGATGCAGAAAACACACCAACATGCTGGTGCAGGATTAACATAATCTACTCATTGCAAAGACAAATGGCTGCTCAACCAGTGTTTGGTGGCAACCAGTTACTTAGTGATGTGATGAAAAGAATAAATATGAATAAGTAATGCACCTAATTGTAGCTCATTTTAGTCATATTATAGTTTGTTGCCAGGGAAATCGGAGACTGAAGCTGTTAAAAAAAATGGAAAATGGTGTCTCTCAAAATGGTTTCTCACTTCTTGTTTGCAAAAATATAAAAACTGTGCACAAATATCCAGAGAAGCTTTAAATAAGCTTTAACCTACAGCAGTGGAAAGATAAGCAGTATGTTTGAAACTCAGTGTGGCTCCTCAGGCAGAGACGGAGGGAAAATGAAGACCCCCAAGCAATGAGAAAGATGACGTTATCTGAGGCACATGCTCTTACTGATTACAAAATGATCACTTCAGTTCAGTCGTGCATGTCTAAAGAGCTCAATAACCAGCAGCTTCCATCAGTTTACTGATTACATTTTGCTCTTTTTTTCTCTGATATGCTCTCTGCCTCAAGCACAAGTTTAAGTCGACCTCATATGAGAATTCTCCTCAGTTAAATATTAACTGTAATGATACAGTAACTATTCTGCATATTATTCAGATAAAATAGAGTATTTGTGGAAACCAGGCCATTTGTAGCAGTTGACTGTTTCTGTCTCCTGGTTTGCTTCTGTGTTGTGTGGCCCACTGCACATGTGCATTCGTGTTTCTCCTGCTGGCCTTGCCCACATGTTACCACTGAGCCTTTACATTGTGATGATGTCACTCACACATTAGGTACAGGGAAAGTTGAACAAATATAAAACATAAACGGTTTAAAAATATATAAGATGAAGACTAATAATTGACCTTGTCATCAGTTTGACAAACATCTTATGATGGTGATCAGTGGGAAATACTTTTTGACATGTTTGTGCTGGAGCACCATGAGTGGGACAAACTGTCTGACTGACAGCACCATATTCAACTGTGTGATACATCTATAGTCTGGACACACCTCTACACCCTACAAAGTGAAGGTCACATAACAGTAAGGGTAGCTAGCTGAGCTAGTACTACTGCTAACAAGCTAATCTGCTAGCATGTTTATTGCTGTCTGACCAGTACTAGCTTTGTTAAAGTCTTAAGACTACAGGGAGAATTATGTGATAGTAGAACTGTAATGAAGGATATTACAGATCCTCTCATCCCCTCTAGTTTTAAAGTCTGAACTATAAATTGTGTTTGCATGATTATCCATTATTATTCATAATGCATAATGTCTTAGGAGGGAGATTAGCTCACTGTGATTCAGTTTTTCTCATGATAAGAGTTTTTACATATGAAATATTTGCATCACAAGTTTTCAGGTTTTTCTCTGATTAATTTTTCTGGGGCAGTTGTGTTGTGTACTTCTTCACTGTTAACCCTCCTCTGCAGTACAGATATACAGTTTGCAAGGCTACAGAAAACTAGCCTTATGATGCTGGTCACATGCAATAAAGCTTGTGTTGCTAGAAGACATCAAAGCGTGAATGATTTAAGACATCTGCACCTTGTCTTTAACATTTGCAGGGTGCCATTAGGTTAGGTTTGTTAGGTTTGTATTTAGAAAGTGGAATCTAGCAAGCTAGGCTAACTAGTTACCACACAGCAGTTGGAAACTAGTTAGTGTAGCTTGCCTAAATTAGCACTGATTCCTTCAATACATTGCTTTTTGTACATGTTATTGCTAAGAGCCTCTGTCAGGATCCTCCAGAGTGGTGTTCATCACACAGGTTACAAAGTAGGGGAGCTAGTGAGCGTTAGCTCCTTTTTCTGTGTCCAGATGTGATGAGGACAAATGACCAGACTGCTGGATGAGTTAGCCAAACCTCAGTGCCCTATATTTCATATCAAATTCATGCTCCCCAGGGAACAATAATGTAAGTTTTAGTTTGGTTTTTTGTATTTTTGCAATTGATGTAGTACATACATGTCCACACATCAATGGTATAATTAAAATTTTGAGTCCAAAAGTAAAAATATAACTTGAAAAGCTATGAATAATGAAGTTTGTGATCAGTGATGGGTCTTTGGAACAGGGAATGAGAAATGAGTGACATTTACATTTGAAGCTCTTTGTCTTTCTGATTGACTGAACAGGCAGTTAGTTCCAACTAACCACATGTTGTCTGAGGATGTATAAGTTTCTGTTCCTGCATTTAAATGCAGTTTCATCATCTTTCATACAGAGAAAGGGCGTTTCCCAGCCCTTACATTCATTCACTGAAATGGTGTGTGTTTGATCTAATAAGGGAAACAATATATAGTTTGGAAGGATTTCTTGTTAATAAAGAGAGAGATAAGAGAGAGAGAGGATGAGAATGTTAAATGAAGACAATCTAATCAGGAAGATGTATCTGTCCTGCTCCACTCTTAACTGATGACCCTCTAAATGACAGCTATAGCCAATATTTGTGTGTGTGCGCACAAGGGTTTGTGCGTTTGTGTGTAACTGATCATGCATGTGAAGGTCTATATGTGAGTATATATATGCATCATCAGTGTTTCTGCAGAGATGAAGAGAGCAAAAAAATCGTGGAGGTTCCCATGAGAGGTATGCATGAGGGGCTGAGAAGAGTCATTACTCACTCAGACCAGTCAGAGATGTAGCAAAACATGAGGCGGCGAGCGTGATAGGGCAGCCAGCAGACCACAAAGGCTATGACCACGGCTCCTGGACACAAGGGAAAGAGAAGTTGCATCAGAAACACAGAAGAGCCAAACAAAGTAGACAGATACATGCATGGAGCTGTATATTTTTTTTAACACCACTGACAGAACCACTGAGTTTTTTGTTAAAAATTCAGTGGTCCTGTCATTTGAGTTGAGTTAAATAGTGTTGTTTTACTTCTATGTTAGCACTAATTAGGTACCTTTGCTCATCATACCTGGCTTGTTAGATTAGTACATTAATTGGCCAATCTGCCAGCAAATAAATTAGCCTTGGATTGGCCTTTGAGCAAAATGCCAATATACCCAGCTGTGCTAATGATGCTAACAGGAGTGTGCCATAGTTAGACCGGAACCTCCTCTTTGACCATTTTTGGATTAGCTGGGAGTTAGGGGCGGAGTCAGGCACTGCGAAGATGGCGCCGGTGGAGCAGCTTCACTCTGAGCTTCAGAAACCTGACAGTGACATCACAGAGGCCACGTCCATCTGTATTTACAGTCTGTGTTTGGAACTGAGACTTTGTTTCACCTGTGCTTATTCAGCTTCAGCATGAAAATATGGTGTGATCAATCAGTCAACCAATAAATCAGGATCTGTATTTGAGAACAACAGTTAGCCTGAATAAAAGCTGTGTAAATGTTAATGGTCAGACAGGTGGAGATAGAACAGAGAATAATAAAAAGTCAGATTGCATTGGGCCATTGTGTATGATTCAAAAACTGTAATAAAACAGGCCTTAATAGTGCATGCAATGTGAGTAGTGTGCATAAAACTGGAGAAGGTCCAGATGAAAATAAAGTTATATGAAAAAAAAAAAGGCACTGACAAACACCTGAAAAGATCTCTTGGTTCAGTCAATTCTGTCTGTTGACAGAGAGGTGTTATCTGTTGTTATTTGTAGTTATTTGTTGTTATTTATTGTTATCTGTGTTATCTGTTTTCATCTGCATAAAGTATCTGTCTGACACAAACATGTTTCAGAGGGAACTTGACCTGTGTGTCAGAAGAGTTAAAATAGTTTCTGTTTTCACCAGTGCAGAATGAGCAGGTTAGCTGAGATTGGCACAAATCAATGGTTCATTCAAACAGCTGTGTTTTTTAAGGAGATTTGTTCAGTGCTTCTCTTCATCCTTCCTTTTGCTCATCTTCCTCTTCTGTATTTGAATCCATACTGTTGTGATTGGGTGACAAGGTGAGACAAACTGTCCTGCTGTGGCTTTTGTCGTCTTTTCAACCTGAGCTCTTTGTTCCTTCTCAATAAACTTCTGTCAACACAATTTCACCATGACTGCACTTGTCTCTACTTTCAATATACTGTATTTTACTGTATTGTGGTGTTGTGTCATTAAAGCTCCATATTTTAACTTTTCCAGTGTTTTATCTGAAGTGTTGATATTTGTTGTTACATATATGTTTGATATATTTGTGGTTTTAAGAACCAAAAACCATCTCAGTGCAGTTTTACATCTCTCTCAGGCTTCTCTCTGCCGCTCTAGTAACAACAGGTCAGTCAGCCAATCAGAAGAGAGGATCTGAGTAACAACAGGTCAGTCAGCCAATCAGAAGAGGGGCTCTGAGTAACAACTGGTCAGTGATTTTCTACAGACATTTAGTTCAGGAACAAATTATTTGTTTGGTTTATATTCTACACACAGAACATTGGTGTGAGGAGTTAAAGTCAGGAAGGCTTCAGGTTGAGATAATCCAACATATAACATGAATGTTTGATTGCCATGGCAACAAAGGAAACAAAGACTGTCCTCACTGGTGGAGTTTACGATCACAGCAGCAGCTGTATGTCTGTGGAGGGAGATCACTGCTGCTGTTATTGAGCTGCAGCGATCAACAAACTGAATCAACACCACGGACTTCAGATTTAAACACTGATTCACTGAAACTCCACCAGTGTGTTTGTTCAAGTTCAAGTTTGATTTAAGAGGAGAAAATACAGGAAACCTGCTGATGTAAGAGCACTCACCTTCCACCAAAACTGTGTTTGATTCATGAGGATGATGCATTTCAAGCAGAACCTGAACCTAATGGGATGAACTGCTCCTGTAGACGATAACCTGGTCAGTAAAACCATCTTCTTCGTTCATTGATGGTCTTTCTGTGTGTGTGTGTGTGTGTGTGTGTAGTGGGGGGATGGTCACTTACGGAGAACGAGGACTCCATGGCGAAGTGACTGAGCGCGGTTTGGCTCCACAGTGACATTCAGCATGGTGGGATTTCCACCTATGATGCACACCCGGTTCTCTTGCTCTGCCTCGCGGAACATCTGCAGCAGCTGATTGGCTATGACCCCATTCAACACAGATATGGCCACCATGGGAACCACGAAGGACAGAAATGCGTTCACCTGTTCAGGGACAGAGTTAGATTTTAGACCTTTTTTGTCTTTGAGGTAGAGTACAGGTCTGAATGTTTGACTTCCACTGCACATAGGGTTAGGGTTAGGGTTAGGGTTAGCACAATTTGTTTTTGGGGATACATCAGCTGTTCTAGCTGCCTGACATTTCCGCTCAGGTTAGAGAGATGCGCTTACAGAAACATGCAACAGCTACAACTAATGATTATTGTCATTATCAATTAATCTGCCAATTATTTTCTTCGTTAATTGTTTCAACTGAAAAATTAGGGAAAAAAGAAAAAAAATGCTTATCACAGTTTCCCACAGCCTGAGCTGATACATTCAGATTGTTTTCTCCAGCGAATGGCCCAGAACCTCAGTGAACTGTTAAGTGTTACATGAGATGAGCTGTAGCTCGTCCCTCACCAGCATGTACACTAAAGGAGAACACACTCAGCAAAGAAGTGTTTGCAGTTTGCAGCTCAGTTGCTCAAACTGCTCACAAAAAAAAAAAAAAAAAATCAGTGATTCAATGAACAAATTTTGGTCACATCAGTGCAGTGAACATTAACACAGCATATTAACCCTTTCTTATCTTCTGATGAAGGTCAAGAAATCAAGAAAGAGAAAGAACTATAAAGTTCATACAGTAACAAAAATGATTAATCCAGCTCCATCCAACACAATCAACACAACCTTAATCTACTGTTAGCAGAAGGCTGAAGTATTAGCAACATTCAGCACAGCTGCTCACTGTCTGCTCTCATGGTGAATACACACAACTGACCACTACAACACATCTAGATATCACAGGAACATGGAGTCAGCAGCCTGTTACCTGTCCAGGTGAAGTACAGCAATTTGTCCTCATCTCTGAAACACTTCACTGACACATGTTCATCTGAAGGCGCCTGCACATGCATCTGTATTTGAAGAGCAGCCAGTAGCAGCCAATAGAAGACCTGTGATTGGCCACAGTCTCCCATCTAAAGTCTGAAGACAAAAGCTGGAGCAGGTGGAGACAGTTGATCTTGGATGACTGAATGTGTCCTGAATAGACTGTAACTATCTGAGTGGGACAGCTTCATATCAGCTGATATTTTCAGACTTGAAAAGTATTAGAGAAGTATTATTGAGTATTAGAGCAGCAGAGAGAGAGAGATGACACACATGCACACACACACACATGCACACATGCACACACACACAGATGCACACACGCACACACACTGTAACATGACCAGATAAAAACCCAGCACATGGCTGTGGCATATAGGAGTGTGTGCACGGTGTGATTGGGCTCATATGATGTATATCAGTCAGTCAGTCAGACTGGTGGAGGAACATGTTTAGGGAGGTGAAGGTGAAGGTGAAGGTGAAGCAGGTGACACTCATCAAAAACAGGTAAAGAGAGAAGACAAGTGCAATGAACACATGTAGATGACTGTTCAACATGTTTTTATAACCAACATAATTCAGATTTCATCAAATCATTTTTTATTGTCTTTTTTGGCATTTCAAATGTTCCACGAAGAAACACCTGAAAAAGAAACTGATGTTTTTTTTCACACTGTGATGAACATGAAGAAAATAAAGTGAAGATTAATGAGAGAGAACAATGGAATGAGAGTGGAGGAGGAAAAAAGAGAGAGAGACATTAGTTATGACAACTGATTCTTCCTCCAGCTGCTGTGTGATGCACACACCCACACGCAGATCCACACATACACACGCAGATTCAGTGCTGCTGTTTTTCTAAGAGATAATTGTGGATGAAGAAAATGTTCATGGCTTTAATGAATTGAACAAATGGTAAGCTGACTTCTGAGGTCCCTGCCTTCTAGACACTGATGACACCTCAGCTCAGGTGGAAAGAAGAAAATGTGATAAATCAGACTGTAAAGCAATGAAATTGAGATATTATGGAAGAATTGATTATACATACAAAATAACAGTTAAATTCTGGTGAAGTCTGACATTTTGATGCACAGGAAGGTGTGAGGTCACAACACCTTAAATGAAAATGTTGTAGACTTTCACAAATGACAGGACTGCTGCAGGCTTCAGCTGTGGAAACGATTTAACTCTTATCAACTGTTCAGAAGCCATTTTTCTAATTTATCTCCTTGTCACCAGAGATTTACAACCCACTGTTTCACAGCTCTTCATTTCTGTGGGATGTTACTGAAAGAGGTGGTGAGTCTATTTTCTGGTGACTTCACACCCTCATAAAAACAGCAACATATTTTAACTTCAATGAGATTTTGTTTTTTCATCTAACGGTGAAAACATCCATCCTGCTGTGTCTGTGGACTCAGAGCTTTGCAGCACAGCGCTCGTCTTTACATCAACACACTGAGATTTCCGAAAGCTTTTTGCAGGGAACCATGTGTGCTGTGCCAGGCATGTACGTATTTCTATTTTTTTCTTCATGTAGTTTGGAGGAGTTCAAGGATGTTACTGAAAGGATACTGATTGCACTGCACAAATACAGACTCCATGATTAAGTCATCTGCCAACATTTCTGTCTCAGATCTTTACCATACAGAAATTAACACGATAACAACAGGTTTCTTCAAAAATTTTATTTTTTATTTTATTTTATTTGTAGATTTGTCACAATGTTGCATTATTTGTCAAAGACATGAATGATACGAGTCTGTAGCCATGCTAAGTAATAAATAACAAACCAGCATCGTTTATAAAATCATTTTCTTTGTTGAATTGTTGAAATGTTTCAGCAGTGACACCTGCAGGTCAGGAGCGTGCAGTAGCATATTAGAAAATAAATTATAACGTGCAAATTATTACTTTTCTACTACTTTTAAACACATCACTAAAACAAATACATTTTGTTAGGCCATTATTTCACATTATTTCAGAGATAAAATAACATGATGCTGTGGGTTGGTTTTCCTCCGTCCTCCCAGGCATTACTGCTGTGATAGTTTGAGCATTCACCACCTTCACCATCTTAGTTTAAAGTGTTAGCATGCTAACACTTGCTAAATATATTTTGATATTTCAGTCTGCATCAAAGTGGGGGGATCAACAAACTGATCATGGGCTACAAATCATAAAACAATGACAATGAGAAAATGATCAAAATACTTCAAACATGAAGAAGGAAGATTTGCTGTAGGACTCAGCTTCTGTATACACATAAATTACAGAGCTAGAACAGAGTCAGAGGAACACCTTCTCTTTGAAGCAGCCTTCAGAAGGACTTGGTGTCCGGGTACAAAAAGCTTCAAGTGAGAAGACTTTGTGGAAGGACACCTTCAGCTTAAGTATTCAGACCCTTCCACTTTTCATTATTTCGTAGATTTCATTGTTAATGGGTAAAAGGCTAGTCTACACTCAGCAAACCATGAGGAAAACATGTTAAGAGCTGTTTGAATTCTCTAATTGATAAGGAAAGGAGCCTCAGTGCTTCCTATCTTATCTCTTTTAGCATAGGAAACACTGGACCTTCCTTTACAAAAGGAAAGGAGAAAATGCTGTCCCACAGTTCCCTGCTGCAGCAACATTTAAAGCGATGCACCTGTGGATGTATTGAATGCATCATAACCCCACCAACTCACATAAATATAGAAACAACAGAGCAGCTGTTTTATGTTTGTGACAGGATCCAGAACTGATGGAAATCCTGGTCTAAGCTCCAGATCCATGAATATAAATTTATTCTCTTTAATCGGTCCTGCTTTATAGAAACAACATCGTCATAACAAAATACTATATACATAAATGTAATTTCACTAAATCCCCTCCCATTGTGTAAAACACTAACCATTAATTTTCTCCACTTAAAAAATGTATTAAAATGTCAAAAGTGTCCATATCAGGGAACTATATGTCTGCATATAATTTATTCTGACTGCTCAGTTCCTTATTTTGATTTATTACTATTTTAATGAATCAACTTTCTCTGCTTGTGTTTTCCTTTCATGTTTCTCATTTCAGCATTTCAATTCTGTTTGTTTTGTGATTTGAAAAGGAAGATATATCATCCATGTGTTATAAATAACGTTTGTTTTTAAAAAAAAAAAGCCTAGTGAAAGTTCAGTCAGATTCTCTCCCCATCGCCATAATCTTTTCCTAAGTCCTTATGACCGCTCCTTCACATCTTTCCTTGACCTGATGATGTTTGACAGAAAGGGTAGCCTAGAACTGGAGTCCACCTGTGGAAAACTGAACTGACTGGACATCGTTCAGAAAGACTCACACCTGTGTGTATCAGGTCCTACAGTTCACACTGCAGGTCAGGACAAAAATCATGAGGTCCAGTCAAGTCTCTGCAGACCTGTGGAGAGGCATCGATCAGGACAAAGGTATTAAACCAGGTTAAAGCTTTGAGTTTCCAGGAGCTCAGTGGCCTCAGTCAGAGTGAAGTGGAACAAGTCTAGAACCAGGACTCTCCTAGAGTCAGCCGTCCAACCAACCTGAGTAACCAGGTGAGAAGAACCATGGAGTTCAGGAGTCCTCTGCAGAGATGGAGAGCCTTCCAGAAGCATTTCAGTATATATATATATATATATATATATATATATACACCGGCATAAAGGGATGGACATGGTCAGCAACAAAACTCAGGTATGCTGTGGCGTTTAAACAATGCTTAGTTGGTAATAAGGGGCCCAAAGTGTGCCAAGAAAATATCCCCCACACCATTACACCACCACCAGCCTGAACCGGTGATACAAGGCAGGATGGATCCATGCTTTCATTTTGCTGATGCCAAATTCTGACCCTACCATCTGAATGTCGCAGCAGAAATCGAGACTCATCAGACGAGGCAATACTTTTCCAATCTTCTATTGTCCAGTTTTGGTGAGCCCGTGTACAGAACAGGAAACTAAGGCTACAGTTCGCCTCAGTTTCCTGTTCTTAGCTGACAAGGGTGGCATCCGGCATGGTCTTCTGCTGCTGTAGCCCATCTGCTTCAAGGTTCATGCATTCAGAGATGCTCTTCTGTAAACCTTGGTTGTAATGAGTGGTTATTTGAGTTACTGTTGCCTTCCTATCAGCTCAAAGCAGTCTGGCCATTCTCCTCTGACCTCTGGCATCAACAAGGCATTTTCGTCCAGAGAACTGCTGCTCACTGGATATTTTCTCTTTTCAGACCATTCTCTGTAAACCCTGGAGATGGTTGTGTGGGGAAATGCCAGTAGATCAGCAGTTTCTGAAATACTCAGACCAGCCCACCTGGTGCCAGCAACCATGCCACATTCAAAGTCACTTAAATCACCTTTCTTCCCCATTCTGATGCCCGGTTTGAACTTCAGCAGGTCATCTTGACCATGTCTACATGCCGAAATGCGTTGAGTTGCTGCCATGTGATTGGCTGATTATATATATATATATTATATATTTATATTTGTGTTAACAAACAGTTGAACAGGTGTACCTAATAAAGTGGCTGGTGTGTGTGTGTGTGTGTGTGTATAGTTCTAAGGATAAAGGATAAGGATAAAGAAGTTTATTGTCATTGTAGTCTCTACAACAAGATTCTACAACAAGATTCTAACCCTAACCCTAACCCTAACCCAGGTCTGCAGAGATGGTGTCTTTAATGTGGTATGATATCATCCTCTCAAAGCACTTCATGATCACTGGGGTGAGGGCAACTGGGCGGTAGTCATTGAGGCTGGTGACAGCAGATTTTTTGGACACAGGGACAATGGTGGTGGCTTTGAGGCAGGTGGGGGCTGCAGCTTGTTGCAAGGAGAGGTTGAAGATGTCGGTGAACACCCTCACCAGTTGGTCAGTGTAGGTCTTCAATATGCATCCTGACACCCCATCTGGTCCAGCCGCTTTGGTGATGTTGATCCCCTTCAGGGTTGACCTCACCTGGTGGAGCTGGAGGATAAGTGTCTGCTCCTCCTCAGGCTGTTTTCTTTATGCTCTCACTCTGCTGTGCTGTTTATCAAAGCAAGCAAAGAAGCAATTCAGGGTGTTAGGGAGGTCTCCATCCTGACTGACCTTTGTGGTGTTGCTCCTGTAGTCAGTTAGGGTTTTAATTCCCCTCCACATGCTTCAGTGGTTTTTGTTCTCAAAGTGTCCCCCAATGTGTCATTTGTACCCGCTCTTGACCCCTCTGATGCCCTTTTTCAGGTCCCCCATGGCAGTTCTGTAGGCCAGCATGTCGCCTGACCATAAGGCAGCATCTCTTGTCTTGAGCAGATACCTCACAGTGCTTGGGACCACCCTGATGGTTTTGGTGGTCAGCACAGCCTCAGTGCAGAAGTTAATGTAGGAGAGGACAGCAGAAGTATACTCCAAATCAGCTCCCTGAGAAAACACTTACCAGTCTGTACTCCCAAAGCAGTCCTGCAGTGATGCAGCAGCTACCTCACTCCATACCTAAACAGTCTTTATAGCTGGTCTGGTTCTGCAGACTACAGGTTTATAAACTGGAGTCATTATCAGAGAGATGTGGTCTGATAAGCCAAGGTTAGCAGATGGTGCAGCTTTGTATGCTCCCAAGATGTTAATGTACACCTAGTCCAGGATGTTTATGTCTCTGGTAGTGAAGCATACATTTTTATGGAGCTTGGGCAGCACTGCCTTCAGATCTGCATGGTTAATGTCTCCTGCCACAATCACAGCCCCCTCTGGGTGAACGTTTAGCTGGTTGTTAATAGAGCTATGCAGTTCTTCCAGAGCTAGCTTAGCATTGGCGTGTGGTCGGATGTAAACAGCAGTGATGAAGATGGCAGAAAATTCCCTTGGCAAATAGAACAGCCTGCATTTCACGGCCATGTATTCTAAGTCCGGGGAGCAGTGTTTCCCAGTGATGTCTACAGCGGTATACCAGTCATTCATATAAATACATACTCCTCCCCCTCAGTTCTTGCCAGAGTCTGCAATCCTGACAGCTCGGTAGATGCTGCAGCCTGCTAATTTGACTGCCCCGTCGGGAAGGGTGCTGTCCATGTTGCGATACTAGGTATAGACAAGGACAGATTTTTTAAACCACCAGGAGATATCAATGGAACCAGCTGGTGTTTGTATCATGTGGACAGATAAAAGTGTCATTGTGCTACAGATTGTACTGAGGGTGTGTTTGATTGGTTTATGGACGAGCCTCCATGCCAAAGGCACTAAGATTGTCCTGTGAAGGTGTTGCCACTTCAGAGAGCATCAGTGGCCTATTATTTTCTTAATGATTAGGTTACTGCAGTGCTGCTGTATTGTCTGTTTGGTCCAGCTCGTTCTCCTGCAATGACATTCATCCCACATCAGAACACAGAGCCAGCTCCTCGTCCACCAACACACATTGTACAGCACAGTTTTTATTTTCTACTATGGTGCTGATTTTCCCATAACCTCAACAAAGTCATTTAGTTGCCTTAATATAATCATATCTTTAACATTACACTATTTGATATTGTTGAAACAAAAAAAAGAAAACATATAAAAAGTGCTCAAACAATAAATGGTGTAATTTCCACTGGAGGAGTTTTGCCCATCTGATTCTAAAAATAAAAGTCCTTCTCAGTTTCTATATATGATGTTAGGTGACTCAGATACCTACAATGCTTCTACAGCTGATGGGCATGAAACTCTTCTGTGATTGGATGTGAGAAACTGTCAATCACAAAGCTTAAAATTCTGTTCCCTGAAAGCTGTTGAAAACCTGACAATACAAACTGTATCTTAAATCAATCACTATGACATTCTGGGTCAAATATGATGCCATGTTTTGGTCACAGTTGAAATAATTTCTCCATAGCAACAGCAGCCACTGTTCACAGGTATCATGTTGAAACAATATACTCAGTATACGTCCACACTAATACATTTTCATTTTAAAACACTGACCAGCTGTTTTATCCTAATATCAGAAATAATCTCTGTCCACACCAACACACATGAAAACACACATCACATGACCATCAAGTACACTGAGCATGTACAAGCCGCTGTGAACAGGAAGCAGATTGTCTCCTCTCAGTTGGTTAGTTCCAGTAAATCCTCTGAGGAAGACAGTTGTAGAGTTAAAATACAGAACTGAACTGAACAACAGCTGCTGCAAAGACAACAAGGTCAGTAACACTTTCATTCATTATCAATGTTGTTTCACCACTGGTAGTCCAGGCTGATAAGAGCCTATCAGGAACCACCATGGGTGTCTACATCATTGTTTCCAAAGGTCTCTGTTTCTGTCCGTCCAGACTACAACACAACCCTGGAGTTTTAGAGTAAAATGGGTCTAGCAGTGTTTCTGAAAGTCTCTGTTTTAGAGGCTGAAGACTCTGGAGGAGAGTGGATGGAGGAGGAAACAGAGACGTAGAGATGAGTTTAAAACTAAAACGTAGAAGAAGAGATGGAGCCTCCCTCTATTCTGTTGAGAACATTCTCTTTCTATCATTCAACATTTTTCATAGCTTTCCAAAACCATCCAGCACTCCCCTTGTAATGCAGTGATTGGCCAGATGTTCGAAGGAGGGGGAGCCTCTCAAGCTCTCTGAGGGTGAAGAGTATGAATGCCTTTGAGGACAGAAGGTCCATAGTGTGTGCTGTTAGCCTCATTTGAGTGATCCAGGTATTTCAGCCTGCCTTTGGTGTGCCCATTAGCCCATCATACAAACTCTCACATGCTCCTGGATTTACTGGGACCAGAATGGAGAAGTTGAAAAAAGTACTGCTAAAAGAATCCTCCCTGACAGGACAGTTTTAAGCCTGATCTTAAAGGTAGAGAGGGTGTCTGCCTCCCGAACCCACACTGGGAGCTGGTTCCACAGGAGAGGAGCCTGATAGCTGAAGGCTCTGCCCCCCATTCTACTCTTAAAAACTCTGGGAACCACAAGTAGACCTGCATTTAGAGAGCAAAGTGTCCTATTGGGAAAATAGGGAAATATAAGCTCTCCAAGGTATGATGGTGCCTGACTGTTAATGGCTTTGTAGGTGAGGAGGAGGATTTTAAATTCTATGCTGGATTTTACAAGGAGCCAATGCAGAGAAGCTAACACAGGAGAGATGTGATCTCATTTCCTAGTTCCTGTCAGTACTCGTGCTGCCGCATTTTGGATCAATTGGAGACTTTTTACTGCATTTTTGGGACATCCTGACAATAAAGAGTTACAGTAGTCCAGTCTTGAGGTAGCAAATGCATGAACTAGCTTTTCAGCTTCCTTTAGAGACAGAATGGGTTTGATTTAAAGCAATATTGCACAGGTGGAAGAAGGCTGTCCTAGAGACTTGCTTTATATGTGAAGTAAAGGACAAGTCCTGGTCAAAAATGACACCAAGGTTTCTGACTGTAGCACTGGAGGCCAAGGTAATGTCATCCAGAGTCAGTATATTATCACATAGTGTATCTCTGAGGTGTTTTGGGCCAATTACAATAACTTCAGTTTTGTCTGAGTTTAAGAGTAAGAGATTACTGGTTATCCAGGTTTTTATGTCCTTAAGACACACCTGAAGCTTGGCTACCTGGTTAGTCTCACCTGGCTTCATGGATAAGTACAGCTGGGTGTCATCTGCGTAACAATGGAAATTTATCTGGTGCCTCCTAATAATATTTCCTAGAGGAAGCATATATAGACTGAAAAGTATTGGTCCTAGCACAGAACCTTGTGGAACTCCATGACTGACTGCAGTGTTGATAGAAGAGTCATTATTAACATGAACAAACTGGAGTCTATCTGACAGATATGACTTAAACCAGCTTAGTGCGGTTCCTTTAATGCCGACCATATGCTCTAGTCTCTGTAATAGAATCTTACGATCGATGGTGTCAAATGCAGCACTAAGATCTAGTAGGACAAGCATAGAGACAAGTCCATTGTCTCCTTACTCCTACTCCTTAAGAAAAATAAAGACCCACTTAAATGTGAATCGTACCGCCCAGTAAGTTTACTTGGTTGTGATTATAAGATATTGACCAAAATATTGGCAGCTAGAATTGAGCTTGTTATAAGTAAGATAATACATCCTGATCAGACAGGATTTGTAGCAGGTAGACAACTCTCCAGCAATCTCCGTCATCTGTTCAATGTGATATACACTGCTGAACATAACATTGTGCCAGAGATTGTGATATCCCTAGATGCCCACAAAGCCTTTGATAGAATAGAGTATTTCTATCTATTTACGGCCCTCAAGAAATTCGGATTTGGTCCTACATTCTGCTTGTGGATTGAGATCATTTATGCGAACCCTCAGGCTATGGTAATATAATATCTGAACCTTTTTCTCTGTTCCGGGGAACAAGATAGGGGTGCCCCTTGTCACCCCTGCTCTTTGATATGGCAATTGAGTCCCTTGCAGTAATGTTGAGACAGGCTGCTGAACTGGGAGGAATACAAAGGGGGACACAAAACCATAGGCTGTCTTTATATGCTGATGACCTCCTCCTTTTCCTGTCGAACCCTGTCACTAGCATCCCGGTGGCCCTTGGGATTATCAAGGATTTTGGGAGGGTGTCGGGCTATAAAATTAACTTAGAATAAGGTGTTCTTTTCCCAACTAATAAACAGGCGAGGAAACTTTCATTCCAGGCCTATCCCTTTGCAACACATAAGGACAAATTCACCTATTTAGGTGTGAATGTAACCAGTAAATGTAAAGACTTATTGAATCATAATTTTAAAGTAACATTGGATAAGGCTAAATTAGATATGGAAAGGTGGGCATCGCTCACCCTATCATAAGCAGGGAGGATAAATTCTGTTAAAATGAATATAATGCCATGGTTCCTCTATCTATTCCAGACGATACCAATTTTCATTCCTAAATCATTTATTCAAGAATTGAATAAATGTACATCTACCTTTATTTGGAAAAAAACAGTTCCCAGGATAAGAAGAGAGTTCCTTGAGAGACAGAAAGAAGAGGGAGGCCTAGCCCTACCAAACTATATGCACTATTATTGGGCTAATATACATAAACTGTTATTTTGGGTCTCAGAGTTAGATGAGGATGAAACCCCAGTGTGGGTACATATGGAAAGATATGCATCTAGCCTGGTGTCCCTACGCTCCCTGGTCTGCGCTCCTCTGCCCTTAAGTAAAGGCCTTTACACAAACAACCCTGTGGTATATAATACTCTGAAAATTTGGGTCCAATTCAGAGCACAGAAATGCCCTCCTATCTGCTCCCATCTATGGCAATCACTTGTTTTCCCCAGCCCTTAGGGAATGGTATAGAGCTGGGGTGGAATGCATCAAACATCTTTTTAAAGATGGTATTTTCATGTCCGCTGCTCAGCTGGAAAAGGACTATGGAATCCCCTCCAAAACTAATTACTTTAGATATTTCCAGGTTCGAGATTTTGTGAAAAAGACATTCAGCCCATCCCTCATGTTACCACAAAGTGGATGGATAAACGGACTGCTGGACATGAATCCGACTTTTAAAGGGATGGTCTCCATGCTGTATGTGAATATTCAGAAGGTGGCTTCCCCCTCCCTGGACAGTGTAAAAAGGAAGTGGGAGGAAGAATTAGGGTTGGACATATCGGATGTTGACTGGAGATGGGCAGTGGAACTAATACACTCTGCTTCTGTATGTGTGAGACACGGATTGATACAGTTCAAGGTGCTGCACGGACTTCACTTGTCAAGGGACAAACTGGCAAGAATGTATCAGGGGGCCGATCCGACTTGACCTAGATGTAAACAGGTGCCAGCCGACTTATGCCACATGTTCTGGTCTTGTTCCAGGCTGAAAGAGTTCTGGGCCAAAATTTTTAGAACGTTCTCATTAATTTATAACAAAGATATAGAGTCGTTTCCTCTGACTGGCAGCTTTTTACTTTTTAGGGCTGGCTCGGGTATGTCCTGACCCATCCCTTAGTTATGCTGGTTATGATTCACTGGGCGCGCTCTCTCTCTCTCTCTCTCTCTCGATTACTTTATGCCATTAACTTTGTATTTTTTCTCTCCCGCAGTTTGTACTTCTCCTCTCCCTCCCTCTCTCTCTCCTCATTCTGCAGGTATCTCTGCCTCTGGAGCAGCAGGATCCAGATCCACCACTACTCATCATTACTATTAACCACTGTTATCTGTCATCATTACTGATAACACCATTACCTACACAGCTGTTCCTGGTCTCTCTCTCTCTCTTTTCTCCTCTCTCCTCCCCCCACCCCCCCTTTTTTATCTCCTCCTAAACCCAACCGTCGAGGCAGACAGCCGCCCACCCTGAGCCTGGTTCTGTTGGAGGCTTCTTCCCGTTAAAAGAGAGTTTTTCCTCCCCCCTGTCGCCAAGCGCTTGCTCTTTGTGGGAACTGTTGGGTTTTTCTCTGTAACAAAGTAAGGTCTTGACTAGGGATGCACCGAAAATTCGGCCACCGAAAATTTTCGGCCGAAAATGACCCAAAAGTGCATTTTCAGTTTTCAGCTGAAAGACCTAAATCACAGAAACAACACGGCCGAAACTTGTGATCACGCGGCAGACAGCACGTCCAGCAGCATGCGGGAAACAGGATAAGAGTCAGCATGTCTGCGGTGTGGACTTATTTCACTATCTCAGAGAAAGACCCACGAATAGCGATTTGCAAAACATGCAATGCTGAAATTTCAAGAGGGGGTGCATCTGCAAAGAGTTTCTCCACGTCGGGTTTAATTTATCACCTGAAAATATAATTGACATAATCATTTCTTTCAGTGTTTCGGTTTTTGGCCTTGGTTTCCTCATTTTTCGTTTTCGGTTTTGGCCAAGAATTTTCATTTCGGTGCATCCCTAGTCTTGACCTTACCCTGTAAAGTGCCCTGAGATAATGTATATTATGATTTGGCGCTATACAAATAAAACTGAATTGAATTGAATTGAATTATGGTGGATGTGCACGACGGCATCCAGCTCAGCTCCTTTGATAGAAACATCAGTGATATTCATACAGTTTGTTGACAAGTTGGCAGCTTTCATGCCTCTTTGCTTTATGTAATACAGCACAGAAAAGAACCTGTTGTAGAAGGTCATAAAAAAGAAGCTGTACTATCAAAGATTGAGATCTGCCTGTTTTATTAACATTTTAAAAGCTCAGATGAATTTAAGACCATGAAGGGGAAAACTGCGACTTACATCAAAATATTTCCAACAATGGCTAATTGACAGTTAGCAGCTTGGTAGCTAATGGTACAATAACTGTCCCATTGGGAAAATGGTGTCAGATGTATTTGTACAACTGACTGTTGTTTTCAACTGACCACTGTCTACAGATAAAGGCTGTTGGTCAACTGTTGAAAATCATGCATCAAAGTTTTTATTTATGGTGTGTGTTGTTAAGTGTTATCTTCACAGCAGCAGATATATTTAGGTGTCTGACCTGAACCTGAACTCAAGTAATCACCACCAGTGTGCTCATAAACACACATGCACAGATGTATATACATACTGTTTGCAGCTGCTGCGTGGCTATGAAGATTACGCTTCATTCAGTTTAGTAATGAATGATGCACAATCGGGCAGAGCAAACAGGCCAGCATTGATCTTTGATGAGATGTCACTTCATGTTGCAGCACTAGGCCAAACAATTATAGGAGATGAGAGCAAACAACCTTTAAATGTTTGCAACCAGTTCTTGCCTCTTCATACCCTGCAGATTTTTCAATTTTTAAACATTTATTGTTTCAGTATTGATAGTTTGGAGGAAGGAGACAAGGAGCACAGACTAACCTGTTTAGTCTGGCTCACATTGCATTGAAGTCCTGAAGTCTGAGACCACTTTCCCATCCGTGACAACAGACAAACACAGATGAGATTGCACCATGTACCATACACTGACAACAGCTGTAAGAAGCCGAAGCTCCACCTGCTCCTTGTACATGGTGTTGTGATCACTGCTTCACACCTTCTTTAGATGTTTCCCCTACACAGCTCAACTTTTCACCCTCGATCGATTTGACAACTCTCCTGAGAGACGGTGGATGTTTGGGCTGTTAACAGGCCTCCTTTCATGCCTGTGAACTGTCCGTGTAAATAAGGAAGCATTAATATTTATCTGTCAGCTGCAGTTTGTCTTGAATGGTGTGTGAATACTTGGTGAAGTATGACGTCACCATACACAGAAAAGTTAAATAAACAATGACACTGTGCTGCAGAAACAAACAGCCGTATAGGGTGTGGTGATTTTCTAAATTGTCTTGTATTGTAATTTGGTCCATGTTCTTAAATGCCACATGCAGATGGAAATCACAGTATGACTGGTGCTTGAAAAGGAATAGCAATGGGTACAGAGTGTCCTGGTTCAAAAACAAATGAGTAGTGGAAAAAGGTAAACAACTCTTTACATACATGCTATCCTTTGTAAATAGTTAGAGACCAAGAGACCGACCAATACATCAGCACATGACCTTAGTTGACTGTGTTCATGTAGTGCAGAAATGCCAAACACAAGGCTTTGAGGGAAAAAAAAAACCCTGTTGACTCTTGTTGAATCTTTGTTTTTCTGCCAAAATGCAGTAAAACTGCAGGAGGCCAGCTTAAATGTGGAAAAATCTTAGAGCAAACTCAGTTTAATCCTGCTGGATGCTGCTTTTTTTCACTGGACTTTGATCAAGTGTTGATCAATAGCAGATTGGGTGTTGACCAATAGGAGACCAAGCTAGTTATAGAACAAGTAGTAGCTAGTAGTTTTTTGTTTGTTTGTTTGTTTATTTGTATCCTGTGAATGTCTTTGTCAAAGATAATAATAAATCTAATAAACCAGCAAAGGTTCAAAGGACTGTGTGTAACCTGAACCACAGAGACTATCACCAGCTCTGCAGTACTTACAGATATACAGAGGGTTTTTTTAAGCAGCTTTCAGCTTCTTGTTTCAGTTTTGTGTGCAGCATCCTTACTGTTTCAGTTCACTCCTACCAAACAGCACCTGGTGAGTCATTATTGGACTTTGATTCATTCATCAGGTCGTCAGGGACTCCAGATGAATGCTGACGTTGCTCTGCATGTGCTGGATGCGTACATAGGCAACTGTTTCTACAACAACAAATCACCATAATAACTTTAAGGTGATAATCGATCAGTTTTGTGTTTCCAGCATGTTCCGCTTCCCAAAAGATGTTTATATGAAAACTCTCAAATGTCGATATCGGTTTCAACATCAAAAATCCAGCTTCATTATTTCTTCAGTCTTTGAATCTTTTCATTTGGTCTTTTATTCATGAATTCATTATCTATACTGCTCACCCTTTTAAGGTCAGGGGCTGAAGCCAATCCCAGCTGCAGGGGTGGACAGTAACAAGTGCATTCATTTCAGTACTTTTACTACAGTATTGTACTTGAGTTTGATTTGTTCTGGAAAATTCTGACTTTTCCTCCACTACACTTAAAGACTGATATTCTACTTTTGACTCCACTACTTTTCAATGAAGAACTCTTACTTTGAAGCAGCTTTTAGTCAGTGAGTGAATTTTCTTATATTTTGAAAATATGGTAGAAGAACTAATCACAGCCAACTCCTCCATTGTCAGTCATGTTTGAATCTGCCAGTTTCCTAACAAAGCTTCCTTAGATAAAGATTCTTCACAGAGACCAGGACCTGATCTGATGTCTGGGTCTGAAGGTTTAGAAACAAAGAAAGGTTCTTCAGCAGAGACCAGGACCTGATCTGAGGTCTGAGTCTGCAGGTTTAGAAACTGATAAAGGTTCTTCACAGCAGTGTCCATCTTTATTTACACAACTGAAACAAAGTAACAAACATTTTTTACCACCCACTCCACAAACTCTCTGCTATTATTCAACTATTTATTACTTTATGGGAGCAAATTCAGTCCAAATGTATAATTGGGACGATAAAACATCTCTACTCCTGAATTCTCTATCACAAGAACAGAAAGGAAAACACTGTTATATTTAAGAGGCTTGACAACTGACTTTGTTTAACGTAACTTTACTGTACATCTGTACAACTCCAAGCCATAACACAGAGTAGCATCATGAACACACTTCTTGCTCTACTTCTGTATCACGTATCACGTAGCACATAGGCTACCTACGGGTACCTCTGAGGCTCACAAGTCTATTACATTACATCCCCTTTTTTATGCATTTTTAAGTTAACATGCGTGAGAGTCTGTTCCTTTGTTGACTTAACCTGTGGAAACATGTCTTATTAAATATGACCACTTTACCAAAATAAAATATAACTAAACATTTTACTCACTGAAAATGGTTCAAACTGTACTGACAATAGCTTGCCTTTAGACAACCATGTACTTCAACATCTCTGAAACCATAACACATATAACAATACACATTCACTAACTTTCGCATTTACTTAATCTACTCTCTGTATCTAACAGGTAGTCTCACTTGTCTACCGGATCTGGTTCGACTTGAGAGTGTTTCAGATTGTTCATTCAGTGTCTCTTTATTTTCTGCAACCACAGTGTGCTCAGCTGAACCTGTGTGTGTTGCATGTCCATCATTTTTTCGCATGGTTTCATCCCTGAGTCTGTGTTCAGGTTGAGGTCTTGTGCATCTGTGACATGAAAGGTTTTCTCATCAGTTTTCCGCAGATACTTTCTGTTTCTTCTGTACAGTCTCCCATCAGGTGTACAAACCACAAATGATCGCGGTTGGACATGTTTGTGCAAGACTACTGCCGGCTGCCAGGTCCCTCCTTTTTGCACCCTGACATTTTCTCCTGCCTGCAGGTCGGACAGTGTCTTGGTTTGTCTGTCAAAATATAGTTTTTGTTTTCTCCTGCTTTCCTTTCAGCTGACTGCGTACTCGGAGAGCACTCTCTGGTGTAAGGAGTGACGCTGAAGTTGGCAGTTTCCCTTTCAGCCGCCGTCCCATTAGTAGCTGGGCTGGTGATAATCCTACTCCCTCCAGCAGTGTGTTGCGATACTCCAGCAGTGAAATGTAGGGGTCACCATTAACTTCTGATTTTTTCAGCAGATTCTTAATTGTCTGTACTGTCCTTTCTGCCTGGCCATTTGACTGAGCATGACCAGGACTGGACGTGTTGTGTGTGAATTCCGACAGTTCTGCAAAGTCCTTGAACTCAGCACTGGCATACTGAGGACCATTATCCGAGATGACTACATCAGGAATGCCATGCCTGGCAAACACTGATTTCAGTGCGACTATGACACTACTACTTGTGGTGTCTCTCAACTTTGCTATTTCAGGGAACTTGGAGAAATAATCAACACAAAGCAGAAACTCAGATCCTTTGAAGTGAAAGAGATCAGTCCCTACTTTCTCCCACAGTCTGTCTGGTACAGGATGTGAGAGTAGCGGCTCTCTTGGGTTGCTGTTGCGGTTCTCATTACAAGTGGGACACTGTGACACCATCTCTTCAATGTGTGTATACAGCTGCGGCCATTACAAAAATCTCTGGCTCTCTCTTTGCACTTAACAATTCCTATGTGTGATTCATGGATTTTGTTAAGCATTTCTTGTCTCAGCTGATATGGAACAATGAGCTTTGCTCCTTTGAACATCAGCCCAGATGTGCGCGTGATTTCATCTCTAAATGTCCAATAGGGCTGAATTTCTTTTGGTACAGCACTTTTTTCATTCGGCCAACCTCTTAATGTAATGTCTTTCAGTAACTGCATTTCAAGGTCGTTTGATGTTGCTGCCCTGAACTTGTGCAGTTTTTCCTCTGACATGGGTAAATGATGTGTGATCATGTTTACCTCTAGTTCTTTCTCCAGCAGCTCTTCATTCTGCTCATTGAGGAATGCTCGACTCAACGCAATATGGAATTCCTTGCCCGGTCTGTAGGTGACTTTAAGGCTGTATCTTTGCAGCCTAAGCAGCATCCTCTGAAGCCTCATGGGAGCTTGGTGTAAGGGTTGTTTGAAAATACTCTCCAGCGGCTTGTGGTCACTCTCAACCTGAATGTCTTTTCCATACACATACTGGTGGAATTTCTCACACCCATAGACAATGGCAAGTAGTTCTTTTTCTGTTTGTGCATACCTGTGCTGACAGTCAGTGAGAGCCCTCGACCCGTAAGCTACTGGTTGTCCATCCTGCAATATGACTGCACCGATGCCTTCTGAGCTTGCATCTACTGACAGCGTCAGTGGTTTGTTAACATCATAAAACTTTAGGGTTGGAGCGTTGGTGACCAGCTGTTTAAGATGCTCAAAACTCCTCTTTTGTGTTTCCTCCCAGTGCCACTCCGTGTCTCCTTCAAGCAGCTTTCTTAAAGGTGCACTGATGTCTGACAAATTTGGGATGAACTTTGCAAGGTACTGAATCATCCCCATGAACCTCAGCAGTTCCTGCTTATTCTGTGGGTCTGTTTGATTGCTTGGTTTAAGTCTTTTGGGTCCATGCAGATACGAATTTTCTTGGGTGTGACCACTGTTACCATGCTGTTAACCCACTCTGTCGGCTCTGTCTGCCTGGTTATTACTCCCAATTTCTCCATATGCTGTAGTTCTTTATTTACTCTGTCTCTGAGTGCTACAGGAATCCTTCTGGGAGCGTGCACAACAGGTGTAACAGTGTGATCAATCTGTATGTGATGCTGACCAGGTAAGCAACCTAGTCCAGTGAAAAGATCCTCATAGTCCTTAAGAACGTCATTTTCTTTTCCAACATCATGCATCCTCTTCACGAAGCCAAGTTTCACACATGTGGCTCCTCCCAGTATAGCCGGAACATCTTCTTGTGTGATTTCAAACACAATCTTGTGCTTTTGGCCTTTGTATTGACATGTTAATGCTCTTTTGCCCAGTGGTGCTATCTTCTGGCCAAAGAAGGCAACAAGTTTACTAACATTGAGCTTTCCTCTGACATCCAGCGCATTTAAGGTTTTAACTGACATTGCATTGCAATCTGCACCTGTATCCAGTTTAAAAGTCACAATTTTCTTGTTTATTGTCAGTCTTTCAGTCCATTTTTCTTCCTTGTTTTCTGTTTGTGCAGACCCCATCACTCTCACGTGTTTCTCATGCTCCTGTCTGACTATGCCAATAAACATTTCATTTTCTTCCTCACTTTGCTCTATTGCATGCACATACTTTCTCTGTTGGTGCTGTCGACGCTGTGATCTGCACATCTTGGCAAAGTGATTTTTCTTGTTGCATGTTTTACATGTTTGGCCAATAGCTGGACATTTTTTTGTTCCATGCTTGTAACCACATCTGCTGCAACTTGACTCATTTTGTTCTGTGTTAGCTTTCACTTTATCTTTTTGTCTGACAGTCCGTACTCTGTTAATTTCTATTTCTTCTGTCAGTGCTTTGACTTGACTGGTTGTTATTTTGCTTGCACGACAGATATCAATGGCTTTTTCTAGGGTCAGATCTGCTTCTCTTAACAGTCTCCCTCTCACTTGGTCGTCAATAATACCACAAACAATTCTGTCACGTACCAGGGAGTCGTGCAACTGTCCAAATTCACAGTCCTTGGCCTTATTTTTTAAATCCGTTACATACAAATCAATGGATTCTTACTGTTTCTGGGCTTGTGTGAAGAACATGTGGCGTATGTAAGGTAAGTTTTTCCTTGGCTCACAATAGTCCTGAAACTTCTTCTTCAGCACGTCGATTTTGTCTTTCTTGTCGTCCGCGAAGACAAACGTATTACATACTTTAATTGCCTCTTCTCCTGGGACGTGAAGAAACTTTGCACACTGTACCTTCTCGGATTTCTCCATGATGCCACTGGCAGTACAGAAGAGCTCAAAACGCTGACTCCAGTTCCTCCAGTTTTCGGCAAGATTGCCTTGCAAACACAAACTTGGTGGTTGAAACTGTGCCATACCGTCACTCTTCTTCCGCCTTCACTTCTGACACCATGTTATATTTAAGAGGCTTGACAACCGACTTCGTTTAACATAACTTTACTTTACGTCTGTACAACTCCAAGCCATAACACAGAGTAGCATCATGAACACGCTTCTTGTTCTACTTCCGTATCACGTATCACGTAGCACATAGGCTACCTACGGGTACCTCTGAGGCTCACAAGTCTATTACATTACAAACACAAAGCCAATTTACCCTGAAATTAAATAACTACCACTGACATGTTCTCTCAGAGCCTCCTGCTCGCACATTTTCTCAGTGTGGGTCTTATCAGTGTCCACCATGTTGTTCTAGACCTCTTCAGCTGATTCCTAAAACCTGGACATTAGTCACATTTTATCACTTCCTGGTCCCTGGTTCTGAAGTCTCTGGCTGTTTGAATGTGTTTCTGGTTGATGACTGAAGTCAGGTCTGTGTTTAACAGCCACTCAAGAAATTTTTAAGTTTTATTCTCTGAAATCAAACCCGTCAGTAAATCCCTCAGTCCTGATTCTTGAAGCTTCTCCGTCTGTTAAAAAAGGCCGGTTGCTAACAAGAGTCTAAATGAGACGGAGGTTAAACGTCATCAGTCCAACATGAAAACCGACCTCCTCACCAGTCCACCTTTACAGCCTCGTTGTGTTTCTACAAACTGTTACTAACTCTGTCAGAGGAAAGGCTTTTGTAGAAGAGCTCAGAGCTAAATCAAACTACAAGTTGAAGTTTAGTGGTGGTGACGGTGAAGTCATGTGACCGTGGTGTAGTTGATTTATAACCTAACATGAGCTTTTTACTGTTTTTGATTGTATTTGGGCTTCAAACATCATAAAGTGGTGTCATTAGTGAAGATTATCCTGTTGAACTTTTTCTTCTTCTGTTCATTCTCAAGTGAGAATCCATCCTGCTGTTAATTTTTGGCCGAACCACAGTGGTTTGGACCAACCAGCGTCCTGTCAGAGAGGAATACTGAAAGCTACAGGTGTGTCTTACATGTGACGACAGTGAGAAGCAACTGTTCATTAACAACAGGCTGGACCGCAACTGGATCACAGCTGGATCACAAAATGAAATCTGAAAAAACAGATCAGACCAACCACATGGACTGAGTCTACCTGAGCTGTTTCTACTGCACCGATGTGTTTTATTCTTAATGTAATTGTGTCTGCAGTTATTGATATTCATTCTTTAATAACCCAGATTGTGAATGTCTTATAATTAAAGACCTCACATCAAAACTACAATGTGAGTGAAATGTGACTGAATGGAGATGACACCATGAGATAATCCCAGTGAAGAACAAAAGACAGTAAAAGAAAATGATGAGTGTACGAGTCACCAGATTTAATACTTTCTGATGAATGATCACAGTTGTTTTGTGGCTCCTCTGTTGATCAGTTAACACAGATTCTTTAACATGTGAATCAGAAACACCTCAGATCTAAACAGTGGAGGTAACATTGCACCTGAGTTCTGTTGTTTGTCCTGTATCAGCCTGATCAGCTGTGTCCTGTCACTGACTAGTTCTGATGAAGTGTTTGATAAGAGATCTATGAAGATCCCGACTCAATCCTTGGAGCATCCTTCATAATGGCAGACTAGATCAATGGGTCACAAGAGGAGTGTAGAGAAAATGAATAAGGACAAAGGAAATTGGGATGTATTCTAGCTATTTCATGAGACAGATGAATGAATCCAAAATAACAAAGTCCTGCACACTAACTCCTTTTATTCAAGCTCCCAAACATCACTAATTAATCCTTGCAAATTAGACAGTGTGCAGGATTTTATTTATCATTGATTATTTTGCTAACTTGACAACCAAGTCCTTGATTTTATCATTTTCCTTATGAAACAAAGAAACTCTAATTTTATGTATTATGTATTATAATTATGACTCTTAAGTAACTTAAGCACACTCACTGATTGTTGCTGTTGTTCCTTTTCTCCGGCTCACTACTCTCATTTTTCCCATGACTTGGTTCTTCATATATAAACAAACATCTATCTCACTTTCAGCAGGAAATAATCCAAATATTTGTGTGATGCTGACACTGTTTAGACCAATGTCTCTGCACAGGCTGTTCGCCACGTGCCACATGGTTTTATAACTGCAAACAGAAACAGTCACTAATGTAAACACATCTGGCTCTTGTCTGGTGTCATCGCTGACATGCACAGAGCAGGAGGACATCATGCAGCCAGTAACACTGATGTTTGACTTGCATGAGGTTTCAGCCACTATTAGCTGGTTTTAGTTGTTAGACTTAGAACCATAAAAAAAAAAAAAGTCTAGTTATTTTTGTAGTTACTGTTCTCGGTGTGGATGCTTTAGTCTCTGCATGTGTGCACCACTTCCATGGGAGTGGTGGACGGTGCCACTGATAATGCAAACTACTATATATAGAGAGTAAGTGTAAATACAAGTGTTAGCAGAATAAATACCAGCTGTAAATAGCATTAAATTTGGGTTCATTATGAGGAGTGTGTTAAGAATTATAACTGATCAAATATCAACAAGTAACAGCAAAGACTCTGCCTGTACAGTGTGGAGAAGACTTGGTATTTAGAAGAAACAGCCACCCTGAAACTGTTATGATCCTTTTACATGTAACCAGGTCCTCTGTCAGTGGGTGTGGTTCGTGTACATGAGTGTTGCAGAGAGAGATTTACAACAGTTCATGTCACAGTCTGTATCCCAGTCATCCAGCTCTCATTC
This sequence comes from Trachinotus anak, assembly GCF_046630095.1. Taxonomy (NCBI): domain Eukaryota; kingdom Metazoa; phylum Chordata; class Actinopteri; order Carangiformes; family Carangidae; genus Trachinotus; species Trachinotus anak. The sequence continues at coordinate 156,199 of NW_027273894.1, forward strand.
AGTCAATTTCCATTCACCCTGTTTTCCAGCTGTGTTCACCTGGTCACACACCTGCTCCTGATTACACTCACACAGTCAACAAACCCCAGCCTCCAGCCTATTCTTTGGACTGATTCACTGTTGCCAACCCTGTTTGTCCCCAACTTACCTTCTTTGTCTGAACCCTGGAAATCATCTCAGCCTTGTCTCCCTGAGTATGAGATCTGCCTCAGCATCTTCAGTCCCTGTCTGCCTGTTTTTGTGGCTGGGTGAGGTTCAGAAAGCAGGTGAGTGACTGGTTGATCTCACTTAATCTGAGCCTCTAGGTCTGTCTCATACATCTTAAGATCCATTGCCAAAGAAATCTGAACCTTTTGTCTTACCTACCCACTCTGGTTTCTGCTGCAGTGTCAATAAAGGTCCTTACCAACTATAACTGTTGAACTGTGTGTTGTATCTGGGTCTTACACACATAAAATCTAATAAATGCAGAAGCTTCACATCACTTGGTTGGATTTTGTCTGTGAGATCAAACCTCCATTTGTCATTCAAGTTCAGCTACTGCTGCTGGTGGCAGTAAACAGAACAGGCTCTGTTGTGATTGTGATGGTCTGGACTGGTTTCTTTGAAGAGTCAGACCGGATCTACTGTAGGATGTTTAGAAGAGGAGAGTCACAGAGTTATAAGACAGCACTGAGTTTTAGCAGACAACCACAGTTGTTGAGTTTTTAGGTAGAGCTTATGAACCACACCTTTCCTTGACGTTCAGATTAGCACCTCTGTTTTTGATGAATCAGGTTATACCTGACAACTTATTTTCAATAAATCACTGTTCATCTTGAGCTGTGTTAATCTTTTTTGTTACTTTCTGTATTGTATTGTACATATTGTAAGTTATGCTGCTGCTGCAACACAACAATTTCCTGTTTTGGGATCATTAAAGTACTTTGATTTGATTTGATTTGATTTGATTATTACTGGAGACAGCATCTGCTGTCTTTTCTGAATCATGCTCTGCATTAACAGTTTAAAATTTCTGGTGAACGCAGGTGAAATCAGTCCAATGAGAAGACTGAAAAACCACCTTCAACATTTTCTCCTCAGCCAGGACAAGCTATGTGAAACAGCAGGAGGTTAAAGGGTTTCTGAGACACTGCTGTGAGGTGGCGATAGAGGCTCACCACCTGAGTGGACCTACAGCTGCCTTAGTGCATTTCACAAACACTGCTGGGAGGACTAGATACTAATGATGTGGAGGAATCACAACAGAGAGCCATGTGTTAAGATTCAGAATTTGTATTTTCTGAAATGCTGCTGGAGGTTTAATATGGCCGCCATGCATCTTGCTCATCCTGTCATCAGGACCAGGAAACATCTTGAGTAGAAACCACTCTGACTGTGAGGGATTATATGTATCCTTCCTTCCACTGACATACAAAATTTCTTCTCACAGGGTGCAAGTGGCTTTGCCATGAGCCTGTGACTGTTTCACTGCCCTGGACTGTGGAGGATCCCTGGTCACCATTCTCATAAACCTCTCTGAGTCTGTGACCTCTGACCAACTCTGTGTCCTCAGTCAGTCTACCACAGCCCCCACAGTAGTTTTGTTTTTCCGCACCCTGGGAGAATGTCTGGCATTCAGGTGGAGGGTCTGAGGTCTGAGGTGGTGTGCGTCCGTCTCAGTATACATAACACTGGCCTCATTCATCCCTATTTTTTTCCTCACACAAAATCCCAAATAGATAGATCAGATCCTCAGCTTTTACTGGATTAACCTGTCATCAGCAGGTGAACAAACAGTTGCATTTACATGAACATGCAAATATAAAGTTGTGCTCATATTAGCCTAAGGAAGGACAGACATGCACACACACACAAACACACACACATACACCTGCTGAGCTGCTGGAGGCATCTGGTGCAACCTTCAGTCCTAATTCTGAGTTTGTAGAAGAGAATATTTGAAGCATCTGTGTGCGTGCTGAGTTGTTATTCTGAGTGCTTGACAGACGTAGTTAAGGGACCATGTAGCTTAATATATAGTGTACATGTGGGGATATGATACAGTGGGCTGGGTTTGTAGAGGTGAAAATACAGCCAGTGCAGGCAGTGTGGCTGCATCAGGGTCCTTGTCTACTGACATCAGGTGATTAAAAGTACTGAACTGTAGCTTCAATTAAACTGTTTTTGTAATATTTCCAGAGGCATACTGTAGCATTAGTCTACATAGATGCCATTCCATTTTCAGATGACTGAAATGTACATAACAAATGAACTGGTCAATGTCTGCCTATTTCTTCATATGTGAGCTATTAACCGGTAAAGTTGATTAACAGCAGTGAAACAGAGCATGTTAACACTGGCTATAAGACCACACTGGTCTGTCAGTTGGTCCCACACACTGTTTATGAACCTGGACGTAGACTCTGGGTCTAAAAAGTGAAGTCGATGCTGAAGAGCCTTAAAGCTGCATTCTATCTAATGCCTATCAGGGGGCGACTCCACTGGTTGTAAAAAGTAGTCTGATTGTATTGAAGTCTATGGGAAAATGTCTCTACTTCTCACTTGATTTATTACCTCAGTAAATGTTGTCCTGATGAGTTTATGGTCTCAGTCCTTAGTTTCAAGTCTTCGTCAATACAACATGATGAGGAAAATAGACCGTAAAGCAGGGGATGCATTAGGGCGGGGCTACCATGCAATTGACAGACTGTACCTGAGGATAGAGTACAGAGCACTGATACATTCTGATTGGCTGCTGCCAAACCATAGATCATTACCATAAAGTTGCCTGGACAACTTTTTCTTATGCCCTCACTGCCCTAGACACACTGCCAACTGGCCTGATGCTGCTTGCCACCAAGAGACACTGGCTCACATAGAAAATTACATTGAAATGCCTGCCATTTAAATTCAAAGATCTGTTTGTGTGTCTGCATTTGTGTTTGTGTGTGTGTGCACAACCTATAGGAAATCTTGCACTGTGGCAACAGACTAAATGCTCATTATCAGAGCTGAGTGTGATGATTTAAACAATCAGACATCACAAATGCAGAATTTATTCTTGAGAGACTTCTGCATTCATTACAGTTGTTTGAAGGAAACATATTAATACTCATATTGACACTAATGATACATGAATTCTAATTGTCCGCGCTTTTTATATCACGTGTGAGTTGGGCCATCAGTTGATTCATGCAGAGAAAGTCACTCTGCCTGCAGTGTGTGAGATGAACTGTACTGCATCAAGCAGATAACAGTGTTCAGATGGTCGAACTGTAGATGCCAGGAGAAATAGTTTGCAGTTAAAACTCATCCTGCTGCTCAACAGCATGACCTTGTGCAACCCAATGAGAGACTGCTGCACAGCAGGAGACCACTCAGTGCAACAACAGCAAAGAAGCTCACAGGTACACAGGCCAAGGTAAGTGCACACAGTGGCACCAAGCTGAACCCACAGCAGGCAAAACCTAAATGTTGTGGAAACATCTGAACTGAACATCAGCTGCAGTGAGTTCACTTCACTTTCAGTTTGTTTAAATCCTGAAACTCTGATGAAATTAAACACAAATCCAAATCCTCTTCCTCAGTAAGTCCTCTATCCTCTTCCTTCCTCATACACTCCTCTGTCTCAGTGGATATTTTACATACGCACATGTTTAAGAGTTCTATTTCTGTATGTAATAAAACTTTTCTAGATATCAGTGAGAAAGCTGAAAAAATTGTGAAAGAAAATAAATTAGACTTTGTTCTAAAATATTAATGAAACTAGCTGATGTGTATTGGAACCAGGCTGAAATGATCTCACCACAGTCAGTCAGTGACAGACAGTAACGGACTGTCAGAGTCAATATAAAGTACAGTAATTAATACATGAGCCATCAAAAACACACTGTGGAGTAAATAGTAATTTCTCCCTAGAGCCACAACTGACAATTTCATCACTGACTTATCTGCCAGTGTTTTCTCTTTTAATTAAACGACAGATGACAGCCTCAGTGGTGACTCTGTCTTGTTTCGTCTAGATTTATTTCATTTTGAATGAAAATTTAATTAAAATATTTATTTATTAATAAAATTGTCACTGATTATTTTTCTGAAGATGTTAGAGGACGATTTATCACCTTTTGTCTTGTAAACACAACAATGGCTGAATCACCACCAGCTGCTCCACCATCAGAGGCAAAACTTACACCAAAAACAATGTTAAATGTACAAAAAATTCACTTTTTCTCTTGAAAACATAAGATTTCCAAGTAATAAGATAGTGATTTGCTTAGGTCGCTGTCATGTATTGTGTTGTAATACTGGAGCTGCCAATAGGAGGAGCTGTAATATTAGATATGTTGTTCTGTGACACAAGTGAAAGTAATCATTGTAAACAGATGTTCAATCTGAGTGACATCATTGTGCATGTCCCTAATTAACAATGTGGGAACCAAGGTTCTGGTGTGCAAGCAAAGACACTAATGACATCACTATGGGTGGCGGTTACTGGTCAATTCATAGCTCACCAGCCACCACAAACTGTAAGAACAAAGAAAATGTGATTAGTTTGAAGACGATGTGGATATGTGATATGTGAATATGATGCAGCATCAGTCAAACATCAGCTCAGTGACATCAGATGATACCATGATGTTGTAGGTCAGCAGGCTAGGCTATAAGAACATAGCTAAGCTAACAGGCTAGGTTATGAAAACATAGCCAAGCTAACAGGCTAAGCCAAGCTACCTGTGGTCTCCAGTGTAACAGTCTGACACTGTTGTGTTTCTGTGGGAATCATCACAGATAATGAAATGTCAGAAGACTGAGGGATGAATAAAGGATGTTTTCTGTCTTTTCATCTTTACTAATTAACCATTTCATCACTGAGCAGCTCAGAGGCTACCAGCTCTCTTCATGACAGAAAATTTAGCAATGATCGGATCTTCAAACTCTTAGAAACATAAATAATGTATAATAAAAAATATATAAATGTCCACCAGATCATGTGAACTGTGGAGATTTTCTTTCATCACTTGGAGAAAAAAAAAGGCAAAGCATCGTTCTTGTTTGCTCCAGCACCTCTACACCTGTGACTGTCAGCTTTGATTAGAGAGCACCTATCCCTGCTGCACTGATGTATACAGTCACTGCAGTCTCACTTGCAATTGAAGATCTGTGACAGTTTAGCCTTGAAGGTTGTAATACGTTGTAATAGATTTCAGATGTTTTTAGATACAGTTTTGCTCAAAGAACTGCTCCTCCTATAAATCTACACATAAATACCCCTCCTCCCCCAGACCTCCTCATCTTTCACTTCAGTTTTCTCTCTCTCTCTCTGACACACACACACACACACACACACACACACACACAGTGTTTGGGGACCCTCCATAACAGCCTCATACATCCACATACTGTCACACAGTTACACAAACAAACACACACACACACACACACACATAAGATGTTATGGGAGGAATGTGATTGTTTCCTCTCTGTTAGTGTGTGTCATATAATGATGATGATGATGATGATGATGACGACGATGATATAATGTATTTGTTTTTCCTTTCTTTATGTTAAGTGGGAAAAAAACACAGTCTGATGTGATTTCTATAGGCTGAGACCTCCAGTGTGGGAACATATCTCCAGACTACTTGGCTCTCCAATGCCAGCGAAGATAAGAAATGTTAACCTTGTCATTGCTTCAGTGAGTTATTGTCACGCAGCAGTGATGAATACAGGAGACAAACGCACAGAAAAAGAAGAGACACACAAAGACAAACAAGACAACCAGGGAAAAAGAGTGGTGTCAAAAAGCAGGAGGGAGGGAAGCCAGGCACGGTGGATGATACTGATGATGGTGACACTGCTGCTGTCACATCCCCTCCTGCTTTTGTCTCACACCAAGTGTCCACAGAACACCTCACCCAATTATTTCCAATTTCTCACAAAGCAAATTAGAACACCAAGGACTCTGCCAGCCTTCAGGGTCAACGCCAAGTATGTGCATTATAAACAAAGCCTAATCATTTCTACGACCCACGACCTGCGGAGCAGCACCATTCATCTCGGGAGCGGTGGGGACAGTCTGGAGAAATGAGGGGGCTGCTCAGAGTATTGTGTGTCTCTCTCTTTGTTTCTCACCCACAGACTGAATGTGACTCACAAGGTCTTTACTCTGAGCCACATGTCTCCCTAACAAGCACATAGGGCTACAGCTAATTACTCGTTTCCATTACTGATTATTTTATCAATTAATCATTTGGTCTCTAAATGGCAGACAGATAAATAAATAAATAAAATTCACATTGCCCCAGTTTGTGCCTGTCGTGTATCACACAGCTCAAAGCATCATATTTTCTGGAATATAATTTGCAACATCCAGAAGGTCATTTAATGGCATTAACTGCTGCTCTAAAGGTCTTTCCAAAATCCTCAAAGACTCTTCCAGCCATGAAAAAAAAATTCAGACTACAACAATTTTCAACCCTTTACTCAAGCAGACCAAGCAGCAGAAATAACAAATGTCCAGTGTTGGTGACAACACTATGACAGCAGAGCTCTGCCAGCTACCAGTAACTCCATATAACTGTTTAACTCAGTGGAGTTTATTATTATTTAGTGCGACTTGTTAACAGGTAAAATATGAACCAAAAAAGCAGAATACCCACTGTTCATGGGAACATGTCAGTTTTTTGATTACCAACACACTGCTGTTTTTTGTCACTGTGTGAGCACTGAGCCACACCTTCTGATTCCTGTAATCCGGCATTTATTTTTCAGAAAATCAGATGCTTAGTAAATCTAATTAATCTAATTATTAAATTTATTAAAGCTCCACACAGTCCATAGGTAGATGTCCATGTGTTTCTGATTATAAAGCAGGTCTAGGTTCTATATTAATACTGTGAAAGTATCAAAGCCTCAGTCCACAGAGAAATGCACACAGCCTGTATTCAGAAACTGAGCCTTAAAACCAGCCATCAGGACTTCTGGAACTTTGTGATGTCACAACTAAGCAGTCACCACCCTTGCCCCAAGCCCCGCCCACCTGGACCCACCATCCAACCTTGCAGGATTTGGTTTCTCTGAGTGTTTACCTGAAATCTGCTATATTTTTATTTGATCACTCAGAAAACAGTCAGTCGATAAGAAGATAGACTCAGATCCTCTCCTCTGATTGACTGACTGACCTGTTGTTACTAGAGCTCCAGAGAGAAGCCTGAGAGAGGAGATGTAAAACTACACTGAGATGGTTTTTGGTTCTTAAAACCACAGATATATCTTCTGATGGAGATCAACACTTCAGATAAAACACAGAAGAAGAGTAAATCTGGACCTTTAAGAGGCAAAAACTGTGATCAAGAGTCCAAAACCCAGATATTCACTTTACTGCAACAGAACAAAAGAAAAACAACAGATCCTCACATTTAAGAAGCTGAAAATATCAAACTTTTTTTTCTTGAAAATAGTCAATTGTTGATTGATGATCGATTAATAGATTGGTCATAAATAGGAAAAGCCAACAGGACAGTTCACTTTAGAAACCATCACACCTGTACAGCACTGCAGCTGCCAGCTTGTCCACTCTGTTTATAATCTTATTTTCTCTTCTTTCCCCATAACGATTTTTTTTTAAACTGAAAACAGAGAATGGGATAATTTCCTGTGTGTTCAGCATCATGTTTGATTAATTTAACAGTATTTGCTGATGTTGGTGTCTGCCTCGTTCATTCCCTGGAAGAAATTAATCTGCAGAGAAATGGATTTACTGACAACTCGCTAATTTGTTTTAATATTTTTTAAAAATCAGCGTTACTTCTGCATAAACTTCTGAATAAACTATGATTCAGTTTCTTATCAGACAGGAATTTTGGGGACACAGTCGCGCATAAACCCGCACAGTTTGTCAATCGTTTGTCAACCATGGCACACATGTATGGACACTGCCGAACAAAATCACCCTGACACTCTCTACTACCGTGGCTGAGACTCTAGAGTCATTAACATGTTCACTTTAATCTGTGTCAGTGCGTAAAGAGCAGCGATGGAGACGCGCGCGTAAAAGCTTTAAAACAAACCAGCCATAAGACCCCTTACAGACACCAACCTGAAGAACAGCCTTCATGGTGACGGGAGAGACGATGGCGGTGCATATCTTCTCGCCTTTACGCGTCTCCTGGCCCATGACAAAGAGCATCGGCGTGGCGAGCACGAAGGACGCGAGCCAGATGGCGCTGATGAGCTTCTTGGTGCGGCTGCGGGACATGATGCTCTTGGCTTTGAACGGGTGGCAGATGGCCATGTAGCGCTCCATGCTCAGGCTGGCGATGTTCAGCGAGGTGGCGTAGGAGCAGCTGTCCCGGAGAAAGTAGTAGCCCCTGCACACCGTGTCCCCGAATACCCACGGGTGGTGGAACCAGATGAAGTTATAGAGCTCGATGGGCATGGAGAGGACGAGGATCAGCAGGTCGGACACGGCGAGGCTCGCCAGGTGATAGTGCACGGTGCTCTGGAGGTTCTGCAGGGTCTTTTTGGTCAGCAGTGTGTACAGGGTGATGGAGTTCCCCAGAGAGCCCACAGCGAACAGAACCACATAGATGACAGTGACTATAACCTTGGAGTAAACGTCCGTGTTGACTTCTAAGTCTTCCTCGTCCGGACTGGAAGCGACAGTGCTGTTATCAAACGGGGACAGTGACTTATTCCCAAAGAGAGTCTGCGCCAGCGCGCTCCAGCCCGACAAATCGTGCCCAAGGAGCGTGAAGTTTAAATCCATTGCGGAAAGTGTGACTGTTAGCACCGAGCAGACAGTGATGATCAGCCGGAGTACGACGGTTTCAGTGTGTGCAAGTCGGAGGAGAGCAGCTTTAATATTTGGCAGCACAGGAGGCGTGCTCGCTATTGGCGCTGCTGCGATGACGCACAGCCATTCAGAGAGAGGAGCTGCCTCTTTGTCCATTCATGTGTCACCTCGGAAACCAACAATAACGCCAAGGACCAACAAAAATGAAGATTTCAAATGGGCAGGTTTTGATTTTTACTTTGACCCTGATCTCCCTCTCTCCCTGTGCACCAGCTGTTCTCAGCTGGAGACCCCGCTCCATTTTATTAAATGGTGCTCAAGGCTACAGTCGAGATTGTGTCTTCAGTGCTGATGATCCAGTCTCAGTGTGGAGCAGTGTTGTTATCACTGGACCACTGCATGGACACACACACACACACACACACACACACACACACACACAAACAAACACACACACACACACACACTGAGCATCTCTTCACACACAGTTTAACACTATGTGGTTCATCTAAAGAAATTTATCTTCTTTTATCGTTTCAATTCTTACAGCCCGCAGCTCCTGTATTAATCATGTATTTCATGCATAGACACACACAGTCACTGTGACACATTGTGTGTTCATGTGCTATAATATAACATCATGTATCTGCTGAGCCATCAGCAACCTGCTGCTCACATTCTTCACACTGTGAACAAATGCCCTTCCTCTTAAATAGGAAATCCCTGTGTTTTCAGGGTGTGGGGCCAGTGTCTCTCACAGAGTTCAATGTGTTTGCCTGACAGGCTGTCACAGAGGAATACAACAATATACTTACTATAATGATTGTCAGCTGGTCACAGTTTGGCCTGTGTCCAGTTGAGGATAAGTGGATGTACAAAACAAACTTAATATCTGCGGTGCCTCAAACGACGTTTACTGTGGGACAGGATGTCTTTTTTAACTAGTGTTTTTTTCCTTATCTCATGCACTAAGAAGTGAATGGGGTTAAAGACTCAGTTTTATTCACAGGCCTTTTTGGCTCACTAACCCTCTGTTGTCCGTTGGTATGTGTGTTTATTATCTTTCTGTGTACAATATATTTATGTTTTCCTTGTATTTTTACTGATTTGATACATTTGTTTTACTATTTTACTATAATACTTTTAATGTAATACTTTCATATGGTTTCAATTTTGGGAAATCCAGTTAGTGTTTGTTGTGACATAAATGGGCTCATTGACTGTCCGTCCTAACATAATTCAAAATATTAAAAAAATAAACCTGTCTTTTCTTTTGACATCACATACAGTTGTTTTAATGATTGATAGAGTCTTCGAGTCTTTTTGGCAGAACATCTTTTATGACTAAACCAGAGAGCTATATACAGTTGATATTTTAGATGAAAATACACATTTGTGAATATGTTTATTTGTGACTCATGAAACATGAAACACATTTACACACATTTGTCACTATTATTGACACTAATCACAACATCTCCTCCAACCTGATTCACCAGTCCTCCAACCTGAACAACACCAACCCTCTGATACGACCCATAGCAGTGTCTCCAGAAATAGCGCCTCTACAGCAGCCAGTGTAAGGTCCAGAGCAGGTCCAGTGTACTGGACCTTGGTTGTCATGGTTACAATAATAAACATGCAAACTGTACCCAGAGTAGCATACCTACCTTCATGACTTGGTTAGGTTTAGGAAAAGATGGTGATTTGGGTTAAAATAAGTACGTCCTCAACATTAGACGATCTTTGTTGTCATGGTTACAGTGAAAACAACAAATGGTCATAGATAATAGAAACAACATACACTGCTACTTTCACATGGGAAACGAACACCGCTCTCCTGAGTCACATTACTGTGTTTTGTTGACCTATCCATCCACCCCAACCTCCTCCTGACGTGAACTTTGTCACTCTATAAACTACATCACTGTGCTTTTCCCTTTGCTCCTGTCATCATTACTACAACCACTAGATGTCACATAGCAACAGAACCTAACTATGGGTCATAATAACCTGCTGACAGACGACCCATGGGCTTGTTGGTTACAGGAGGACAGTCTGATGGGATCACACAGCCACGACACCTGTCAACATGTTGATGTTCACAAGGTGAAAACAATACCAGCTACATGCTGTCCCAACTGCTAAAAACACTTCCTCCCTTGAGCATCAGCTGCACATAAACATCAAGTCACTCATCATAAAAACCGTTCAGTATTAAAGTTATACACAGGCTGCATTTCAGTGGTGTTAAATGAAATAAACCTCACCCCAAGTTCTTTTTTTTCTTGATGAAATACAACCCCATTTTCCAAAAAGTTGGGACACTGTGTAAAATGTAAATAAAAACAGAATGCCATGAAACCCATATTTAACTGAAAACAGAACAAAGACAACATATCAAATGTTGAAATGCTGAAATGTTATTGTTTTATGAAAAATATTTTCTCAATTTCAATTTAATGCAGCAACACATTTCAAAAAAGTTGGGATAGGGTCATATTTACCACTGTGCTCATCACCTCTGCTTTTAACAACAATCTGTAAACGTTTGGGAGCTGAGGAGATCAGCTGCTGGAGTTTTAAAAGAAAAATGTCCCATTCTTGTCTGATGTAGGATTTCAACTGCTCAACAGTTCAGGGTCTCCTTTGTCATATTTTATGATGCTCTAGATGTTTTCAGTGGGTGACAGGTCTGGACTGCAGACAGGCCAGTTTCTTCTACTACGGAGCCATGCTGTTGTAATACGCTCAGAATAATTTCCAAAAAGAATTTGAAATTTTGATTCGTCAGACCTCGGGACAGTTTTCCATTTCACCTCAGACCATCTTAAATGAGCTTGGGCCCAGAGATGTCAGCAACATTTCTGGATCATGTTTATATATGGTTTCTTCTTTACATGATAGAGTTTCAGCCTGCATTTGTGGATGAAGCAATGAACTGTGTTCACAGACAATGGTTTTCAGAAGTGTTCCTGAGCCTATGTAGTGATTTCCACAATAGAATCATATCTGTTTTTAATGCAGTGCTGCCTGAGGACCTGAAGATCACAACCATCCAATACTGGTTTTCAGCCTTGTCCCTTGCACGCAAAGATTTCTCTGGATTTTCTGAAACTTTTAATTATATTATGAACTGTAGACATGGTAATTCACTAATTATTTGCAGTTTTATATGGAGGAACATTATTCTTAAACTGCTGCACTATTTGCCCATGCAGTCTTTCACAGAGTGGTGAACCTCTCCCCATCTTCACTGCACAGAGACTCTGCCTCTCTGGGAGCCTCCTTTTATACCCAATCATCTACTGACCTGCTGCCAATTAACTTCATTAGTTGTGAGATATTCAACCAGGTGTTCCACACAACTTTTCCTGTCCCAACATTTTTGAAATGTGTTGTTTTATTTTAGGAAATATTTTTCATAAAAAATAAAATTCCAGCATTTTAACATTTGATATGTTTTCCAGCTGTTTTCCATGCCCTCATTTTTTCTGAGTTTGTGACAAAAAAAACCTGGTGCCATGAAATATATAAATATGAATTAATCAGCTGGCAAATAGCTCAGGCAGTCCTGCAGTCCACATATAAGTGGACCGTGTGACATGAAAGATAAATTGTCCGTTGGTCAAGACTGAAGATCGCTATCTGATCTGAATTCCTCAGTTGGAGTCATTTCCTTTGCAGCTTAAAGCAAACATGCCCAGAACATATACAGTTAATATACACATCTGAAAGGAACAGGGACATTAAATGAGCCAGAAGCCAAATTACTGATTACATATAACACTGTTCTACTGTTGGTTCATCACTGCACACCCAAATCAGTGACATAAAATTGGTTATTGATTTGTCTTATAAAGAAGAATATACAATAGAAAGACAGATAGCAAAATAGCCTACATTTCTCACAATGCAAAGCAAGTGTTCATGTCATTACATTTTTTCATGGCATCCCACCCCCACAGCATCAGACCTTTTCAATTCAATTCAATTCAATTCAATTCAATTCAATTCAATTCAATTCAATTCAATTCAATTCAATTTAATTTGTATAGCGCCAAATCATAATATACATTATCTCAAGGCACTTTACAGGGTCAGGTCAAGACCTTACTTTGTTACAGACAAAAACCCAACAGTTCCCACAAAGAGCAAGCGCTTGGTGACAGGGGGGAGGAAAAACTCCCTTTTAACAGGAAGAAACCTCCAACAGAACCGGGCTCAGGGTGGGCGGCCGTCTGCCTCGACTGGTTGGGTTTAGGAGGAGATAAAAAAGGGGGGTGGGGGGAGGAAAGAGGAGAAAAGAGAGGGAGAGAGACCAGGAACAGCTGTATAGGTAATGGTGTTATCAATAATAATGACAGATAACAGTGGTGAATAGTAATGATGAGTCATGGTGGATCTGGATCCTGCTGCTCCAGAAGCAGAGATACCTGCAGAATGAGGACAGAGAGAGGAGAAGCACAAACTACAGGAGAGAAAAAAAATACAAAGTTAATGGCATAAAGAGAGAGAGAGAGAGAGAGAGAGAGAGAGAGAGAGCCCAGTGAATCATGGGAATCCCCCAGCAGTCTAGCTCTATAGCAGCATAACTAAGGGGTGGGTCAGGACATACCCGAGCTTTACTAAACAGGACAGTTTTAAGCCTGATCTTAAAGGTAGAGAGGGTGTCTGCCTCCCGAACCCACACTGGGAGCTGGTTCCACAGGAGAGGAGCCTGATAGCTGAAGGCTCTGCCCCCCATTCTACTCTTAAAAACTCTGGGAACCACAAGTAGACCTGCATTTAGAGAGCGAAGTGTCCTATTGGGAAAATAGGGAAGTATAAGCTCTCCAAGGTATGATGGTGCCTGACCATTAATGGCTTTGTAGGTGAGGAGGAGGATTTTAAATTCTATCCTGGATTTTACAGGGAGCCAGTGCAGAGAAGCTAACACAGGAGAGATGTGATCTCATTTCCTAGTTCCTGTCAGTACTCGTACTGCCGCATTTTGGATCAATTGGAGGCTTTATACTGCATTTTTGGGACATCCTGACAATAAAGAGTTACAGTAGTCCAATCTTGAGGTAACAAATGCATGAACTAGCTTTTCAGCATCCTTTAGACACAGAATGGGTCTGGGTCTTTTCAGCTCTAAGTGACATGATGGATGTCTGTTATAACAATGGGTTTTTAGGAAACTAAGGAAACAAATGGCACAGATGTGACACACATACATGACATAAACACAGTATATAATTAACAACAGTATGAAGTAAAGTTGTTGTCTCACAAAAACACATGGTGTGAAATTAGCACATAATTAGACAGCCAGAGCCAGAGGCGTTTTCAGGTTGTCCATCTGTCCGTCAGTACATATGTACAAACCTACCATTCGTCCCACATTCTTTGGGACTTGAGGAAGAACTGCTTAGAATTTGGTGGTTTAAGGGTAAAAGGTCAACGGTCAAGGTCACTGTGACCTCACAAAACACGTTTTTTGGCCATAACTCACTTTCATACACAAATCACAGTTTAACTCAAATGTCTTTAAGGATAAAATTAAGTGATGACATTTATATCCAAAAGGTCAAAGGTCAACTTCACTGTGACATCATAATGCTCTGTAAAAACACATCAACAGTTATGGGAAGGTTAGCTGTGAAATATTGTATGTTCATGGTTACCAAAGGATGAACTGTTTGACGATCCTTGAGTTTTCCTCATGTACCTCAGAATGAACAGATTATCCTTTGACTTCTCATGTGGTGCCACCATCAGGCCATGGTTGAAATTTGACCACTACTTTGGTTTATGATACAATACCAACACAATACAAAACTAATGACATTCCCATCAGCCCTTTGTGTTTAATAATAACAGCCACTTTAGGAGGTGGTGGATTGTGTGTTGAGTGACCTGTGTGAGACTTTTCTTCTTTTTACTGTGGAAAGCATATTTTTCTTGAGACTTTCCACCCGTCCTAGCCCCCTGTGACCTGCATGATTGCAGCCATCAGTAACACCAGCCTGTCACAAATGTACCTGTTATTTTGCTCCTCCCTTGCTTCTTTGTAAAATTTGGTTTGAATAAAATAGGTTTTGTCACTACCCAGAAGTTCTGCAGCGGATCCACTTGTTCGACCCGGGTCGTTAAAAGCAACTCCAAGATGCCTCCACTCACTGGTTAATCCAGGTGCAACAGCTGTCACTGCTTGACCCAAACCATCACCGAACTGCAGGGTAGGATCTCCATGCTCTACCAGATCATGGAGGATGAACAGTTCATAGATTCTGTGGTCATAACGGGTGCTGCTGCCATTGGACCAGCTGAAGAGGACCCAGACATGGGCTCCACAATCCCGGTCCAGGAAGCAAAGCCTAAGAAAAAAATTAGCTCCACTCCATCGCAGCTGCCGTGGTCCATCAGCCAGGCTGCCCAGCATAACAGCCAAATGACTGGCAAATAGTTCCATCTCAAGTTAACTAGAAGGTCGGCTACACGCTCCCTTCACCTTCATCAGCCATCTCCTCCATCAACCCTCATAATTGGAGATTCAATTATGAGGAATGTGAGAATGAATGGGGCTCACACTGTCTTTTCCTGGGGTCCCGTTCTGGACATCATGGACAAAATTCCTGAAATCATAAGTCATAAATCCCACCCAGAGGCCGATAGACTTATCATCCACGCCGGTACCAACGACATTCGAAAACAACAGTCCAAGTTACTGAAGCGTGACTTCATCCGTCTTTTCAACACATTGAAACAGTTCTGCCACAGTGTCTTCATCTCTGGCCCAATCCCTACCTGTAGCTGAGGAATGGGATTGTTCAGCAGGTTACTCAGCCTGAACACCAGTTAGTGACTCCCACAGCATGGGCTTTATAGACAATTTTCACATTTTCTGGGATGGGAGGCATCTTTTCGGAGCCAACGGACTCCACTTGAACAGATCTGGCAGCTGCCTGCTCTCTGTCCAATATATCATTTAGTGTACAGCACCAGCATGCTCATGCCACTGTCTTTACCACAGACCGCGCATGCTGACCAGTCCATTATTGACTGATGTTCCCCAGGTCCTTGTCAATATTACATTGGTTCCACTCCCAAATGTAACACATGCGCTACCAGATCGGGGCCTCCTGATATTTACAAGAATTCTATCATTCCGGTTGCCATCACCACCAGAGATGACAGACAGCATAATACTAAACAAATTTGTGTGTGAATTATAATAATCTCAGATTAACACACACACATAAACCACAAGCTGCTTAATGTTAGATCTCTTTTAAACAAGACATTTCTCATTAATGACCTGATTTTAGACAATAATATTGACTGCATGATTTTAACTGAGACACGGCTTAATACAGATGGACCAGCTATTCTTCTTGAAGCCTCGCCACCAAACTACAACTTTTCATACTCCACCAGGTAAGATAAAAAAAGGTGGGGGTACAGCAACCATCCTCTCTGCCTCACTTGGTTTTAAAGACATTACATTTGATGATCACACATCTTTTGAATGTCACTCTTTTATTTTAGCAGCCCTCCTATAATGTGTATGACTGTTTACAGACCACCTAAATGATGTACTTCTTTTATCTCAGACTTCTCTGAATATCTCAATTATTCACGCCAACTACAACAGAATTATGATTTTAGGTGATTTTAACCTGCATGTGGACCATCAGACTCTATTGCCTCCAAATTTTTAAGCTTGCTCAATTATATGAATTTTATTCAACACGTTACTCAACCCAGTCATAACAGAGGCCACACCTAAGACCTTGTAATAACCTATGGCCTACCTGCTAATATCTGATCTGTTGTGGATGTTGGCCCGTCTGATCATTGCTGTGTCTTTTTTACTGTAAATGGTAAAGGAAATTCCAGAACAAACTTTATTAAGCTTTTACGTGACACTCCTGCAGAAATTTTACCCTACTCTTGCGATTTTACTGTGGATAGTTTTAAAAGCAAACTAAGGCCACCCCTCGACACAGTGGCCCCACTAAAACTAAAAAAGATGACTTCCAATCCAACACCTCCACGGAGAATCGAAGAAATTAAGCAACTAAAACAACAATTCTGAATAGCAGAAAGAAGATGGAGAAAGAAGTTTATTATCAAATTTTCCATGAACAGTTGAATATTTACAATAAGGCAATTAAACAGGCAAGGCAAGCACACTCAAAATTGATAACCGACAACCAGAACAACCCTAAAGTCCTGTTCTCAACCATTGATCTTTTAATTAACCTTTTTGTTAACGTCCAGCAGTATGCCTACCAATGTGAAGACTTTGCAGGCCACTTCAGAAGTAAAATAGACAGGGTTGAATCTATCACCATGTCAGTATAGGAATTTTAGCACCCCACGACCTTTGTTTTTATGTGAGGAAACACTGGAGAAATTTGATGCTGAGATGCTCAACAAAGTTACTTCACAGTTGAAATTGGCAACCTGCCATTTAGATCCCATTCCCATATTCTTTTTAAAAACATTTTATGGCTTTTTTTTTTAAAGAAGATCTATTTACCATTGTAAATTATTCTCTTCAGATGGGTGTCTTCCCTAGTCTTTTTAAAACAGCTGTGGTCAAACCCCTTCTGAAAAGAAATAACTTAGATGCCACATGTCTTAATAACTACAGACCAGTGTCCAATCTGCCATTCTTAAGTAAAATTTTAGAGAAGCTTGTCTTTAATCAGTTAAATGATTTTTTGAATTCCCACTATTTTTATGAAAAATACTAATCTGGTTTTCAGACCAATCATAGTACAGAAACAGCGCCAGCCAAGATTGTTAATGACCTCAGGTCCAATATGGAGAGAAAGAGAAAAACCTCAGTATTAGTACTATTTGACTTAAGTGCAGCCTTTGATACGGTAGACCACATCATTCTTCTAAATAGACTTCACTATTTTATCGGCCTCTCTGGTACTGTTATTAATTGGTTTCAATCGTATCTTACTGACAGAGAATTTTTTATAAGCATGGATGGCTATTCATCTAAGACCTACAGTCTAAATTTTGGTGTGATGACCCAGGGCCAACTGTCTTTCAGATATCAAATCATGGATGGCCAAGAACTTTCTACAGCTCAATCAAGACAAAACAGAGGTCTTGGTGATTGGTACTGAAACGGAGAGAGAAACTCAATGCAAAACTGCAAGCATTTGCCACTGTCACGAAGTAAAAAACCTGGGAGTCGTCTTTGACACAAACCTCAGTTTTGAGTCTCACATTAGAAACTTAACTAAGAGTGCTTTTTATCATCTGAAGAATATTGCTGGATCGAATCGTTTCTCTCTCAAGCCAACACAGAGTCACTAGTGCATGCTTTTATTACCTGCAGGATTGATTATTGCAATGTTCCACTTTTTGGTCTGTATCTCAATTACAATTACTTCAAAACTCAGCTGCATATGTGCTGACTAAGACCAGAGAGCAAACATTACACCAATTTTAAAGTCTCTGCACTAGCTACCTGTCTGCTTCAGAATTGAGTTTAAGATTCTTTTACTGGTTTACAAAGCTCTGAATGGTTTTGGTTCTACATATTTATCAGATCTGCTTTTATCCTATGAGCCCTCTAGAACCCTCAGGTCTTCAGTTAGTGGCCTTTTAATTATCCCTGAAGTCAGAACTAAAACCCATGATAAGGCTTCCTCGTATTACTATGGCCCACGTCTGTGGAACAGCCTACCAAAAGACCTGAGGGCAGCAGAGAACATTGATATCTTTAAAAGCAGACTCAAGACCTGTCTGTTTAATCTGTCTTTTACTTGAATTTTATTTATTTATTCATCAGTCAATTTATTTATACATCCTAGTCTGTTTTATTTCTTGGTATATCTTTTTATTCTCTTTCATTTTATTCTCTCGTCTTCTCCTTTTAAAACCTTAATTTTTTATTTCTGGTTTTAATCAGAGTACATCTCCTACATTTCTCATTAATTTTATCCCAACTCTTCTATCTCTGTTTTTATTTCCTTTTAATATTCCACTGTTCATAATTTTATTTACTACAGTCCACCTCCTGTCTTTCTGCATTTTATTATCTTATTATCCTTATTATTTATCCTTTTTCTCCTTTTAATTACCCTACTTTTTCATTCATTCATAATTTTATTTCACTTCTTTTTGTCCTGGCACTAGTGTTTCCTCATGCAAATATGGGATGTATGATAGCGTTTCCACAGTTCCTGTTTTTTCTTATGATCCTTTGTCTTTTAACTGGTGTGTGTGTATGTGTGTGTGTGTGTGTGTGTGTGTGTGTGTGTGTTGGGGGGGGGTCAAAGTCAAAATCAGTGTTTGATTGATAGATTGATACACCTGGCCTAGGGGAAAATAAAAGCATAAAAGTGACCCCCCATTTTTCCTACTCCAAAGGATGTCCACTGCCACAACATTATTTTATTTTCACGTGGTAGAAAGGCATTGGGGTGGGCAGCCAAAACAACAAACAAAACAATCTGCTGTTAAACTCTGACTTAATGAATATAAAATTAAAGCACAGCATTCTTATCTGCCTCCCTAACAAAAAAAAAAAAAACAGGAGAAAAGAATTCACTAACAGAAAAGGCTTCTCACCCCCACAGCCACCAGGACTGCATTTTCACAAAGTTACATTATAGATCACTCAGATCTTCTCATCAATGTTAAACGTTCCTTTGAGGGGTTGAACCTCAATGTTAAAATCCTGCAGAAATAGTGACCATCGTATAAGTCGTGGTTGTTATTACACATGCGGGACAGAAACACAAGATGATTGTGGTCTGAGTGTATGTGAACCAGAACTGAGCTCAAACCAACATAAACTTGGAAGTGCTGCAAAGCCAGAAGCAATAGTAGGTCTTCCTTCTCAATAGTACTGTAATTGAGTTGATGTTTGTTAAACATCTTTGAGAAGTAGCACAGGACGATCAATACCACCAGTGTCTTCCTGCAACAAGACAGCGCCTGCCCCTCACACACTGGTGTCTATCTGTACCTTAAAAGGATGCACAAAATTAGGTGCAGCCAGTACAGGTTCACTGCAAAGAAGAGCTGTGGCAGAATCAAATGTATCCCGACACTCAACAGACCAAAGGCACTAGAAGGACTTCCCAGGGTGGTTAATGGTGCAACGCGCAACTAGACTGGCAAAGTTTTTACAGAACTGCAGATAATAACAGCTCATTCCCAGAGTTGCTTTTTTTTAAAAAATATTATTTTTTTGGCCTTTATGCCTTTATTGATAGGGCAGTTGAGAGACACAGGAAATGGGGAGGCAGAGAGAGGGGGAATGACACGCAGGATAGGGCCGCTCAGAGCAGGATTCAAAACGGGGCCGCCTGCAGTGAGGACTATAGCCTCAACATATGGGGTGGGTGCTCTACCCACTGAGCTAAACACCGCCCCAGGATGGCTTGCACTTTGACAAACAGAGGGCACACCAGCCCCTGCCCCACCTGTTTTCCCAGGTATGTAACCACAGCCTTGCCAAACTCACATTAAGTGAGATTCAGAATTAAAGAAGCACCTTCTAAATGGCAAAAAAGCTCTCACAAAGTATCCATTGCAGACCAAGAGGAAGAATAGACCATGATGTCATCTAGCCTCAGTTTTTGACACCAGAGAGAACTGTGCTCATCAGTCTTTGGAACGTGGCCAGAGCATTTCTCAACCCAAAAGGCATGACTGTATATTGTAGGAACAGCTTTGATGTGAGCAGGCATATTTCACTGAGACCACCGTACAGGGAGTCTGAGGTGGGTTTGTGTTTTAATGGTCATGCTGCTTCGATTGGTGAGAAAGCTCAGGAAGTCTGTGCCATCCTCACAAATGAAGGTCCATGATGATGGAGGTCCATGATGATGAAGGTTCATAGTGATGAAGGTCTGTGATGATGAAGTTTCTTGTTGATGATGGTCCATGATGATGAAGGTTCATGTTGATGATGAAGGTTGTTGATGAGGGTCCATGATGATGAAGGTTCATGTTGATGATGAAGGTTGTTGATGAGGGTTCATGATGATGAAAGTTCATGTTGATGAAAGTTCATGATGATGAAGGTTCTTGATGATGAAGGTCCATGATGATAAAGGTTCTTGATGATGAAGGTTTTTGGTGATGACGGTTAATGTTGATAAAGGTTCTTGATTATGAAGATTTTTGGTGATGAAGGTTAATGTTGATAAAGGTTCTTGATGATGAAGGTTGTTGATAAAGCTTGTTGATAATGAAGGTCCTTAAGGTCAACCTTAACAAAGTTCTTATTTAAAACAAGCCTTGACCAAACCTTAGTTATTTCCACTCAGTGATCACTTAATAGGAACACCACACTAACTTTAGGTAGTTCCTCCCTTTGCTCTCAAACAGCCTCAGTTCCTCAGGTCATGATTCAATGAGAAGTTGGAAACTTTCCTTTGAGGTTCTGCTCCATGTCATTTGTATTTCTCAGCTCCATTTTGAGTGAAAACTCTTGAGACTGTTGTGTGTTAAAACACAGGAGATCAGCAGTTTGAGAAAAACTCAAACCATCAACAATCATGCCAAAATCAGTGAGATCACATTTTTTCCACTTTCTTATGTTTGACATAAACTGAAGCTCCTGACACGTGTCTGCAGGATTTTATACATTGTACTGCTACCACATGATTGGCAGGTGTTCCTAATAAAGAGCTCAGTGAGTGAGTTTTTCAATAGTGACCTTTAGCAGTTCATCTGTGGAATATATCCAGCAACTGGTCTTATCCTGTGGATCATATCAGAGAGGAGAGACGAACAATGGATTATTTTTCAGACACACAGGATTATGCACAGAGAGCTGGGATATTTTCTGCATAATAACATGATGCGTTTTCCACACAAAGCCATCACTCGCTTTTTTAAGTTTACAAATTGTTCAAAATGTTTTAATTAGGCTTTTTCCAAGAAGGAAAGGTAGAATAAGTTTTACTTTGTTGACTCCTCATTCTCCAAGATTCCCCAGAATCAAATTTACAGGGCAGGGGTGTCTGTGTAGCTCGTCCAATCTATACATGTGTAAACAACAGAATGTATGCTATTGACTTACACAAAAGCGACACAGAGAGGCTTTTCTTTAAATGCACATATCTTAACATGGGAGGAGGAGCAAAATCCCAGCCTACAATTCCCCATGTGTCTGCAGCAAAATCCCATTTAATTTAATTTGATATAAACAACTCTAAATGCACATGCCCACAGACGCATGAGACTGCTCAACAAAGTATAAAATTTTTTCACACAAATGATGTTGATTTTTCTCTAAGAAGTTAAAATCCCCTCATTAACACCTAGGAGGTCTCTGATCCAGGTCAGACTAAGTAAAGGGGCCTTAATCAAGTGCACAGAGATCCAGAATCCTGTCACCTGCAAAGTTTATTAAAGCTTTAGCCTTCCATTTGCAGCTTTCTGTATGGACAGGATAAGCTATTGTAATTATTGGAGATGGTATCTCACTGTGGTTATTCATTATGTATGCAACAGATGCACAAAAGCAGCTGGGACAAAGTGGGGAAAGCTGAAACACTGAACCTTCTGTCTGCGACCTCCAGATATATAAATGTCAGGAATGGTAGTCCAATAATAACCTATGGTCTGCCAGCATCTATTACCTGTCACCAGGTAGGGTGGGTGATGAGGGTAGATGCAATTCATAGAACATCAGAGTCACATTATGGGGCCCATATATCATCTATTGATAACATTATTCTATTTTACACTGGCAAGTGGAAAATGAAAAATGACTGATGGAATAATCAAAAATGACAGTTTTCCCATTTTCATCTTGAGCTGGCCTGTTATTTTGCTACTTGTTGAATTCCTCCATCAGACAGGGTTCAGAGTGCGTTCACCTCGCAGGAGAACAAAGAGAGAAAGTTTATTGGAAATCAAAACAAAGTGAATATGGTACAAGTGGACAATCTGGGAATATATTAAACACAGCAGCATACTTGTGTCTGTATTATTATGTTGATCCACTGGATGGAAGTGTTGCTGTGTACACAGAATCACGTCTCCATGACCTCAGAGATCCTGGACTTTTGATGTAGACCAGGAGGTTTTGAATGAAATGTGAGCCAGACTCTCCTGCCCCTCTGAGGATGAATTTTGATTCCTTTATTGATCTTCTGATTTTTCATCGAGCACTATCAAGATTTTAACTGATCCAATACTTTGGTCCATGACCAGATACAACAGACATTCCCACAAGCCTCAGCTTACTTTGCGTTTACTGCTAATAAGCATGTGTTAGCATGCTAACATGCTTAACTAAGTAAGAGGGTGAATGTATTAAACAACTAACAATCAGCATGTTAGCATTGTCAGTGTGAGCGTGTAAGCATGCTAATGTTAACATTTATCATGGCTGAGACTCATGACATGACCACAGACTGCAAATAAAGCTGGACACTGCCTCTGTGATGTCACCCACAGGTTGTAAAGCTGTGAGCCGCTCCACCATCACCATCTTGGCAGTGGCTGACCTCACCCCTAACTCCTGGCTTATCCAATAAATGGTCAAAGAGGCAGGGCATGTGTGACACACATACATTCACCCATGTTCACTTCAGTATCGCTCTAATTAATGTCTATTTTTAGCTTTAATTGGGCAAACACTGCTTGTGTTGACACTGCTGTACTGTATATAATATCAATATGTACTGACTGGGATGGAAATATATTTATGTTCTGCAATATAAAGATACCTATATATACACATACATATTTGTACGGTCTGGATATGTCACATGTCATTATACATTATTAATATTGTTCCAATTTCTAATAAGTTTCTTATATAATTGTTACAAATGGTCTTTTATTTTTATTTCATATTTGGAAATTCAATCTATGTACAATAATACATCTGTGTATGGGAATAGCAAAACCTACAAACAGCTCCTTCATGTTGGTACTGTATACCATGCTGATTTGTCAGTTGCTGTTCAACATACTCTGACCATGTCATGGTCCACCTGATTCCCACATACAGGCGAAACTAAAACTGTGTAAACCTGTTGTGAGGACATCAAAGCAGTGGAGCAGTGAATTCATAGAGGATCTTTGGGCATGTTTGGACTGCACTAACTGGGAGGTGTTCAGGACTGCTACCAACAGTCTGGATGATTTCACTGAGGCTGGGTTAGGGTTAGGGTTAGCCCTAACCCTAACCCTACATCAGCTTCTGTGAGGACTGCTGTATCCCATCATGCACAAGGGTGAGTTATAACAATGACAAACCCTGGTTCACAGCTAAGCTCAGTCAGCTAAGGAGGCAAAAGGAAGGGACTCAGAGAGATCACCAACTACAAACCTAAACCCCCCCACCCCATTAACGACTTGAGCCTGGCAGAAATGAATGAGTTCGACTGCCGCTTTGGAAGACAATGGGACAGTCCTGACACCATCCCCCTGAGTCCAGCCACCATCCCCAGACCACCAACTTTTCCTCCCCCACCTCAGCAGGGGCCCTGGCACCTCCAGAACTGGTCACACCAGAATCCCCCTCCTCCCCAACCAAATGAATGGCTCTTTCTATTCTGGAAAGAGACGTCAACAGGCTTTTTAAGAAGCAGGACCTCCGCCGAGCAGCCAGACCTGACTTTATCTCTCCATCAACCCTGAAGCACTGTGCTGATCAGCTGTCTCCAGTGTTCGCAAACATCTTCAACACCTTACTGGAGACATGCCATGTGCCAGCCTGCTTCAAATCCTCCACCATCATCCCTATCCCCAAAAAACCAAGGCTCACAGGACTTAATGATTACAGACCCGTTGCCCTGACCTCTGTGGTAATGAAGTCATTTGAGCACCTTGTCTTGTCCCACCTCAAATCCATCACTGACCCACTCCTGAACCCCCTGAAGTTCGCCTAAAGAGCCAACAGGTCTGTAGACAATGCTGTCAACATGGCTCTCCACTTCATCCTCCAGCACCTGGACACCTCAGGGACCTGTGCCAGGATCTTGTTTGTGGACTTAAGCTCTGCCTTCAACACCATCACTCCAGCTCTGCTGCAGGACAAGCTCTCCCAGCTGAGCGTGCCTGACTCCACCTGCAGGTGGGTCACTGACTTCCTGTCTGACAGGAGGCAGCGTGTGAAGCTAGGAAAGCATGTTTCTGACTCCTGGACCATCAGCACTAGATCCCTTCAAGGCTGTGTTCTTTCTCCTCTGCTCTTCTCCCTGTACACCAACACCTGCACCACCAGCCATCAGTCTGTCAAGCTCCTGAAGTTTGCAGATGACACCACCCTCATCTGACTCATCTCTGAGTTGATGAGTCTGCCTACAGGTGGGAGATTGACTGTCTGGTGGCCTGGTGCAGGCAGAACAACCTGGAGCTTAACACTCTGAAGGCAGTGGATATGATAGGGGACTTGAGGAAGAGCCCAGCCCCACCCACCTCCATCACCCTGGGTGACTCGCCCGTGGCCACCATGGAGCATTTCCGCTTCTTGGGAACCTCCATCACACAGGATCTCAAGTGAGCTCAGCAGAGGATGTATTTCTTGAGGCAGCTGAAGAAGTTCAACCTGCCAAGGACAATGATGGTGAACTTCTAAACCTCCATCATTGCGTCCTTCCTCACCTCCTCCATCACCATCTGGTACGCTGCTGCCACTGAGAAGGACTAAAGCAGACTGCAGCATATCATCTGCTCTGCTGAGAGGGTGATTGGCTGTGATCTACCATCCCTCCAGGACCTGTACGCCTCTGAAATTCTGTGGAAATACAATTTAGAGAATTGAAATTACTTGAATCACTGAGGAGTACCCCTCATGGACCCTGAGGGGTACAGAAAAGATTGTGGCTGACCCCTCCCACCCTAGACACAAACTCTTTGAGCCACTCCCCTCTGGCAGGAGGCTGCAGTCCTTCAGGACCAAAACCTCTCACCACAAAAACAGCTTCTTCCCGTCTGCTATCAGCCTTATCAACAAGGCTAGAGAGCCCCACTGTCACTGACCCCCCCCACCCCCCTATAGAACTACTGCACATTCCTGTTACATTGCACAGTATAAATATTCATGCAGTATATATATATATATATATATATATATATATATATATATATATATATATATATATATTTTAACATTTTCTATATTTTGCACTACATTCCCCACATCTTTATTATTATTGTAAATATTCCACATCTTTGTTGTAAATATTTTATTTTAATTTGTAACTTTTAATTTTACCCTTAATTTTACTCTAAGTTTGTACCAAATACCAGCACAAATTCCTTGTATGTGAAAACATATTTGGCAATAAAACTGATTTTGATTCTGATTGTGAACACACCATTTTAAAGTGAGAGGCCTGCCCTCACACCCTGCACTCTTATTGGCTGTGTCACATGGATGGATTGTCAGACAAGGGGCCCGGGGCAAAGACATGTGAAGGGCCCACCCCGTCTACATAGGATAAAGACTTCTGTAGTCATTGTGCAGCTGCAGTAGAACTATAACACGTAAGTGACTTTGATGTTAATTTGCCTGTGTTTGTAGTCATTTGAATCCTTTTGTGACCGCTTTGTGTCCCTTGTTATTGTTTCAAATATGTTTATTGGGAAACCAATCACTTAACTGAGAAATTAACAGTCGACAGTTATGTTTCCTTTGTTTTTTACAGAAGGTGAAAAAGTAATCCCTGACAAAAAAGACTAATGACAAAAATGAATAGCAAGTAAACAAGCAGAGCCCTGCATCAACAAAGCAGATGAAACAAAAAGGACAGGACAAAGGGGGCGACAGTGCATATGTGCACTATTTAGCTTCCTTAGCCCCTCAGATGTTCCCAGAATTATTAAAATAAGATCTGGGTCTAGCTGAATCCCCAAAACCAACGAAAAGAAATCAAATATTTCATGCCAGTAGTTTTGAAGTTTGGGGCAGAGAGCAAAACTATGAGATAGGGTACCCTCCATGGACTCACATTTCTCACACAAAGAAGAGACTTCAGGAAATATTTTATGCATCTTCGCTTTGGATTAATGTAGTCTGTGCACTATTTTAAATTGAATCAAATAGTGTCAGGCGTTTATAGAGCATTCATGGATGTGCTCCAAACTCTCCTCCCACACATTGGGAGGTATCAGGGCTCCAAACTCTCCCATTCCTCTTTTATCCCGTCCATCTTGGGAAGGCACATGTTTTGTAGTCTCTCATATAGTTGCGAGATTATGTAGTGTGGCTTGGGGAACAGTTTAAATAAACTCTCTATCTTGTCTGGGTTTGCCTTCTCGAAATTAGGGAGGTGTGTTCTGACATAATTCCTAATCTGAAGATATCTGAAAAACTGATTCCTCGGTAGATTAAACCTTTCTTGGAGTTGCTGGAAAGAGGCAAAAGTCCCCTCTATGTATAGGTTACCAACAATACAAATCCCCAATCGTTTCCAGGTGGAAAAGGCCTCATCCAGAGCTGAGGGAATGAAAGAGGGGTTTGCAGTTATAGGTAGCAGAAATGAAACTGCCTTAAGTTTGAAATGATTCCTCAGTTGTTTCCAAATCTTAATTAAGGCATAAATTACAGGGTTATGTTTAAAACAAGATCTATTGACTGGGATGGGAGATAGTACAACAGCTCTAATAGAATAAGGTAGATAGTCT
This sequence comes from Trachinotus anak, assembly GCF_046630095.1. Lineage (NCBI taxonomy): Eukaryota > Metazoa > Chordata > Actinopteri > Carangiformes > Carangidae > Trachinotus > Trachinotus anak. The sequence continues at coordinate 183,596 of NW_027273894.1, forward strand.
TCCTGTTCCATCTCTAGCCCATCATAGGGTATTGGGCTGTCATCTAACCAATATACCATAGAGCGTATCCCAGTGGCCCAGTAGTATAAAATAAAATTAGGCAGTGCCAGCCCCCTGTTAGATTTGTGTTTACAAAGATGGACCTTCTTTATTCTATGAAACTTGTAATTCCACACAAAGGGGAGAATGAGTCAAATTTAATGAAAAAAGATTTGGCAAGGTAAATAGGTAGGTTTTGAAAAAAATAAAGTAGCTGAGGGAGAAAAATCATCTTAATTGCATTCACTCTGCCCAGCAAAGAAATGGGGAGTGTTTTCCAAAATTGTATATTGTTTGCTAAATTATTTAACAGGGTGGGGAAATTGGCCTTGTAAAGATCATTATACTTCTTGGTAATTACTATACCCAGATAAGTTAAACTGTCTGATGCTATTCTGAGAGGAAACAGTTTGAGCCAATCTTGATCTGTAACTTGTACTGGCTGTAGCTTACTTTTGCCCCAGTTAATCTTGTAACCCGAGAAACTACCAAACAGTTGAAATGTTTTCAAAATTGAAGGGATTGTAATCCTAGGCTGCATGGCAAATAACAAAATGTCCTCCGCGTACAATATTTTATTCTTGGTGTTTTCTGTATTGTAACCATGTATATCTGGATGCAAACGAATAGTCTCGGCCAGCGGTTCTATGGCTAATGCAAACAGTAGAGGGCTAAGTGGGCAGCCCTGTCTCGTGCCCCTACCCAGCCGGAAAGGATCAGAAAGAGTCATATTAGTAAGTATTCTGGCCCGGAGGCAATTGTATGAGAGCTTAGTCCAGGACACAAATTTATCACCACAGCTGAACTTCTGCAAGACCGAAAATAAGTATGCCCATTCGACCCGGTCGAATGCTTTTTCAGCATCTAAACTGAGGATATTATGGTCCTTTTGTGGAAGTCTGGGAGAGTGCATGATATTTAAGAGACATCTAAAGTTATGGAAGGAATTTCTTTGTGGGATAAACCCAGTTTGGTCTGGGTGAATCAGTTTGCACATAAATACATTAAGTCTTCTGGCCAATGTCTTGGCTAGAATTTTTTGATCCGAATTTAATAACGAGATTGGCCTGTAAGAACCCACTTCTTCCAAATCTTTCCCTTTTTTGGGAAGGAGAGTGATAGTGGCTTCGGTCAGCGTCTGGGGCAATATACCATCCTCGTACGATTGGATGTACATTTTACGCAGATAAGGAAGGAGCTCTTTACATGTGATGTCTGCCCCTAAGGTATCGCGGTCCACTTGACTCAATGACGGGAGATTACATTTATCTAGAAATGACTGTATTGTTTCTCCTACAGAATTAACCTCAGAAGTGTATAGTGTTTCATAAAACTGTCTAAATCTGTCATTAATATCCTTGGGAGATGTAAGGACACTTCCTGAACCAGACTTAATTTTGTGGGTAGTCCTGTCGTTTTCGTAATTGTCTCGCCAGTAATTTGGATTGGATTGGATTGGATTGGCTTTATTGTCACTGTAACAGTACAAGTACAATTGCAGCGAAATTACAACAATCACCCCGTCAACACATAACATAACAGGATGACTGTAGCAAAAAAGGGGGGGGGGGGGGAGAAACATGTGGAGAGGAGAGGCGAAAAAAAAGAAATAAACCCAAACTATACTCCGGGGGGGGTACAGTGTGGATTTGATAAAAAAAACCTCGGCAACATAAGCATATATAAGCACATTTTACAACATATCGATGCCAACAACTTGCTCCAGGGGAGGGGGGAGGGGGGGGGGGGGTGGTTCCAGTACAGACAGGCAGCCAGCCTTAGCCGCTGCCATTAAGGCGCCGCCATCGGACCCCGCCCGCCGCACTGGATGGGAGGAAGCGGCGAAGGCGTGGGATGGGGTTGGGGGTTGGGTTGTGTGTTGCATATGTACATGTGAGGAGTGCCGTGAATGTGTGTGTGTGCATAGGCCTGGAGAGCCGCTTCGTCTAGTTCACAATCAGTGCCTCAGTTCGCAGGGTGTCATCGCGATAACACAGCAAGTTGCCATGGAGACATCCTTGATCGGGTCCTGGACGGAGTCAACAATCAACAGGTGTCCATGGAGGAAGGGAGAGGGGGGGGTAGAAGCGTCTCACTGCAGCGATCTCGTGGGGGAGTTGTTCCAGCACCGGCCTTGGCCAAGGCTGGTGCTGCGGGGGCCGGAATGCAGATTAGATTATGATTGTTTGGGTTAGGGCGAGCAGTCGTATTTCAATCGACACGGCTTACCCTGTTTGTCCATTCTGGTCATCTTCATCCATTCTCCTTTGCAAAGCTGAAAGCTTCTCCAAGATGTTGCCCATATTGCGATTTATGACCACAGTCTGAGCGTTAACAGCTCTGTCTATTACCACAGACAGGGTGTTGACAGCTCCTTCCAAGGTGGTTCCCAAGTTGCGGTTCACAATCACAGTCTGAGTGCTTACAGCTTTACTCACTCCATCAATTATGTCGGGCAGCGTGGGGATTTGGACTGCTGTCACCGTCTTCCGAATTTTCCGATACACCAGGGCAATGCCCAATCCAATCAGCAGAAAGCCTGATATCACAGTTCCGAATATGTAGAGATCTTCGATGTCCTCAACGGAAAAAATCGCCAGGCACACGACCCTCCACTGCTCCCAGGAGTCCCTCATGTAACCAGCGGCATACGTTCCGCCAGGGCAGACAGGTTCCCCCGAACCCGGGCTTCTTGTCGAGAAGATCCTGTCAATTGCGTTGAGAGACCAGTTGACCAATTCCATGATTTTAGATTCAGAGAGCAGTGCGGAGAGAGGCTTCCAAGGTTTAGACAAGACAGGACGAGACGTGAGATGCAAGGCAGGGAAAAAAAAGGGAGTGGAGAGAGGGGGAAGATGCGTTCGTTGAGAGCCGGAAGAAGAATTTGTGTGGCTTATCACCGAATTCAAAATATCGCTGTTTTGTAAAAATAAAGGCTCTGCAAATCCTATCTGATAATATCTTGTTAAGTTTAAATTTAAGAGTCTATATTTTAGTATGTTTTTCTAATGAGTGGCGCAGAGCGTTCTCCATATCGAGTTGGCGGATTTCCTCCTCAAGTTCTAGTTGTTCTGCCTTGTTACGCTTCCTGAGAGAGGATTGAAAAGAAATAATGTGCCCTCTCAAGTAAGCCTTAAAGGCTTCCCATAACAGTGGAGGAGATGTGTTTTCATTGTCGTTAGTTTAAAAAAATAACTTAATGTTTGATTCCAAATATTCACAGAACTTTTTATCTGTGATGAGTTGAGGATTGAATCTCCAATTTCTCTGGGCAGGTGCATTCTCGCCAAGCTGTAATGAAAATGATATCGGGCTGTGATCGGAAATAATAATGTTGTGGTATTTTGCATTGTAGGAATTTTCTTTACCAGTAGCATTAGAAATCAAAAACATTCATATTTTCAATATAAGATCTCAGAAGATTAGAGGCCTTGGAAGGTTCAACCCTCTGTGAAGAAGACATATCCAAATAAGTGTCCAAAACTAGATTAAAATCCCCACAAATTATTAGATTAGTACTGGAGATATCTGGAATCAGATTTAAAACCGTTTTGAAAAATGCTGGATCGTCATTATTTGGTCCATATATATTTAATAATGTTACAGGTGTAGAGTGAAATTCCCCACAACCATGACATATCTCCTGTCTTTATCTGCTATTGTAGACAGATGTTTAAAGGGAACCCCCCTACGGATTAAGATGGCTGTGCCACGAACCTTAACTGAAAAGTTGGAGTGATAGATGTGTTGTATCCCCTACACCTGAGCCTAGCATGCGAGTCGTTCCTCAGGTGGGTTTCCTGTAAGAAAATGACATCCGCATGCAAGGATTTAAGGTGAGCGAGCACTTTGCCTCTTTTAACTGGCTCGATAACACCATTAACATTCCATGAGCAGAATGTTATATCATCCCTCCTGTTGTTCTTATTATGCATTATGTAGGGTGGTTGCAGGCATCCATCCTTAGACTCTCTCCCCACTCTGCTGGATATGTGTAACTATGAGTTGAATGACACTCCATCTGCCCTCCCACCCATTCCCGCCCCCCTCCCAGCCAAGACACAGATAAACAGAAAAACAAAAACATCAGAAATGCGTAGTCTAACCTCTCTAACAGAGAAGAAACTCTAACAACCGATTGTGGTTGAACTCTCAATCCTACAATAGCTAGTAGCCCTACAGTTGTTAAATTTCCAACAAAACCTATTCAGTTACAAAAGGGGTTAAATATCCCCCATTAACAGCATTGAAAAGATATGTAAACTTCCACGTCTTAGCAGACCTTATTGAAATAAACACAAAACACAAAACTCCGGGGCTTACACTTATTCATAGACCCTTAGGATTAACAAGGTGTCCCCTCCATTGAGTGACTTAAAGTCATGCTGTCTCTGCTGTGCAATAATGTCCAAGAAAATAATGTAATTGCTCAAAATTTAAATTGTTCAAACTACCAAATGAAATATGCATTCTAGCAGACATGCAGGCAGAAATCAAATAAATAAGTAAACAAAATAAAAAAATTTAAATAAAAATATTTCACATTATAATGGGGGGGGGACTGAAATCCAGGCCTATAGCAGTCAGAAATAATTCCTAATACTCTCAAATTCAGTGACCATTCTGTCAAAATGTTACCGTGGTTGTGGCTATGTTATTATTATTTAATTGTCCGTAGGTGGTTTTTAACAATACTTCTGGTGTAGTTGTCATTTACCTCCAGTCTCTATCAGAAGTGAATGGGCCATGCTCTTAGATGTGCACCTCAGGTATGACCCTGACCGAAGTGGTGTTCAGCATACAGACGGGCCTCTTCAGGGTCTGTGAACGTGGTCTCTTTACCATTATGTGTCACTCTCAACTTGGCTGGGTATAGGAGACCAAATTTAACTCCAGGCTGGTCTTGCAGCAACTTCCTGGCCGGAGTGAAGGCGGCTCTGCGTTTAACTTCAGTGGGTGGAAAGTCTCTGAAGACTTGGATTCACTGCCCTCAATAAGTGAGACTTTTGGATTTCATGACCTTTTGCAGGATGCTCTCCAGCGCGTGACAGTAGTGCACCCTTAGAATCAGGTGCCGAGGTGGCTCGTTGTCCCCAGGACGCTGTCTCAGGGCTCTGTGGGCTCGGTCGATCACTGGTTTTTCATCCAGCTGTAAAACCTCCATAAGCAACTGGGCCACGAAATCCCTGGCTTTCTGGTCCCTTTCTTCCCCTTCCTTGACTCCCACGATTCTCAAATTCTGACGCTTAGATCGTCCCTCCAGGTCCAAACACTTCTCTGACAGTTGTTCAACTTGGCTGTGTAGCTGCTGTACCGTAGCTTCGAGGTTCACAACAGTATCAGAGGTAGTGTAAGCGGTCTACCCTGCCACGAGCTCGGAAGACCTTCCTGTGTTGTGTTGTGTTAATAAGTCAAATATGACAAGTCTCTTTTCAGCCAGCAGGGGAGGGTTTATTATCTGTGTACAGTGACATACGTGTTAGTACAGCACAGCACTCTTTTCATCCAGTCTCACACACCTTTCCTCAGCAGCCATTCTGGCGGACTCAGTGTGTAACTACACAAATCATCAACAATCTCATGGTAATAATAATAGAGTCACATGACAATTTTCTCAGAATTACCCCCTACCCCCCATATTTTAAACGAGAGCACTCTCTAGCCTTACCTTTCCTCAGCAGCCATTCTGGCGGACTGAGAAAAGCGGTGCGACGTAAACAGGATGTGACATCAAGGGAAGAGTCACATTACCAAAATAAAACTAACAAAATTAAAAGGTCCCACAAAAGAATATCAAAGAAAAGCATATATAAGTTAAAAATAACAGCAATAACAAAATAAAGTGGATTTTTGGTGAAATGAAATGAAAAGAACCCATCGGTTACAGTAGCATTAGCATTAGCTTCTAAACTTTCCAGCGTATCACTTTAGGAGTCTAGTTGGCTATTTACCACAACAAATGCGGCGTCACTTTCTGCTTTCAGAGTGGCAATTTCAGATCTCAAAGCCGTACACACAACAGCAATCTTCTCGTCAATTTTGTCACAAATGTCCGACTTAGCTTGGGACAACTCCACTTGGAGTGATGCTATGGCGGCCAACACAGCTTGAATGTCCGTGCTCGGCGTGCTCAGCGCCGGGTCCCCTCCCTCGCTCTGGATCCCAGGACTTCCCCGCTCGCGTCAGCATTTTTCGCTGTGCAGTGGGCACTTGGAGAGTTTAGGAGTAGGAGCTACAGCGAGACGCGTCCCATCTCCTCATTGCTCCATAGCGCCCCCCCCGTGTCCCTTGTTATTTAGCATCGCTCTAATTGTTTTGCTCTCAACACACAAATTTTCCATTTTCAATGATGCGATCTCACTGTGCTCCAAAGTCAGGTTAATCTGGAATCTGAGGAAAGTCAGACACAAGTGCCTCAGCAGCTAAAGGTCTTTTTATGTGAAATGTCAGGGCTGTTGCTGATATTCCTTCAATAAGTGCCTCAGTAACATCCACTTGACATTTCTGCATTATGAAAAGCTCCTCAGCTACATGAATGATTAACCAGGGACAGTCTGGGCGGTAGATACTCCTGAAGAAGTGACAAATACTGAAAAAGTCCACCAAGACTCCTCTCCTCCCCACAGTCCTCTCTTCACACTATTGATTTGGCCACAGTACACTTGTGTGTGTCCTGAATGAAGGGTTTCATATTTCATACATGTTGCAAAGGGAACAGCCCTCAGTGGTGGGCTATTGATTCAAGTACAGTGTGAAACTGGAAGAGACTGAGAGGCTGAAGGGGTTTAAAGAAATGTCAGATTTTGACCTGATGCATGTGGAAAGGTTAGGGAAAGGTCATTTGTTAATATACATGTCAGCAGTAAAGTTAAACCTCAGCAATAGATCGTGATTAGATTATGATTAGATTAGATTATCAGATGTTTCTCACACAACAAGGCAGAATAGTTATTCAGAGTAAATCAGAGTCTGATGTGTGCAGAACTGTGGTCATAGCCTGGTGTGATTTAACCTAGTGGACTGTTGTGGGTAATAATTTATCACCATACATGTCCACATTCTTGAAACATCTGTTTAAAGAACCCATAAAAAACAAATATCCTGATGTGTAGATTATTTATTGACTTTGTTGTTTTAACCACATTAAACACCATTTATATTGATTTAAATGCATCTACTGGTTAAAGGGATTAGTTTAATTACATTTACTCTTATTTAGTTTGCTCTTGTTGAAAAAACAACCAATATAACAGCAGACTGACACTGCTTCAGAAACATGTGGCTCTGGGGGGGTCTTAGTCAGGGGTCTGGGTCGGAGACCTCTATTTCTGCAGACTTGAGCGTTTTCTGCAAAAAACATAGGCACTACTTTATGTTTCTGCTGGTGGGGGCTCTAAACCGTTGACTGTCCCACCCCCACACCCAATAAAAACCACAGTCTACACAACTTGACACTGTAAGGATTTGGAAAAGTCAAACACACACATTTCAGCACCATAGGAAATGGTGAGGAAAACGCCCCCACCCCCCCCCCCGCCCCCCCTGCCTTCAAGTTTCCCCTCATTGAAACATTTCAGCTGCAGTAGGAAGTTGTTTTTTTAGAAGTCTGAGATCAAACTAGATGTTTGCACCTCCTTGTGGTTCTGATTTCAGATGTAGAACTGAGTCCTGACACCAAGGTCTCTACTGACCTGAAGCTTCACTGATCCACCTCACTGAGTCTCTGAGAAAGACTATGACACATGAGTCAATGTAAATGTTCAAAGCCCACAAAATTTAAAATTTTATGTTGCTTTCCTCTTAGAAGATGGATTGTATCTGCTGAAAAGACCATGAAAGAATTTTACTGTGATATTTCCATCATGGTCTATTTTTGGCTGATTCTGCTAGAAAAAAGAACAAGATGTGACAAGAGCAAAAGGAAGAGGAAGGAAGAAGAAGAGGATGACCATGAAAAAAGAGAGTTTAAATTCTGCTCTTGGGTCTCAGTCTCCTGCCACAGCTTGGATAACATTCACAGCGGACCTCATTCATCAGCGTATTGAATGATGCTGAATCACACACTAAACCATCTTTAATAAACACTGACCCCAATGTCCTTGGTGATAATATGGTTTTGTTTTAAATGCCTTGTGTCCACTCTCCTCCAGAGTCTTCACCCCCTAAAACAGAGACTTTCAGAAACACTGCTGTACCCGTTTTAGTCTAAAACTCCAGGGTTGTGTTGTAGTCTGGACTTACACAAACAAAGACCTTTGGAATCAATGACATAGACACCCACGGTGGCTCCTGATTGGGTCTTTCAGTCACGAGGTATCCTGCCCTGACTTGTCACACTCCTATCACGTGACCTTTACCAGATGAATACAACAACATTCCCAGTCTATGTTTTCTGGGTTAGGGTCAGACAAGTGTTCATGAATGGTCATGTGGTATGCATTACAGGTAGTATGGATGTAGGTTATCTCTGATATGCAACACTTGAGATCATTTTTGTTTTGATACTTCATTTTAAGATTAAAATGTATAAGTGTGGACCTAGCCTATATTTTACTGGATAGGAGTGCACTTTGAACTGGTGGTAGCTCTAGATTAAAGATGGAGGCATCACCAAAGTCATTATGATTCATCCTCTGGACACCATGAATGTCAGAACCAAACTTCATGGCACTACATTCAAAAGTTGTTGACTAAAAACCAAAAACATCAACCTCATGGTGGCACATGAAGAGCTGGTTGATGAGTCACACAGATAACTACTCTTTACAACTAAGCTGAGCAGAAAAGCTTCAGAGTGAACAACACATCAACCTGGAGGTGGATGGACTACACCAGTAGAGACCACGTCAGGGTCCACTTCCTGTCACCAAGACCAGAAACCTGAGGCTGCAGTGGACTCAGGTTCACCAACACTGGACAGATGAAGACCTGGTCTGATGGATCTGGATCTGCTGAGGCAGCAGATGGTAGGGTCAGAGTCTGGATCCATGGACCAACCTGTCCAGGTGGTGGTGGTGGTATGATGGTGTGGGGGTGTTTTCTGGACTCACTTTGGGTCTTAACACCAATCAGCCCTGGTCTTAATGTCTCAGTCTGTCTGAGTGTTGTTGCTGACCATGTTCATCCTTCATGGCCACAGTTCAATCTTCTAACAGCTACTTCCTGCAGGATAATGCTTCATGTCAACATGTCACTGTCAACATGACAGTGAGTCCAGTTCAGCCTCCAGCCCTGGATCCAGTAGATCCCCTTGTGGGGATGTGGTAGAACAGGAGACCTGCAGCATGAATGTGATGCATTCATGTCAACGTGAAGCATGAAGAGTCTCAGTTCCTGGATCCAGATGTTGAGACTTTCCTCTGAGGAACTGAGTCAGTGGGGTGTTCCTAATAAAGTGATCACTGAGTGAATAAAACACTCACTGTCTAATGTGTCATCAGGCTCATTGTCCTTTATGTATCTAAAGCCTTTTTTCTTACAGCAGAAAACAGGGTTGTTTTTAGATTATTTCACTGTGATTAGTTCACATCTACTGTAACTACTGTAAACACCTTAAACGTAATCTTAATCTGTTTTTTATGCTCCTAGTGTATGGAGCAGGGTGAGTGAGCTGAAGTTCTGGTATCTTGAACCAGGCTATAGCACCAAACCTGTGTCTGTCTGTGAAGCTTCTCTTCCACTGAGTGTGTTAATGAGGTTTCCATTTTAATTGTTTGCTCGGCGCTCATTTGTTACACTTTGCCCTTAAGAGTGACTCTGTTAAGTTAAATTGGAATGCACACTGTGTCTGTAATTACATGTTTTCTGAGAGCTTGGGTTTGCATGTTGAGCAGGGGTAGTTGATTATACTCATCAACATGCTTAGTGAATTATCTGCTGTGTGTTGATGCATCTGGATGATCTGCATTAGACCTGGACAGAAACCTTGATGGGCAGAGAGGGAAGGAATAAATTGAAGTTATGAAGGTGGAGCAGTTAATCTGGATACTCTTTCAAGCCACAAATAGGTTGAACATGGAAAATAAGTTTTTTTTATGGGTAATGATTTCTTCCTAATTAAGTGAGGAGCAGGAACTGCTGACAATGAGAATGAGAACTTAATCATACTAGTAAATTACAAGCTTGAGCCGAAGACAGAAGCAGCAGTTTTCTACTAAATGATCTTCTGTTTATTCAAATATTAGAAGAAAAACAACTTGGAATAATGAAAAGCTTTGTTCATGTACCTGAAACAAGAAAAGACTAATTGAAATCCAAAGGAGACAATATTCAATAAAACAATCAATGAGCACTGAAAGGCTGCTTCAGGGTTGTCATTATACTTTAATTAGCTCAGAAGATCTTTGTGTTTCACAGACATGGTGGAACACTGCCATGATGAGTGTCCATCTACATCTGAGTTGGCCTTGCTGAAGCTCTGAGTGTGTTCATAATGCTATTGACTGTGTGAGCTCATGGATACAGAAGTGATGGATGACATCAAGACCACAGACCCTCTGTTCTCCACTGGGACTCACAGTGGATTAAGTAGGAACTGAAGCTTCTGCATGTCTCCAGCTTCTGTACTGATGGCCAGCATCAAACAACATACACCAGTTCAATTCAATTCAATTCAGTTTTATTTGTACAGCACCAAATCATAATCTACATTATCTCAAGGCTCCGTACAAGGTCAGGTCAGACCTGAGTTAATTATAGAGAGAAACCAACAGTTCCCACAAAGAGCAGCACTTGGTGACAGGGGGGAGGAAAAACTCCCTTTAATAGGAAGCTTCATCAGTTCTTTCTCGCACCTGACCAGGCTGGGACTGGTCCAACTATCTGGTGCTCTGGGCTTTCACAAGGCTGATGATGTCATTGGTTCCCTTTGTGCTCCATGTGCCAACGACAGTCGTTAGAGTGACTGTCTTAGTGGAGAGTTGGTTTCGACTTCGTTAGAGCCCTATTGTGTTATAACGACAGTCGTTGGAATCACATGCCACTTGTGAACAGTTGTTTTTCTTAGAGGTTAAGTTGTTGAATCTCCTTGGAAGGGATGAAAGGGCAGCATTGTAAATTGGAGATAGGTGGTGTCTGAGGCCTCCTCCCCCGTTGAGGGATGGTTTCTCTACTTTCACATAGATGGCTTCTTTCACTCCTCTTTCGAACCACCTGTCCTCTCTGTCCAGGATGTGAACATTGCTGTCCTCAAAGGAGTGGGCTTTCTCCTTAAGATGTAAGTGGACAGCAGAGTCCAAGCCTGAGGAGTTAGCTCTTCTGTGTTGGGCCATGCGTTTATGCAGTGGTTGTTTTGTTTCTCCAATGTAGAGGTCTTTGCATTCCTCATTGCATTGGACTGCATACACCAGATTGCTTTTTCAGGTGTGTGGTGTTCTGTCCTTGGGGTGTACCAGTCTCTGTCTGAGTGTGTTGCTGGGTTTGAAATACACAGGGATACGGTGTTTGTTGAAGATCCTCCTGAGTTTTTCTGATACCCCAGACACATATGGGATGACTATGTTGTTTCTCTTGTTTGGTTTTTCTTTCTCAACCATTTTGCTACTTTTCTTTCTGGAAGCAAAAGCAGTTTTCACAAAGGTCCAGTTAGGGTAACCACAAGTTGTGAGGGCGCCTCTCAGGTGCTTGTGTTCTACCCTTTGGGCCTGTGAGCTGGTGGGTACGTTATCAGCTCTGTGTTGCAGGGTTCTGATAACACCAAGCTTGTGTTCCAGGGGGTGGTGTGAGTCGAAAAGTAGATATTGGTCTGTATGTGTGGGTTTTCTGTATACCCCAATGTGGAGGCTCCTGTCCTTTTTCATATGGACGTCACAATCTAAGAAGGGCAGACTATTGTCCTTGACATCCTCTCTGGTGAACTTGATGTTTTTGTCCACTGAGTTAATGTGTTCGGTAAAAGCTTGCACCTCTTTGGTTTTGATTTTAACCCATGTGGCGTCCACATATCTGAACCAGTGGCTCAGTGTAATTCCTTCAAAGGAGTTCAGAGCCCTGTTCTCTACCTCCTCCATGTATAGATTTGCCACAATGGGGGATACTGGTGAACCCATGGCACAGCCATGTTTTTGTCTGTAAAATTTTCTGTCAAACTGGAGATATGTAGTGTTTAGGCATAAATCCAGAAGCCGGCAAATGTGTCCGGGTTTGAGATTTGTTCGGTCTTGCAGGGAGTTGTCCTGTGTGAGTTGTTCTCTTACTGTGGCCGAAGCCTCCATGGTTGGAATGCAGGTGAAAAGAGAAGTCACATCATAGGAAACCATGGTTTCATCTGGCTCCATTTTTAAGTTCCGGACTTTACTCACATAGTCTATGGAGTTTTGGATGTGGTGTGGGGTGTTGCCCACCAAAGGTGCCAGGATATTGGCTATGTGTTTGGCTATGCTGTATGTGACTGAGTTTATGCTGCTGACAATCGGCCTGAGCGGGGCCCCTTCTTCATGGATTTTGGGGAGTCCATATAGGCAGGGGATGGAGTCAAATGGACAAATGAGAATATTCACAGGCATAAATAACAGTGGTTATAATAGTGATAATGAGCAGTTGTAGATCTGAATCCTGCTGCTCCAGAAACAGAAACAGAGACAGAGACAGAGAGAGGGAGAGAGAGAGAGAGGAGGAGGAGCACAAACTACAGGAGAGAAAAAATACAAAGTTAATGACATAAAGTAGTATGATATAAATGTGTAAGGAGAAAAAGAGAGGGATAGAGAGAGAGCGAGAGAGAGAGAGAGAGAGAGAGAGAGAGAGCTCAATGCATCATGGGAATCCCCCAACAGTCTCGCTCTATAGCAGCATAACTGAACTTACAAACCCGAGCCAGCCCTAAATGTGGAGAGGGGGTCTGATCCTGAACCCAGACTGGGAGCTGGTTCCACAGGCGAGGAGCCTGATAACTGAAGGCTCTGCCCCCCATTCTACTCTGAGAAACTGTAGGAACCACAGTAGACCTGTGTTTAGAGAGCGAATTGTCCTGTTAGGGTCACAGGGAACTATAAACCCTTAAAGGTATGACACCAAACTTCAGAGAAAAAAAATCAAATTCATAGGAAATTATCCAGATCTGCCCCAGAATGTAATGGTTTTGTTCCTGGTTCACATCCCATCCCTCCTCTAGTTCAGTGTTTTTTGTGTAATCCTGCTGACAAACAACATATAAGGGTGAAAATACAACCTCCTTGGTGGAGGTAACAAAAGAAATCAAATGTTTTTGATTAAATCTCAAATGAATCAGAAACATAAGCAGCGAGCTTAGAATCAATGTGATCAGATTTATTTTTTAATAAAGCTTAAGGCTGATGATAACGATGTCATAATGATGATAATGACTGGTCCTCCACTGGAAGGTCTCCAAGACCCAGAACCTCACATTCACAGTCTCAGGGCCAGAGTTCCCTTTACAGGACCCTGTTTACCCCAATAACATATAATAATGGGATGGTGGACATGAGCTGCTTAGCAGGGACCTGACAAGAAATCCCACTCTTCTCCTTTATCATCTTGTGATGTAGGCCAATCAATGGCCAACCTGGCTACGCCCCCTTGCACAAATATGTGGTGGAAAATTGGTGGAAAGCTGATATACACTATAATAGACTAATGTATGTTTGTATGTATAGGTTATGTGAGGGACTGGGTCATATATAATCAAAATAATAACACTAGGAAAAAGGTTGAACCGAGTCATTCCTACATTGTGATGGTGGAAAACAGGATATGGGGATACTGCCAAAGGTCTAGTTTTATCCTGTTTTAGTCAGAATAAAAGCATGGACCTCTAAACTGTAAGATGGGTTTTTTTCATATTTGGCCGTCAAAGAAGTGTGTCAGTTTGGCAATAAAACCTGGCTGCTGTTGAATGCTGTTTCTCTGCTGAGTCTATTCTTCAAATTAGAATTTTTCAACAATCTGTATATGTATATGTGTCTCATATACATCAACCTCGCAGGGTGTGGGGGAGGGCTGAGCCCCCACTGATTCTGACCTTACCCCAGACCTGATTCTGACCCTACCCCAAACCTGACCCTATTATTCAGTGCAACAGAAATGTTTTGTTCCTACACTGAACAAAGCTAAAGGCAATTATACAAATCAAAGATACTGAGAATATTACAACAAATCAATAAATGTATTCCATCTTTTAAAATAAATTTAATCGAGTTGAGTATCTACTTATAATCTGTGTAAAATGTAAATATGGTGGTTGATTATGGTAAAAATCCAGTTTTCTTTTGTATCTGTTTTGGTTTTGACATTTATTCCTCTCTTTTGTGATCCAAGTCTGATTGTGATTTGTTATCCTGCAGATTCAGAGCATCATCTCCAAAGTACAGAACAAAAGAAATGGTTGTGTATGGGATGTGATCTCCAGCTGTCAGACCACCTCTGATTTAAAGACAGTCAGGTTGCCTGTAGCTCAGTAGCTGACACAGTATTTTGTTTTTCAGACAGTGAAAGAAAAATCCTGCGTTAACTAAAAACTTTCAAAACAGAAGTTCTCACTGAATTAAACGTTATATAACTGTATTCATCTGTTCTGCAGTCATGTAGCTCCCTCCATGAACAAGCCCAGCTGGTCTTTGGTTTCTGACTTAGGGCATTGGTTCCCAACCTGTGGGCCAGGGCCCACTGGTGGGCCGCAAAGGTATTGCAAGTGGTCTGACATATCATATATTTTGAAAAAAATATAAAAAATAAAATCTAAACAATGTTTTTAAATGTCTTCAAACAAAATGATCTCTAACAGCTTTAAGACAGACTACAGGCCTCTCATTGGCCTGTAGTCCGTTACTGTCAGAAGACCATATTGTATTGTTATGGGCCAAATGTGGGCCAGAAACATTTGAGAGATATTCAGTTGGGCCATGAGTTTAAAAAGGTTGGGAACCACTGATTCACACACATTAAAACGAACATTTAAATCAAAGCTGTGACTGTTAACCAGAGAGGGGTGGGTGGACGTATGTACAAGCACGCATTCTGTTGATAGATATATTTAACCACCCTTCAAAAACCCCACAATTATCCACAATACACATGAACAAATATCCTCCCTGCTCCAGTCTTTATCAACAGGACATGGTCACACCAGCAAATAATTAAATTCATATATTTAAATGTAAATATTCCTGTATCGATACATATTCCTCTTTCAAAGGTACTTTTTTTAAACAGCAAAGAAATGAAATACTTTATGAAGCAGAGCTTTAACCTTAGACTCTAATGAGCAGTAACACAACCTGCCTGCTATCTACTGTTGATACAAATCAAATTAACACAAGAGACACAAAAGACCTAAAAAACAGTGAACACACCTCACTGACTGCTTGTTACAGAAGGACTCATATAAAAACTCTTCCATTCTCATTATCTTTGTATTCTATGAGGAAAAATATCCACTCTCCATAACTTCACAGCTAACGTCAACGTCACATTTTAAAAAGAGTTTGCAGTCATGATGCACAATGTTGAGCTAAATACTAATATTACGATGACAACACTAACACGCTGAGGGTCAGTGCCAACCATAAAGTCTCATAAAACACTCGCTATTACTGTTGTTATTGTCAAGTCTAACAATAGCATGGCAACCAGAAGCAAATAAAACTCTGTCAATAATAACCCCCCACCCCCCACTCCCTCCTCCTCCACGGAAGACACAAAGAGAATAAAACCTGTTTTCATGTCAGGTGACATCTGCTGGTGATGACATCAGCACAGCTGGATTCACATGTGATATCCACAGCTGTAGTTTACAGCACAAATAACAACCCACCGTCAGTGTCACCATAGTTTGTGTTATTGTAGGTTCACATGTACATTCACTGTTACTGTGAGGACATCAGCTCATCAGGTAGGTCACTGTACACACATGGACTCATCTTCCCAGAATCCTCTGCTTCTCAACTTCCTGTCAAACCTAGTGACACATGACATGATTTCATCAATAAAACTGCTGGTTTTGTTAAGGGGACGGTCTAATCTTTGTAAGATTTATCCGACCCCGCGAACGTGTTTCCCTTCATACAGTTTTAGACCCTGGATTTCAGTTACATAGATTCTGACTGTTTGAACTTTTATGTGTCATCAAGTAAATTATTAAAGTTATGACAGATTGAATACTGTAACAGACTGTACGAAAACACAAATGAAAAAAACAACAAAACAAACAAAACTTTTTAACTAATTTTTCAAAAAGCTCAGGAAAATGTTTTGTGCTGTTTTGACCAAAACACTACTCCGTCTTCTCTGTCTTCACCTTTTAAAAGTGTCCTTGTTAGAACAGGGAGGACAGGCAGAGGCAGGTGACTCATCATCCCTGTGTCTGCAGCATCATCCTCCTCCTGATCAAGAGCTAAATAAATTAAGAATTTATGTTATGTTTAGCATTTTAATTAATTCATAGTGTAGTGTGTAATCATTCTGTCTGACCTCCTGTTGGTCGGCCCCAGCTTTCATGTCCCCCTGGAGGCCAACAGCTGATATACAAAGATCACACAGTGAGCTCAGTGAGGAGGATCGTCTGGTCAGGGCGGAGGCTTGTGTTAATCTCACTGGTCAGCTGGAGCTTGTGCTGAGATGGATTCATTCTACAGCTATAGATGGATGAAACTACCTCAGAAGAAATATTGGTAGTTGTGTTGCCTCTACCTCTTCTGATGATTTCAATGTGATGACTCTCTGAAGGACGATGACCCCTGGTCCGCCACCTCAGCCAATCAGGACCTAGTTGTGTCACCACCTGCCGTGTGACAGGACTGTGACCTTGCAGCCTGATGAGGTCAGTGTTTCTGTCCAATCCGGTGGACAGGGGAGTGCGTTGTATGTGTGTGAAACTGGGGGGGGGGGGGGGGGGGGGGGGCATGAAACTTACATGTCCTGTCTTTGTTCTATGAACATCTTCTGCAGATGTCAAAAACTTGTAGTCTTCCCTCTGGTCTTTGGATCTGATGCTATTTATTAACCAGGTCACACATTTTTCACAAAGCTCAACAGCAGAGGATGGGACAGTGACGGGGGCAGAGGGTGGGGCAGTGATGGGGCAGTGATGGGACAGAGGACAGGGCAGTGATGGGACAGAGGATGGGGCAGTGATGGGGGCAGAGGATGGGGGCAGTGAGGGGGCAGAGGATGGGGGAAGTGATGGGGCAGCGGATGGGGGCAGAGGATGGAGGCAGTGATGGGGCAGTGATGAGACAGAGGAAGGGGCAGAGGATGGGGGAAGTGATGGGGCAGAGGATGGGGGCAGAGGATGGAGGCAGTGATGGGGCAGTGATGGGGCAGAGGATGATCTAGTTCATTTGAATCGGTGTGAGCTGAACTTTGAAGTGTGAACAACACTGATCATGTCTGTGGTCAGATTTGAGTTCTAATGGTTTTAAAGTCGCCTCATTGCTGCTACTGTTGATAATGTTGGTATGTGGAACAAACTACAATAATTATTAGTTTTACCTCTTTGTTTTATCTCTTTCACCTCACAATGTTTCTGAATCCTCTCTCTCTCTTTGAAATCCTCTGGACTCAAACTCATCTTAGGTCACCCTAATGGTACAAAAGTGGCCCAGTTTGTATCAGTGTGCCACATTATTTTTTTCCAGACCAATTTAAGCAAAAGTCACCCAGTTGGGTGGAAAACTGCTCAATCTGACAACACAAGTGACAACATGAGCTGTCAGGTTTCACAGAGGGTTTTGTGTCCACTGTACCAGATGTTTGTGTACTGTACCAACCAGTACATGTGTGTCGTTGATTATTTCACCCAGTAGACAGAGACTGAAGTGTCTGCTTGACTCCTTCTATCAGTCTGGAGACTGTAACAGCCCAGGACTCAGACCTGAGCCACAGTGCACAGTAATGATTCATAATGAAAAACCCATGTGTAAGAGTGCATAATCTGTTCATTCATTATCTCAGTCAGGCGAAAGAGTTAATGGAATGACATCTTGAAGTATGTGAAATAACAAACTAATAAATAAAAAAGGTAAAGGGAAAGACATGCTAGCTGCAGCTACATTCAGATTTGAAATAAAAGGTCAGTGTTAGTTTTATTTATAGCTGTTAGTCATATTAACTCAACCTCACCCTTCTTATTTTTAGGTAATTTTTAGTCAAATCAAACTCTGGACATAAAAAAAAAAACAAAAACAAAAAAAGAAAACAGCATCTCAGCTCCCAAGTCAGTTTATGTCTGATTGGCTGTTTACATCTGACAGGCATCCAATCACCACCGCACACAGATCCTGCTGTTTGCTGTCAGCTGTTAGATGAGTCGTTTTCCCTTGTGATGCCAGCTCATGGGAAGACTCTGGAAATAAATAGCATGTAGCCTGAGAGCCATATAGTGATTTCTCTGTATAGCCTCAGATTAAAAAGCTACATATGCTAGCCTATGAAGCTAACATTAGCCTTGTCATGCAGTGTGTCCATGCTACGTAAACACTTGCACTCTCTGTAAAGTGGATGAGCGAAGCGGCCCCCTCCCGGCCCAGGTAAATGCAGACAGGACAAATGCCATGAATGTTGATGTGTACATCAGCTGCTCAGTGATGTGTGTTCTGAGGTGATTGGTCCTCTCCTGTAGGGATGGTGGTCGTCCTGCTCCCTGCGCAGCCTCTTATCTCAACATCCTTTACACTATGTGTGATTTCCTCATTTAATGAGCACTTACTGAGAACAGCTGCTGCTGAGAGTCCGGTGATGCCACCACCCTGAATGGCAGCCTGAAGTAACAGCTCCCTCGCGAAAATAGTTATTTCGCCCCTTTAAACCGTTAAATACTAAATTTTCAGAGACTATTCGAACAGACAAGAGGGGCAAGAATGGGGAAGAAACAAAAAAAACAACAAAAAGCCCCTGCAGACGAAGAAAATTCGGAGGATGAATCTCCTTCACAGGAAGAAGATGGCGGAGCTAATGCTAACCCCAACTCAAGTGACGCTGCAAGTATGGCCAAAGTTCTGGAGGAGATTCGGGACTTCCGCAAAGATACAAGAGAACAACTAATCGATATCAAATCAGAGATGACTAACGTCAACCGGAAAATAACGGAGGCAGAGGCGCGTATTGAAAAAGTGGAAGACCGTGCTCAAAACCTGGAGCAGGTGTTGAATAAGGTGATAAAAATCGTGCAACAGCAAGAAAACAAACTACTTGACCAAGAAGGAAGATCCCGACGGGAGAATCTACGGATTTACAACATTCCCGAAGGAGCCAAGGGGTCATCGATGGTGGAGTTTGTGGAAACACTACTGCGGGACACGTTGGGGATCCCCCCGACCGCAGAGCTCCACATTGAGAGGGCGCACCGCGCGCTCGCGCCAATACCCACCGGAGACCAAGCAGACAAGCCGCGGTCAATAATAGTCAAATTCCTCCGCCACAAGACCAAAGAAGAGATTCTGCGCAAGGACTGGGGAAAGAAGAAGGTTTTCCTGGACAAGAGATTAATCTACTTCGACCAGGATTACCCCAAAGCAGTCATGCAGAAAAGGATGGAATACGCCGAGGCAAAGCGGGTGTTAAAGCAGGGAAACATCCGCTTCCACACTCCGTTCCCGGCTAAACTACGAGTGTTTTACGACGACGGGGCAGTACTCTACCAGACAGCGAAGGAGGCGACCACGGACATGAAGAAAAGAGGATTTCCAGTCAGCGTGATTACGCCGAAGGAGAGTCTGGCCAAGCAGCTGTCCCGCACCGCCTGGAGAGCAGTCGGAGGACCAAGCCGGCCGGGGATGGATGAGGAGCGAGAGGAAAGCATCAGGGAGAGGCTGCGCGCCTACAGAAGGCAGCCCTCATTCATGTCTCTAGAGGAGTTATAAGTTTGGTTTGATTTCTACCCCAAATAGGTGAGAATACACACAGACGAGGGATGCGTAACGACACTGTGTAATGAACAGAGACTTTTTTTCTTTTTTTCCGAATGCCATGGTGGGGGCCCTCAGCCCACAGGAGGGAGAGGCTTTTCCCCCACAGCCACAGACGTTTTACCTAGCTCAGCCCAGGGACATCTATCAGAGACCCCAGCCTTGGACTCATTTTTTTCATGTTCGACGTTATTGTTTGTTCAGGGAGTAGATCTGTTCAGTCTCATTTTGTTTAATCTGTTGATACTTTTACAAGTAACTACACATGGCTAGTGACAAAGTAAAATTCATCTCTTTTAATGTCAATGGGCTCTTGAACCCAATTAAACGTAGTAAAATCCTGTCTAAAGTGAAGAAGGAACAAGCCCATGTAGTCTATTTACAGGAGACACACTTGACAGACAAGGAGCATATAAAATTAAAGAGAATGGGCTTCACTAGTTTGTTTATTTCTTCATACAAATCAGGACATAGGAGAGGAGTTGCTACCCTCATCTCAAACAAGCTAAATTTTGAAAAAGTATTTGAGAGGGGCGACACAGAGGGTAGATTTATTTTAGTAAAGGGAAAGATAGATGGGAATCCAATTACCTTATTCAACATATATGCACCCCCAGGGAGTGATATCAGCTTTTTTAAAAAGATCATTAATATTATGGTAACAGAAACAGAAGGCCTTTTGACCACCTTCTTGTCCAAAATTGGACACGTCTAGTATGTACCCGCGATATGAAATCCCTTTATGAAAAAGTAAACACACTCCTTGAGGAGGTAGGCTTAATTGATATCTGGCGAGACCTTTTCCCTAATAGAAGAGATTACACTCATTATTCTGCTCCTCACTCTCTCTACACAAGAATAGACTATTTCATTACATTTGGGAAGGATAAAGATAAAATACACACCTGTGAGATCGGGACAATAGATTTAAGTGACCATGCACCAATCTACTTATCTGTTGATTTTAATCTGAGGCCAAAAAATAATACATGGAAACTGAACTCAAGTCTGCTGAATGACCCGTCTTTTAAGGCACAAATTAAATCAGAAATTGGTCTCTTTTTAGAGTTCAATGATACAGGGGAGGTCTCACCTCCAATGTTGTGGGATACTTTGAAGGCTGTTCTAAGAGGGAAAATTATTTCTATATCCTCATTTAATAAAAAAAAGAGGAACAAAAAATTAGAGGACTTAAAAAACAAACTAAAGGAATTAGAAAGAAAACATAAATTGGACCTGGCACAGGATACATTAAGAGAAATCAGAAACATCAGGAATGAAATCAATAATCTAGCCACACAAAAAATCAAGAAAAACTTAATGTTTCTGAAACAGAGACATTATGAAAGTGGATCTAAATCTATGAAAATATTAGCTTGGAAGCTGAAAAAAAAGATAGTCGAAAATACAATTCATAAAATTAAGGACCCAAGAACAAAAACAATAAAAAATAAACTAAATGGAATTCAGGAGGCCTTTGAAGTATTTTATAAAACCCTATATACTGAAGCCTCTGGAAAGAGTGTAACCCAAATTGACAATTTTCTGAACTCCTTAGACCTACCCACTCTAGATGAAGAACAAAACAAAATAATGACCACAGATATAACTGAAGAAGAATTAAAGACTGCAATCAGCAGGCTTAAATTAAGTAAGTCATCAGGATCTGACGGTTACACATCAGAGTGGTACAAAGAATTTAAAAAAGAACTAATTCCTGTCCTACTTCCCACACTAAATTGGGCCTTAAAACAGGCACAAACGCCACCTAGCTGGAAGGAGGCAATCATTTCAGCCATACCAAAAGAAGGCAAGGATAAAATGGAATGTGGATCTTATAGGCCAATTTCTGTTCTCAATATAGACTATAAACTGTTTACCTCTATCATGGCCAAACGATTAGAAGAATTTCTACCAACATTGATACATAATGATCAAACGGGTTTCATTCACCAACGCCAAACACAAGACAACATACGAAAGACACTACACATTATGGATCATATACAAAAAAATAAAATTAAAGCAGTGGTGATGAGCGTCGACGCCGAAAAGGCCTTCGACTCGGTCAACTGGAATTTTCTTTACAGAGCTCTCCATAGATTTGGCTTCCATGATACAGTTATTAAAACCATACAGGCACTATATGATAATCCTACTGCTAGGATTAAGATCAATGGATATTTGTCAAATAGTTTTACCCTGGAAGGGGGCACTAGGCAGGGTTGTGCATGGTCACCCTTACTCTTTGCATTATATTTGGAACCACTAGCCCAGTATATTAGACAAAATGAAGACATCAAAGGAATCACTATTAAAGGGACGGAATACAAGCTGGCCTGCTATGCGGATGACATTTTAATTTATCTTGGACACCCAACATACTCTCTTCCTAAGTTGATGCAATCATCTGAACAGTATGGCCAATTATCAGGGTACAAAATCAATATAAGTAAAACCCAGTTACTCTCATATAACTATAGCCCACCAGAAAAAATCAAGAGTAGTTACCCCCTGACATGGCAAACAAAATCTTTTAAATACCTAGGCATCAATTTACCAAAAGATCTTAAAAAATTATCAGAATACAATTATCTACCTATACAAAAGAAAATAAAGGAAGACATAGCAAGATGGAACTTAATCCCTTTCTTCAGCCTAAGTTCAAGAATTGAGTCTATTAAAATAAATATACTGCCTAGACTTTTATACTTATTTCAAACACTGCCAATTGAGATTAACCAAAACAAGTTTAATGTGTGGGATAAAATGCTATCTAGGTATATATGGCAAGGCAAAAGACCAAGGGTCCGTCTCAAAACCTTGCAGTTAAATAAACAGAAGGGAGGTTGGGGTTTACCTAATCTTAGATATTATTATTTTGCAGCACAGATGAGAGCAGTGATATGCTGGTGTAATCCCTCATATACTGCACAATGGAAAAACATAGAAGAAAAAACACCCCCCATCCCCATACAGGCAATCTTAGCTGATAGCAATATACAAACCCACATAAACAACATTGATAACCCATGGGTGAAATGGACCCTTAAAACATGGAAAACTATCATAAAGGAACTTAAACTCGACAATGATATTATAGCCCTCAAATGGTGTGCTTACGAGTCAGAGTTTACACCTAATAAATCAGACTCAAGATTCAAGGACTGGGTAATTAAAGGAATAACAGCCTTATGCAGAGTAATGAAAGATGGAAAATTGCTCAGTTTTGAAACACTTAAAAGAACTCATTCATTAGAAAAACAAGACTTTTATCGATATTTACAATTGCGGCACTACGTTGATACAAAGATGAAAAATGTAACAAAGGCAAACACGTTTGAATTGTTTACAAAAGCCTATAATTTGGAAAGGTTTGATAGAACTGTCTCATGCTTGTATAAGGGGCTGTCAAATTTGAAACCATATTCAACCTCATATATTAAAATAAAATGGGAGAACGAAGGAGGGATAATTATAACTGAGGAAGAATGGACAACAATGTGGAGGTACCAATGGATCTGCACCAGCTCGCAGAGGTGGAGAGAATTCGGCTGGAAAAGCCTGATTAGGTACTTCATCACGCCTCATCAGAAATCTCACTATGATAATAACTCCCCTGTCTGTTGGAGGAACGGCGGAAATCAAAGAGCACACCATTATCATGTTTTCTGGGACTGCCCTGTCATAAAGGACTATTGGAGGGAGATACACAAGGCCCTACAGGATATCTTCAAATGTGAAATACCTTTTGGAAGTAAGACTATGTTTTTTGGACTCGTACCTGGTGAATGGCCAAAAAGGGATAAACATTTAATAAACATCTTGCTGGTGGCCTGTAAAAAGAGTATTACCAGGAAATGGTTATCACAGGACAGCCCAACTTTAAATATCTGGATGGACATTACGATGGACATTTATAAAATGGAGAAGATAACAGCTTTTGTTAATCATACATTGGAGAAATTTGCTTCAATTTGGGAGAACTGGGTCAATTATGTCACGCCACATAGACCTGATTTTGATTTCACAAATTAGTGACTTTGCTATATAAAAGAATCACTCCCTATCAGTTCATAGTTCTGTTTTTGTTTTTTTTGTTTTTTTCTCTTTTCTTCTCATGCAGATGTAAAAAAAAAACAAAAAAAAAACTATGTTGGCATTTAGGACAGACAATAGATGTAAGGAATATGCATGTGAAATACCAATTGTCAATGTCTGATTCTGATTGTCAATAAAAAAAATAAATGACAAAGAGAACAGCTGCTGCAGCCACTTCACTTCAGACACAGCCTTCATTTTCCTCAGGCATTATATATATAAAAAAAAAACACAGAATGATGCCTCCAGTCTCATCCTGAAGCTGCTGTTTTATTCATATTGTAACAACAACAAAATTAGAAATATTTAATAGCATTCAGTTTAATTTACACAGTCATGTATGATTTTTGGTGAGTTTTACTAGTCTGACGTATCCAGCACTGTGCAGAATGGTCTGACTGCACCCATCATCATTCTGCTACGGGGGAAACACTCTGGCTTGTTTGCATTCCTTTAAACCAATCACAATCATTTTTGGCAGCGCTGATCCCAGGATGCAGCGACTGTGCCCCTACAAAGTGTCAGAGGGGAACTTAATTGTTTTGTTAATTCCCTGCAAAGAAAACGCATCAAAATACAACAAAGTCATGTGTCGACTGTGTGATTGTTCGATTCTTCAAGTGTAGGCTGCTAGCTCGGAGGTTGTTGTTTCCTGTACAGTGAGTCATTCTGCTATCAAGGTAGCTCTTCAACACCTGGCTGCAGACCAAACAAGCTAATTATTTATAAAGTATTTCAAACTTCCAGCAGCAACAGTAACATCCTGCTCAAACACTGATGATTCAGTCAGAACAACCAAACCAGTACTTTTACTGCAATACTTACACGTAGCTGATATTATTAATAATGTACTTTTACCATAGTGGTAGTAGTAGTAGTAGTAGTAGTAGTAGTATTTCTTCATGCAGGACTTTTATTTGTATTGGAGTGTTTTTGCATTGTTGTATTTGTACTTTTACTCCAGTAAAGGATCTGAGTACTTCTTCCACCACTGACTACACGAGTAAGTATTTAGGGCTGATTTTCATTCCTGTTCGTGGCTAAATTATTACTAATGATAATGTCACAGCAAGATTGACACTGGAGAGTTGGTCTCTTGACTGTCCTCTTACCTTGGTGCCCCAGTGGCCTCTAAAGGTCCACATCTTACTCTTCTTCTGTGTTTTATCTGAAGTGTTGATATCAATCAGAAGATATATTTGTGGTTTTAAGAACCAAAAACCATCTCAGTGTAGTTTTCCATCTCCTCTCTCAGGCTTCTCTCTGGAGCTCCCTGAACAACATTTTGACTGTTGTCATGTGGTGTGAAATTCATGTGATCTAAAGACACTGTGTTCACAATGTTTATTTCCTGGTTAGCTGACACTTGGTCCTCAACAGTCACACCTCTGACACATCAGGTCTGTTTTTCTGAAACTCCCTGTGTTGAAACACTGGACTATATCTCAACCAGGAGCAGTGGCTTCCTGGAGTCTTCCATGTTGCTGAGCAACCAGCCTCCAGTCTATTTTTTTAAACTAACTGTCTTCTGGCTCCAGTGTCAGTGAACACTCTGCAGATCCTGTGAAAAGACATTTGGCAGCTTGGCAGACACATTAACTGACAACATTTTCTAATTATGTTCATCAACAGTGTGAGGATTATGGTCATGTCACAGTCTACATGCCAACAGACATGTGTTCAGAAGGATGTCAGGAGTAACTGTGCCAATGTGATGAAGTTCAATTCAATTCAATTCAATTTTATTTGTATAGCGCCAAATCATAATATACATTATCTCAAGGCACTTTACAGGGTAAGGTCAAGACCTTGCTTTGTTACAGAGAAAAACCCAACAGTTCCCACAAAGAGCAAGCGCTTGGTGACGGGGGGGGGGGGGGGGGCAGGAACAGCTGTGTAGGTAATGGTGTTATCAATAATAATGACAGATAACAGTGGTTAATAGTAATGATGAGTCGTGGTGGATCTGGATCCTGCTGCTCCAGGGGCAGAGAGACCTGCAGAATGAGGACAGAGAGAGGAAGAGAGAGGAGAAGCACAAACTACGGGAGAGAAAAAAATACAAAGTTAATGGCATAAAGTAATCGAGAGAGAGAGAGAGAGAGAGAGAGAGAGAGCCCAGTGAATCATGGGAATCCCCCAGCAGTCTAGCTCTATAGCAGCATAACTAAGGGGTGGGTCAGGACATACCCGAGCCAACCCTAACTATAAGCTTTACTAAACAGGACAGTTTTAAGCCTGATCTTAAAGGTAGAGAGGGTGTCTGCCTCCCGAACCCACACTGGGAGCTGGTTCCACAGGAGAGGAGCCTGATAGTTGAAGGCTCTGCCCCGCATTCTACTCTTACAAACTCTGGGAACCACAAGTAGACCTGCATTTAGAGAGCGAAGCGGCCTATTGGGAAAATAGGGAAGTATAAGCTCTTCAAGGTATGATGGTGCCTGACCATTAATGGCTTTGTAGGTGAGGAGGAGGATTTTAAATTCTATCCTGGATTTTACAAGGAGCCAATGCAGAGAAGCTAACACAGGAGAGATGTGATCTCGTTTCCTAGTTCCTGTCAGTACTCGTGCTGCCAAATTTTGGATCAATTGGAGGCTTTTTACTGAATTTTTGGGACATCCTGACAATAAAGAGTTACAGTAGTCCAGTCTTGAAGTAACAAATGCATGAACTAGCTTTTCAGCATCCTTTAGCCACAGAATGGGTCTGATTTTAGCAATATTGCGCAGGTGGAAGAAGGCTGTCCTAGAGACTTGTTTTATATGTGAAGTAAAGGACAAGTCCTGGTCAAAAATGACACCAAGGTTTCTGACTGTAGCACTGGAGGCCAAGGTAATGTCATCCAGTGTCAGTATATTATCACATAGTGTATCTCTGAGATGTTTTGGGCCAGTTACAATAACTTCAGTTTTGTCTGAGTTTAAGAGTAAGAGATTACTGGTCATCCAGGTTTTTATGTCCTTAAGACACACCTGAAGCTTGGCTACCTGGTTAGTCTCACCTGGCTTCATGGATAAGTACAGCTGGGTGTCATCTGCGTAACAATGGAAATTTATCTGGTGCTTCCTAATAATATTTCCTAGAGGAAGCATATATAGAGTGAAGAGTATTGGTCCTAGCACAGAACCTTGTGGAACTCCATGACTGACTGTAGTGTTGATAGAAGAGTCATTATTAACATGAACAAACTGGAGTCTATCTGACAGATATGACTTAAACCAGCTTAGTGCGGTTCCTTTAATACCTACCATATGCTCTAGTCTCTGTAATAGAATCTTATTATCGATGGTGTCAAATGCAGCACTAAGACCTAGTAGGACAAGTATAGAGACAAGTCCATTGTCTGAGGCTATGAGGAGATCATTGGTAACCTTAACCAGAGCTGTTTCTGTGCTATGATGGACTCTAAAACCTGAATGAAAATCTTCAAACAAACCATTCCTGTGCAGATAATCACATAACTGGTTTGCAACGACCTTCTCAAGGATTTTGGAAATAAAGGGGAGGTTGGATATAGGTCTATAATAGGCTAAAACATCTGGATCAAGAGTAGGCTTTTTAAGTAGAGGTTTAATTACTGCAACTTTAAAAGCCTGCGGTACATAACCAGTTGATAAAGATAAGTTAATCAGACTTGATATAGAGGTGTTGATTAAAGGAAAAACTTCTTTGAACAGCCTTATTGGAACGGGGTCTAGAAGACAAGTCGATGGTTTAGATGAAGAAACTGTTGAAGCAAGCTCAGAGAGATGTACAGGAGAAAAACAGTCAAAATATAAGCCAGTTACAGTGGACTCTGAGGCTGCTAAACTGGACAGTGCATCTGAGCCAGCTGTGGGGAGGAGATGGTGAATTTTTTCTCTAACAGAGACAATTTTATTTGTGAAGAAGCTCATAAAGTCATTGCAACTGAGGGCTAAAGGTATAGTTGGATCAACAGAGCTGTGGCTGTCTGTCAGCCTGGCTACAGTGCTGAACAGAAACCTGGGATTATTCTTGTTTTCTTCTATCAATGATGAATAATAGGATGTTCTAGCTTTACGGAGACTTTTTTTATACGCCAATAGGCTGTCTTTCCAAGCCTTTAGAGATTCTTCCAGGTTAGTAGA
Organism: Trachinotus anak; assembly: GCF_046630095.1. Taxonomy (NCBI): domain Eukaryota; kingdom Metazoa; phylum Chordata; class Actinopteri; order Carangiformes; family Carangidae; genus Trachinotus; species Trachinotus anak. The sequence goes on from NW_027273894.1 coordinate 211,707, forward strand.
ACGCCACCTTCTTTCTAGCTTCCTTGAATTTTGCTTTAAAGCTTGTGTTTCTGAGTTGTACCATGGAGCTAGCTTTGTCTGACTCACTACCTTCTTCCTCAGAGGGGCTACAGTATCTAGAGTTGCACACAGTGAGGCTACAGTACTGTCAACAAGATCATCAACCTGTGTGGATGTGAAGTTAAGAGAGCTGTTCCCTACTGCATTGATACATGGCAGTGGGCTAAGTACTGATGGGATTCTTTCTTTAAATTTGCTAATGGTATTGTCAGAGAGACACCTGCTGTAATGGACTTTTTTCCCAGATGCTGTGTAGTCCATGACTGAAAACTCAAATGATAACAGAAAATGGTCAGATAAAAGAGGGTTTCTGGGAAATACTGTTAGATATTCAATGTCAATCCCATAAGTCAGAACCAGATCAAGGGTATGGTTAAAAGAGTGAGTGGGTTCATTAACATGCTGAGAGAAGCCAATTGAGTCTAATAATGAATTAAATGCAATATTCAGGCTGTCACTTTCAACATCTACATGAATGTTAAAATCACCCACCATGATAACTTTATCTGTGCTGAGAACTAACTCAGATAAAAAGTCTGAGAACTCAGATAAGAACTCAAGGGGCAGGTGGACGATATACAGTAACTAGTAGGACTGGTTTTTGTGTTTTCCAGTTTGGGTGTGACAGACTAAGAATAAGGCTTTCAAATGAATTATGATTAACTTTAGGCTTAGGATTCATTAATAAAATGGAGTGATAAATGGCCGCCACCCCTCCTCCTCGGCCTGTGCTTCGAGGGATATGAATGTTAACATGAGTGGGGGGTGTTGATTCATTTAAACTAACATATTCATCCTGCTGCAGCCAGGTTTCAGTCAGACAGAGCAGATCAATGTGATGATCAGTTATCAGATCATTGACTAGTAGAGATTTAGATGAGAGTGATCTGATATTCAATAATCCACATTTAATTTTCCTATTATTTGGTTCTGGAATAACAGTTGTATTAATTTTTATTAGGTTTTCATGTCTAACTCCTCCTCTGTTCACTTTTGATTTATTACATTTAAATTTAGGTGGTCGGGGGACAGACACAGTTTTTAGGGGGTGAATGGCAGGCGACTGCTCTAAGAGAGGCGCAGAGAAGAGTGTAAGACTGTGACTCTGCCTCCTGGTCTCAGCTCTGGATTGTCATGGCTTTGGCTTTCTAATAAACTCAGTGAAATTTCTAGATAAGAAAACAGCTCCATCCAGCGTGGGATGTATGCTGTCTCGTCTAATCAGACCAGGTCTTCCCCAGAAAGTTTTTCCAGTTATCAACAAAGCCCACATCGTTAGCGGAACACCACCTCGATAACCAGCGGTTGAACGATGACAAGCGGCTGTACATATCATCTCTGGTCAGATTGGGTAGGGGCCCAGAGAAAACTACGGAGTCCAACATTGTTTTAGCATAAGTACACACCGACTCCACATTAATCTTAGTGATCTCCGATTGGCGTAATCGGGTGTCATTAGTGCCGACGTGAATTACAATCGTATTGTATTTACATTTATCCTTCGCCAGCAGCTTCAGATTTGATTCAATGTCGCCCACTCTGGCCCCAGGAACGCATTTGACTATGGCCGCTGGTGTCGCTAACTTCACGTTTCTCAGAATAGAATCACCAATGACCAGAGTTTGTTTCCCAGTGGGTGTGTCGCTGAGGGGGGAGAACCTGTTAGAAACGTGAACAGGTTGGTGGTGAGCCGTGGGCTTTTGTTTAGGACTAAGCCTCTTCTTGTTCCGAACAGTCACCCAGCTGCCCTGACCTCCCGGCTGCTCGGGAGCTGCTGGGGGGAGAGAAGGAACTAAAGAAGACGTTACACTGGGTCGGTCCGCACTAGCTACTGGGGGCTGGCTAACTGGAGAGGCTAAAGATGTGGTTTCCATGGTGCGGAGCCGGGATTCCAAATCATTGAGCCTCGCCTCCATAACTGCGAACAAACTACATTTATTACATGTACCATTATCGCTGAAGGAGGCAGAGGAGTAACTAAACATGAAGCAGGCTGAGCAAGAGAGGGAGAGAGAGAGAGACAGAAGCTATCGCTAACTGCTAAGCTAAAGTGGTAAACAGAGCTAGAGTATAAACAGCTGTGTTTTAATGAGAATCTCACTAAGAGAAGGAGAGAGCTAAGAGTGATCGAACAGAAGTTCGACAGTACAACAGATAATTAGCAGTTGTATACAAAAATACAACTAGGATCAGCTGAATTCAGGGAGAGCAGCAACAAACACAACACCACCAACAACAATACATGACATGGTGGCATGACACAATACGCTTACCGCAGCACGTCGAAGTGTGAGAGGACTTGTACTGATCAGTGTTGTCTTCATTTGGAGCCAGACTGAATTGTGGTGGTGGGGGCTTCACTGTGAAATCAGTTGTTCTGTCTGATGTTTGTTGTCTCCTCTCTCAAGGAACACAGACTTCATAAAACATTTCCACTTGTTGTTATCGTAACTGAAATGGAACAGTTTTTCTTTCTGTTCCATTGACTTTATGAGGTTCAGTACAGCGTGATCATTTCCTCAGAACTGTGTTAATTCACTGCAACACAAAAAAAAAGACATTGAACATTTTCTCTGAGCTCTGCTCCTCATCTTTCTGTACTTGTGAAATAACTTTAAATTAAAGTCTGCCCAAACTATAATATATGGTTATTATAATTATTAATCTGAGAGCATTAAGAATGACATTCATCTATTTCATGTTCATCAAACACCTGACAAACAGCGGAATATTGTTGAGTTTTAATGTGTCCCCTGAGCAACACAGTACAACATGATGAGGGTTACTAGATGAAATACATGTAGGAAACTTTAGCAAGTTGTACTGTGTAGGTCAGTTAAAACTTTAAATAACAGGTGTGCTGTGGGAGATTTACCTGGAGCTGAGGCTGACTCTGCAGTGAAGGTAACAGATGCTCATTTATATTTACACTTCAGCTTAAATTAAAATACTGTGTTCAAACCCAAACAAACCAAGGATAAAGTTTTGATGAATGTGCAATCACATTAAAATACTGAAATATTATAAAGTTTGAGCAAAGAATATCCTTCAGGATAGAATAAGTTTTCCTTTAATTTTCAGCTTCAAACAGCTTCTGTATGGTTTCAGGAGAAATCACCATCCACAGTTTTTTTGTTTGCCTTTCCCTCTGTGTCCTGCAGTATGCACAGCTTTAGTGTCCAGTCTTCCTCAGCCTTCATCATTCTTCATCCTCCCTCATCATCCTTCATGTGGCAAATATACACCACACAGCCTTGGGTCATTCTGTTGGATGAGTTCTTTGTGGAGAGAGTAGGAACTGGCTGTAGTAATGTCAGATTATTAGACTCAATTGTTTAAACGATGCTAAGTTTGTACTGAGGGGCCCAAAGTGTACCAAAAAGAAATCAAGACTCATCAGACCAGGCAACGTTTTTCCAATCTTCTATTGTCCAGTTTTTTTGAGCCTGTGTGAAGTGTAGCCTCAGTTTCCTCTTCTTAGCTGACAGGAGTGGCATCTGGTGTGGTCTTCTGCTGCTGTTGCCCATCTGCTTCAAGGTTCGTGCATTCAGAGATGCTGTTCTGCAAACCTCGGTCGTAACGAGTAGTTATTTGAGTTGATGTTGCCTTCCTATCAGCTTGAAGCAGTCTGGCCATTCTTCTCTGACCTCTGGCATCAACAAGGCATTTTTGTCCAGAGAACTGCTGCTCACTGGATATTTTCTCTTTTCAGACCATTCTGTAAACCCTGGAGATGGTTGTGTGGGAAAATCCCAGTAGATCAGCAGTTTCTGAAATGCTCAGACCAGCCCATCTGCCACCAACAACCATGCCATGTTCAATGTCAATTAAATCACCTTTCTTCCCCATTCTGATGCTCAGTTTGAACTTCAGCAGGTCATCTTGACCATGTCTACATGCATTGAGTTGCTGCCATGTGATAGGCTGACTAGATATTTGAGTTAATGAACAGATGAACAGGTGTACCTAATAAAGTGGCTGGTGAGTGTATATCTTCAGGTGTTCTTTCACCTGCAGTAGGTGATGTGACTTCAAACTAATCTGAGAGCAGCCTGTTCAAACTGCTGTCGTCCATAAACCAGCATGAACATGATTGTGGTGCTGGTATTGGGTACTGGAAACTTTTAAAAATATGTTTCAAAAAGCATTGTCAGCAGGCCGGAGTACATACTCAAAAAAGTGATATTTTATTTAAAAAATACTACAAAACAGAAAACAAAATCAATCCTGGGCAGTTCAAAAAGAAAAAGAACCTAAGCCATGACAAACAAATTCTAAAACTGCAGCCTCACAGCAAGCTGCCACCTGCTCTACATCTCTCTCCCCTTTGACCACTGAATGGCTTGTATTTAATCTTCTTCACCTATGACGGTGACAGCAGTCCAAATCCCCACGCTGCCCGACATAATTGATGGAGTGAGTAAAGCTGTAAGCACTCAGACTGTGATTGTGAACCGCAACTTGGGAACCACCTTGGAAGGAGCTGTTAATGCTCAGACTGTGGTCATAAATCGCAACATGGGTCACATCTTGGAGAAGCTTGCAGCTTTGAAAAGGAGAATGGATGGAGATGACCAGAATGGACTAACAGAGTAAGCCGTGTCTATTGAAATACGACTGCTCGCCCTAACCCAAACAATCATAATCTAATCTGCGTTCCGGCCCCCGCAGCACCAGCCTTGGCCAAGGCCGGTGCTGGAACAACTCCCCCACGAGATCTCTGCAGTGAGACGCTTCTACTCCTACCCCCCCCCCCCTCCTCCACGGACACCTGTGGATTGTTGACTCCGTCCGGGACCCGATCAAGGATGTCTCCATGGCAACTTGCTGTGTTATCGCGATGACACCCCGCGAACTGAGGCTCTGATTGTGAACTAGACGAAGCGACTCCCCAGGCCTATGCACACACACACATTCACGGACACCTCTTACATGTACATATGCAACTCACAACCCAACCCCATCCCACGCCTTCGCCGCTTCCTCCCATCCAGCGCGGCGGGCGGGGTCCGATAGCTGCGCCTAAATGGCAGCGGCTGCGGCTGGCTGCCTGTCTGCACTGGAATCACCTCCTCCCCCCTTTCCCCCCTCCCCTGGAGCAAGTTGTCTTGAGTCACTGTGTTGTAAGATGTGTTTGTTTATATATGCCTATGTTGCTGAGGTTTTTTTCCCGAATCCCACACTGTACCCCCCCCCCCCCCCCCCCCCCCCAGGAGTATAGTTTGGGTTCTGTTATTTTTTCTCCTCTCCTCTCCACTTGTTTTTTCCCCATTCCTCCTTTTTAAATGGCGCCGCAGATGGCTGCCTCGGTGTTTTGGTGCGCTCTGCACCATTCACCAGAACAAATTCCTTGTACGTGAAAACATACTTGGCAATAAACCTGATTCTGATTCTGATTCTGATTCTGATTCTGGAGCATACCATCCTCTCAGGTATGGGGGGGATCTAAAATTCTAAACATCCCAACCCCATACTACCAATACCCACACTAAATTATCCTAAAAGGACCTGATAACACACATCTGTTTCCTCTCTCCCTGGCTGAGCAGCTAATTAACCCCACTCAGACAGACAACTGAAAATATGCAAAGTGGGTTGACCCTTCCAACATAAACCACACAAAAATATCTCAAAACTCATATACAAAACAATCAAACCCCAAAAAATTAATAGAAACATTTACTCAAAATACCAATACCCCAACAATGATAGTAACAACACAATGATAATGTGGGGGATCAGGGCACAGTGAAAAGGGGATGAAGCAACCTTTTCACAATGATCCTGAATCACTTTGACCAAAAACAGGAGAAAGTTGAAACAATTTTCCAGGATTTTTTCATTGCACTTCCTCGTCCTTTTCTGTAACAGATTTTTCACCTTTTACTCTTCATCTCCTACCTCATCCTCCTCATCCTCCTCTCCAACTCTACCTGCCCCCCCCCCCCCCCCCCCCCACTATTCTTCTTCTCTTTCTTCTTTCTTCCCCTGTGAGGTTGACGTTGACCTTTGAGACGACTGCACAGACACAATGTCCCCTCAGTACAAGCAGCAGGTGGTGTCGATAAGAGCTGTTAAAAGCTTTGTGTCCATGACGTAGGTACATCAGAGATTACCTGCCACTCTCAGCTGCTACACCTGTCAAGTATGGTTGTACGTTGAATATACAGTTTACAACATACAGTATAGTTTTATAATAGCAGTGTTAGATTGACCATTGAATTTCTTAGTAACTCTGTAGACAATGATGCATAAGTCACAGTTGGAGCTCCTCTATGGTTTGTTTTGATTAATGAATGTGTAAGAAAATATCTGGTATTTAGAAAGATAGAAATCTGTGGACATTAAAACCTTTGTGGTAGAGATTAACTACAACTCCCAAAGTATTTCTGTACAAACAGAAGAAACAGACTTTACAGGCTGCAGCATACTCATTTTACTTTACTCTGGATAAACTCAGCTACAGTGGTGCTGTGTTTTGTTCTTAACCTTACTCTAGAAGCATCATTGTGTTTTGTGACTGCTCCAGTTACTGGCTTCTTCACAACAGTCTCATGGGAGTTGTATATTTAGAGCCATCTGCCGTTATGATAGAAAAGCATGATTCTTTTCTGAAATAACTAGAACTGGAGACCATAACCTATAGAGTCCAGTAGGATCTTTCAGGGCTGGACTGTGGTCAGGTCAGTTCAAACTTCACTGGGCCAACCACAGTCCACTGGCTGAATGTGGTGATGGCTGAAAACAGAGACAATCCCAGACAAACTTGGACATCTAGTCAGTATTTCCCTGTTTAGCTGATTGGCTTACATAGTGTTTATATTTTCAAACATAAATAAGACTAACATGAAGGAGAAAAGGATAAGGACTAATATTCTCCAATGGAATTTGTTTTGTTTGCCTGATTTTGTTGACTTGCCTTGATGTTATGGTTCGTGTCTTTGTGTGTTTGTTTGTTGTCTAAGGTCATACAGTCACTGCTGCTGACTCCAGTGTGTATGTACTGTTATCAAAAGGTAGGTTTGACATTTAACTAAATGTAAGTAAAGGAAACGTCATTAAGCTACTTCCGTTACAGGTAACAGCAGTGTTAGCACCTGGCAGTGGGCCAAGCAGGAGGTATAGTATCTGCCAGCACCTCATAATATCCATCCATTCATCCATCCATCCATCCATTTTCTTCCGTTTATCCGGGGTCAGGTTGAGGTGGCAGCAGGCTAAGCAGAGAATTCTAGGCATCCCTATCCCCATCAATGCTTTCCAGCTCCTCCTGGGGGATCCCAAGGCGTTCCCAGGCCAGATGGGATATATAATCCCTCCAGCAAGTTCTGGGTCTATCCCTGGTCCTCTTCCCAGTTGGACATGCCCCGAAAACCTCCAAAGGAGGTCACCCAGGAGGCATCCTTACCAGATGTCAAACCACCTCAGCTGGCTCCTTTAGACTTGAAGGAGCAGCGACTCTCCTCCAAGCTCCCACCAGATGTTTGAGGTCCTCACCCTGTCTCTAAGGCTGAGCCCAGCCACCCTACGGAGAAAATCCATTTTAGCTGCTTGTATCCGTGATCTCATTCTTTTGGTCACCACTCAGAGCTCATGACCACAGATGAGGGTTGGAATGAAGATCAACTGGTAAATCAAGAGCTTTGACTTCTGGCTCAGCTCCCTCTTCACCACAATGTTCTGGTACAAGGTCCACATTACTGCCGACATTGCACTGATCCACCTGTTGATCTCCTGCTTCATGGGAGGACACCTTATTGTTATGTATGTTTATCACAGCTTGAAAACATTGTTTACATATTAACATTAACAACATCATTAAGTTGTGTTTATCTGCTAATCAGCGATGCATGAGGAGTAATGAGACTGATGAGAATGAATGAGAAACACAACATCTAATAACACTGATAATACATCACATACACACATCAGTCAGGTCATCTCACTAACAAGCCAGCTGAACCTGGCTGCTGTTTCAAAATGGTGGCAGACAGGTGATGAGGTCAGCTGATGAGCAGTGAGGACAGACAGGTGATGACTTTCTGACTCCCTCCTTGCCACATGTCTTTCAATAGGTGACATTTATACTCATTATAACTTGGTTAATTGTAGAGTGTTTGTTGGACACACACACTACACTGATGCTCATGATTAACATCATAGTTTTTATCAAGTATAAACACAATTTAATCTGTTAGGGTTAGGGTCAGGTGTGATTCTCTTCTATCCAATCTTCTGACTTGAGGCCAGTTTGTGATAATTGTGATTTATGTGTATTTCACTTGAAGAAATTCCTCAGATCTGTGTTTTCTCTGTTGCTGTAAGCTGATATGAAATGTGAGACAATAAACATGTCCACTGACCTGGTTCTCACAGGAACTGGAGCAGAGCTCAGGTCTCATTTACTGTGTGAGTGTATGTGATCAGTATGTGTGTGTGTGTGTGTGTGTGTGTGTCGGTGGAGCACGGAGTAATGAAAGAAAGACACACTGAGATAAACAGACATGTGGAAGCTTTAAATGGTTTTATTTGGGCTGTAACATGCACTCGTCTCCACCAGGGGATTTGTAGGTGTTTAATGGGAGGTGGAGATGAAAACAGCCTCGTTCTGGATAATGATTAGAAGATGCTTTTGCATGATTTAATTCGATAATATGTGGGAGGAAAGGCAAACCAGTAAACAACAGAGACGGAATAACTAGCTGTTAATTTATTACCTTAATAACATTAATCATGTATAAACACAAGATGAGTTAGGGAGGGATTTAATGAAGATGAGCGGTTTTCTTGGAGGAGTTGACAAAATAAAATAATGACTGTTATGTAACTGAAAAGACGCTTAAAAAAAATACAAAGACAAAATACATCAGATGGATTAGTGTACATTCACCCAGTTCATTTTTCAGTTTCAATCAAAAATGAAAAAAGAAAAACACATGAACATGTTACATTTCATAAAACGGACATTCTAGCCTCTTGACTTTTATTTTGAAATATTTACAGCTGTACCACCTGACTTCCTTTCTTTATTCTTCAATTCAACAAGGAAAACTTGCAAACATCAAAACTGTACAGTTTCTTCTAATTTAATGTTTTTCTTTGAGTAATTAAAGTTTATTAAGTACAGCACCTTTCACTGAGTAGAATCAAAAAGTAAAAGTCAAATTATTAAAGGATATCAAAGTAAAAGTAGTAAATGAAGAAAACAAACAATAAAATATAAGTAACAAAACAGACACTAAAAGACATGAGACAATAAACAATACATGAGTATAAAAACACAAGGTGACACAAAGGCCAGTTTCCATTTGTAGACATCCAAGTACAAGTTGAGAATCTGTCCTCTGAGCAGCTTTGTTTTCAGGACAGACTGGAGGCTATCGGACAGTGAAGAGACAGAAGTTAGCTGTTAGCATGCTAACTTCAGTAGAAGAACAGCCTTCATTCAGTTCAAACCAAACTTCAGCTCTCACAATAAAATCCACTCTAAGTCATGTTCTTTTGGGTCCAAAAATGTTTAGCTGGTTGTAGCAATCGTTTCCTTTTGTGAGACAGACAAGAAATGCTTCAACTTTTTTTCTCCATGAAGTTACCTTGATTAAGACTTGACTCCTCTGTATGAGCAACACACACAACACCCTAACACCCTAACCCTAGGATTGAAGTTAATAACACTCTGTTATTTCATCCTCACTTGCAGTTTGCAGTTGCTCCCTGTTTGCTTTAGTTTCAAATCTTCCCCTACACATCATGCTGGCAGACCAAGTCTTTCTTGGTCTTTACACTTTGGACCACTTTCTTTGGGGCCTAATGTACCTGGGTGTTTCCTGTCTATAGCTCCTATTTCCACAGACTTTATCTCAGAGAGAGATGGAGCTCCTTCATGGTGAAACAGAGCACACACAGACACATAGTGTGTTGTATCGACTGAAAACCTGATAAAAATCACTCCACCTGCTCTGTGTTGCTAAGATAAGGTAAAATAGCCTTTATTAGTCCCACAGTGTTAAAGCAACAAAATGGCAGTGCAGAGAACAGGAAACGAAAGATAAATAATAACAATATAATAATATACAAAATATATAGATACAAAAAATTACATATTTACAACAACAGTAGCAGCGTTTGTGGGATATTGACAGATGCGTGACGTTGTTATGGTGGTGAGTTGTCCGTTGTGAGTTGTCCGTTGCTCAGTAACCGTGTGTGGTTACTGAGCACAGTGTTTGTTGAGATATCTAAAGAGAGGTGCTGCTGTTTCTTTTTAAAGACATTTTGCTTTTGTTACGTCTGTGACTGGAGAAGCTGAATTGTGGTGAAACTATGTGGGGGAGGGGCGAGGCCAGACTGCATTGATTTCCAATAGTACTTCCCTTTAACCACTTTGTTAAAAACACCCTTGTAGCTTTGATTTACTTTTAATGAGACATACAGATCACATATTATTAAAGGTCCTTGTTTTAACTTCTCCAGTGTTTTATCTGAAGTGTTCTCCATCAGAAGATATATTTGTGGTTTTAAGAACCATCTCAGTGTAGTTTTACATCTCCTCTCTCAGGCTTCTCTCTGGAGCTCTAGTAACAACAGGCCAGTCAGCCAATTAGAAGAAAGGCTCTGAGCCTCTCTTCTGATTTGCTGATGTAAAGGGTTAACAACTAAGTTCATTGAGTGTAGAGGTTAAAAAAACAAAAATGTTAAAAATACATTGAATTCATAGAGAAGAAATTATTAAAAAAACGGTGTGCTGTAAATGGAAAAAATGTTGTAATTTAAGAAGTTAGACAGTTCATTATGTGTTAAAACAAACACTGAGTGCATTAAAAATTGTGCTTGAAATGGTTTAACAAAAAAAAAGAAAACAAGACACCCCTATAAATGTTTTTATAAATTTCATTTTATCGTATCAGAAAATGGGATTTCAGTGCTCATGTCATTGTACTGTTGTTGTTTTCGGTAGTAGCGCGATACTCTGTCATGTCAATAGGGGGCGCCTTACGCCGGAGAGAAACTCCAAACCCCTCGGCAGGTCTTGCAGAATAAATTCTGCAGTCCTGCTGTACAAAGGCCGATGTCGCTCTGCCTTTTTGTCTTCACATACAGGTGGGGTTAACTTCTCCGAATGTACATGTCTGTGTTTTAAAACAAGTTTCAAGAGTATTGACGTTATGTGTGGAAAGAATGGAGAGTTTCAACCGAGCAATTTTGAGTTCTAACTGCTTTAATGTCAGTGTTTGGGTGACGGTTGCTAACTGCTAACGTTGTTAACACGGTACAATGTGAAATGTAAACAATGAAGAAAGGGGTTTGTTTTGTGTTGTTTGGTTATGGTGACGGGCAGAAGCGTCACGTTTATTTATGGTTTGTAATAATTGATAATGTGCATGGTTGGTTTATGAGAATAAATTCTGCAGTCCTGCTGTACAAAGGCCGATGTCGCTCTGCCTTTTTGTCTTCACATACAGACCGTGGCGGCAGAGGCCATCGAGTCCCTCCCTGACACCCCTAGGTCAGGAGGGTAATACTGACTGTTTTCTGAGTGATAATATATAAAATATATAAAATATAGCAGATTTCAGGTAAACACTCAGAGAAACCAAATCCTGCAGAGTTGGATGGTGGGTCCAGGTGGGCGGGGCTTGGTGACTGCTTTGTTGTGACATCACAAAGTTCCAGAAGTCCTGACAGCTGGTTTTAAGGCTCAGTTTCTGAATACAAGCTGTGTGCATTTCTCTGTGGACTGAGGCTTTGTTACTTTCACAGTATTAATATAGAACGTAGACCTGCTTTATAATCAGAAACACATGGACATCTACCTTTAGGCTGTATGGACCTTTAAAAAACCTTTAGACTGTTTTATATTTTTAATTTACGGACCTTTAACAGAAAGTGATTTTCCTCCAAAAGCCCAAACCTGCAGCAGTAGGCCATGAGTCCTTAGAGGTCCACATGGGGGGTTCAGAGTGGATGGACCAGGATCACACTGTGCCTCAGACAGGGTCCCTTCATGGAGCTCAGTCCCTCCATCACTTCCTTCCTGTATACTGTGGGTCCATGGATTTTCAGTACTTTGAAAGATGGAGTTGTGCTATTCTCCATCAGAACCAAACAGTCCTCCTTAGACCTTCTGTGGTCAATTCACTGCTGTGTGACATACACACTGAAGATAGTGTACAGAGATCAACACACATCCTTTCAGTCACAACTATTTGTGAACTTGTGTAGAGGCTTAAGACTGGTCATGGGAAACATTTTTACTTGTTACTGTCAAACAGACGATACTGAACTCTGTGCCATGTTTTCCTCTGTCAGTTGTTTACATGTCCTTGTCTTGGAAACACTTCACAAACACAACAAACCCTCATTCATCTCTTAGAGCAGACACATATCACTCATCTTGTGTGTGGATGTACTGGACGTGTGAAATGAATTTGTATGATGTAAATAATAATCTCCACCAGGAGGTTATGGCTTCACCTGTGTCTGTTTGTCAGTCTGTTTGTTTTTCAGAAGGATTACACAAAAAAGGATTACACAAAAAGTACTGAACCGATTTACAATTTAGCAGACGCTTTTATCCAAAGCGAATTACAGAAAGGGGAACAATCAAGGTTTAGTGCGATAAGAAGCGTTAGCGCAGCAATAAGTGCTAGTGACGATTCTTTAAGTGTAGATTTGTTATGTAGTGCTAGGAGAGAAGGTGCTCTCTGAAGAGCTGGGTCTTCAGGAGTCTTTTAAAGGTAGAGAGGGACGCCCCTGCTCTGGTAGGAAGTGGTAGTGCGTTCCACCAACGGGGGACAACGTGAGAGAAGAGTTTGGATTGCCTTGAACGAATGGGTGGCAGAGCCAGGCGTCGTTCGTTAGAGGAGTGCAACGGTCGTGAGGAAGCATATGCCTGTACCAGGGCGTTCAAGTAGGTAGGTGCAGTACCAGAGACAACTTTGTAGGCAAGCATTAGAGATTTGAACTTAATGTGGGCTGCAATAGGTAGCCAGTGGAGCTCGATGAGCAGCGGGGTGACATGTGACATTTTGGGTTGGTTGTAGACCAGGCGCGCTGCTGCGTTCTGGATCATCCGAAGTGGTTGCACTGTGCGGGCTGGGAGGCCCGTCAGGAGGGCATTACAGTAGTCTAGTTTTGAGATGACCACAGCTTGTGTCAGGAGTTGAGTAGTATGTTGAGTTAGGTAAGGTCTGATTTTTCTGATGTTGTAAAGTGCATAACGGCATGACCGGGCAACTGAGGCGACATGATTGGAAAAGGTTAGTTGGTCATCAATCATAACCCCTAAGTTTCTCACCACCCTGTTGGGGGCGAGGCATAGGGAATCCGTTTTGATGTTGATGTCATGGTGTACTGTAGGTTTAGCTGGGAGAACCAGCAGTTCAGTTTTTGAAAGATTCAGCTGGAGGTGATGTGCCTTCATCCATGTGGCGATGTCTGAGAGGCAATCAGAGACCCGTGCTAAGATCGAGGGGTCATCAGGAGGAAATGAGAGATACAGCTGAGTGTCATCTGCGAAGCAGTGATAGGAAAAGCCATGTGAGCGAATGATCGGACCCAGGGAGGTGGTGTAGATAGCAAATAGTAGGGGCCCCAGCACTGAGCCCTGGGGGACCCCTGTGGTGAGGTGATGCGAGGTGGACAACTGTCCAAGCCAGGATACACTGAATGAGCACCCTGTCAGGTAGGATTCAAACCAGGAAAGAGCCAAGCCAGAGATGCCCATGTTAGAGAGAGTCGAAAGGAGGATGCGATGGTTAACTCTGTCAAAGGCAGCTGATAAGTCAAGTAGAATGAGGACAGAGGACTTTGCAGCTGCTCTTGCTTCTTTTAAGGCTTCCATCACAGACAACAGGGCAGTTTCAGTTGAATGACCACTCTTGAAACCAGATTGATTTGGATCAAGAAGATTGTTCTGTAAGAGGAATTCTGAGAGTTGTTTAGCTGCTGCCCGTTCAATAGTTTTTGATAGGAATGGAAGAAGCGAGACAGGGCGATAATTCTCTCAGCAGGGTTGAGAGAGGGTTTCTTGAGTAGAGGTGTTACCCGAGCTGCTTTGAATGCAGTGGGAAAAGTGCCGGAGGTCAGTGATTCATTTATCATGTGTGATAGTTGGCGTGATGGTTGGGCTAATGGTTTGGAGGAGGTTTGTTGGTATAGGGTCCAACGAGCATGTAGTAGGACGGCTACATGTCAACAGTTTGGATACCATACTCTCAGAGAGGGGTGTAAAGCCAGAAAAGGAGGTGCTAGCAACTGTGCTTGGTTGCGAAAGTGCAGTAGCTGATTCAGTGCCACCCAGCTGAGTTACAGAGAGACATGTAGTAGGACTGCTACATGCAGGCTGGACTGAGAATTGGCTGCTGATTGCTGCCACTTTGCCTGTAAAGAATGATGCAAATGTATTGGCGGTAAGGCAGGTAGGAGGAGGAGGAGGCGGAGGGTTGAGTAGTGATTTGAAGGCGGGGAAAAGTTTCCGGGTGTCAGTGACACTGTTGACTTTGTCGTTGTAAAAAGCAGTCTTTGCAGCAGAAACGCTGGTTGAGAAGGAGGATAAGACTGTCTGGTAGCTTTTGAGATCATCGGCTAGTTTGGATTTGAGCCATTTTCTTTCAGCAGCTCTGAGTTTGGTGCGCTGTGAACGGAGGGTGTCATTCAACCATGGGTGGGATTGGTTGGATCGAGCAGGCCTCGTAGATAAAGGACACAGTCTGTTCAGGCATGAGTTCAGAGTAGAGATGAGTGAATCAGTGGCATCATTAACCTTCAGAGAGGAGAATGTGCTGAGTGGAGGTAAAGCAGAGGCAACAGTAGAGGAGAAGTGGCTTGGTGATAGGTTACGGAGGTTACGGCGGAACGTAACCATAGATGGAGGAGCAGAGGGTTGCTCTGATAGAGTGACATTAAACTGGATAAAAAAAGTGATCTGATAGGTGGAGAGGCGTTACCACCAGGGCATCTGCGGCACAGTTTCGGGTGAGAATCAGGTCAAGGTTTTTGCCAGCTTTGTGAGTAGGAGGGCTCTGGACCAGCTGGAGGTCAAATGAATGTATTAATGACATAAAGTAATCAGAGTCTGGACTGTCTAAGTGGATGTTCATGTCGCCTAGGACAAGCAACGGACAGTCATGATCAGGAATGGATGACAACAGGGTATCTAGCTCGTCTGTAAAGCCACCCAGTTGGCCTGGTGGACGGTAAATGACAACAACGTAGGCCTTAACAGGGGCTGTTACTGCAATAGCATGGTATTCGAAAGTGTCGTAATTAGTAGAGTGCGACAGCGGAGTGAATTGCCATTTGTTGGAAATTAGCAGACCAGTCCCTCCTCCTCGGCCAGGGCGGGGGGTGTGGGAGAGGGTGTAATTAGTGGAGAGAGCAGCTGGGGTGGCTGTGTTCTCTGGTTTGATCCATGTCTCAGTGAGAGCAAGGAGCGTAAGAGAAAGGTGGTTGGTATAAGCTGTAATAAAATCGGTTTTGTTAACTGCAGATTGGCAGTTCCATAAGCCCATGGAAAATGAGGCAACAGTGTGTGAGGAGTGTTTTAGAGGCCGGAGGTTACCTGGATTTCTGCGTCTTTTGACAGAGTGTTTTCTGTGCGGACCGGAGACCACGATAGGTATGGAGTGGCACATACTGTACTATTAAGACTGTGGAGGGAATAGGACCGGTTCGCTTTGCTCGGTTAACTTGCACAGGTAAACTTGCTTGTCTTAGCCTCGTCCGTCTTCACTGAGGACGGCTGAACGTTCAGTTAACCGTGCCCTTGCACACTTCTGTCCTTGTCTTTACCTATGCAGTCTATCCGTGGCACGTCAACTCCTGTGCACATTGTTGACTTCACTATCTGTAACACCCTGTTCCCTGACATACTTCAGCAACTCCCCAACATATAGTTATCATATTTATTATGTTGAGATCTGTGAGTTTGAACAATTTTGTGCAGATATTCTTCAATTATAAAAGCAAGACAGAGCTGTGTAGGTGTGTTTGGCCTTGGTGAAGGTGTGTGTTCTACTGAGCTCTACTTCCAGAATGTTGTTGTATTGTGGAAACAGTGGTTTACACTACACACTGCACATACACATGCGTTGCTGTGTACACACCTGTCTGAGGCAAATAATTAACAAACACAGTCGCTCTGTTTTCTCTCTGTGTCTCCTTTAACAACACATTTGGTTTTTACAAGAGTGGAGAACAGTTCATTAACAGACACACACACACACACACACACACTCTGTTGTTGTTGTTGTTGTTGCTGTGAGTCAGAGAAGGCTAGCTCCATGGTACAACTCAGAAACACGAGCTTTAAAGCAAAATTCAAGGAAACTAGAAAGAAGGTGGCGTTCTACTAACCTGGAAGAATCTCTAAAGGCTTGGAAAGACAGCCTATTGCCATATAAAAAAAAGTCTCCGTAAAGCCAGAACATCCTATTATTCATCATTGATAGAAGAAAATAAGAATAATCCCAGGTTTCTGTTCAGCACTGTAGCCAGGCTGACAGACAGCTACAGCTCTGTTGATCCATATATACCTTTAGCCCTCAGTTGCAATGACTTTATGAGCTTCTTCACAAATAAAATTGTCTCTGTTAGAGAAAAAATTCACCATCTCCTCCCCACAGCTGGCTCAGATGCACTGTCCAGTTCAGCAGCCTCAGAGGCCACTGTAACTGGCTTATATTTTGACTGTTCCTCTCCTGTAGATCTCTCTGAGCTTGCTTCAACAGTTTCTTCATCTAAACCATCGACTTGTCTTCTAGACCCCGTTCCAATAAGGCTGTTCAAAGAAGTTTTTCCTTTAATCGACACCTCTATATCAAGTCTGATTAACTTATCTTTATCAACTGGTTATGTACCGCAGGCTTTTAAAGTTGCAGGAATTAAACCTATAGTTAAAAAGCCTACTCTTGATCCAGATGTTTTAGCCAATTATAGACCTATATCCAACCTCCCTTTTATTTCCAAAATCCTTGAGAAGGTTGTTGCAAACCAGTTATGTGATTATCTGCACAGGAATGGTTTGTTTGAAGATTTTCATTCAGGTTTTAGAGTCCATCATAGCACAGAAACAGCTCTGGTTAAGGTTACCAATGATCTCCTCATAGCCTCAGACAATGGACTTGTCTCTATACTTGTCCTACTAGATCTTAGTGCCGCATTTGACACCATCGATCATAAGATTCTATTACAGAGACTAGAGCATATGGTCGGCATTAAAGGAACCGCACTAAGCTGGTTTAAGTCATATTTGTCAGACTCCAGTTTGTTCATGTTAATAATGACTCTTCTATCATCACAAAAGTCAGTCATGGAGTTCCACAAGGTTCTGTGCTAGGACCAATACTCTTCAGTCTATATATGCTTCCTTTAGGAAACATTATTAGGAGACACCAGATAAATTTCCACTGTTAAACAGATGACACCCAGCTGTACTTATCCATGAAGCCAGGTGAGACTAACCAGGTAGCCAAGCTTCAGGTGTGTCTTAAGGACATAAAAACCTGGATGACCAGTAATCTCTTACTCTTAAACTCAGACAAAACTGAAGTTATTGTAATTGGCCCAAAGCACCTCAGAGATACACTATGTGATAATATACTGACTCTGGGTGACATCACCCTGGCCTCCAGTGCTATAGTCAGAAACCTTGGTGTCATTTTTGACACCAAGGTTGCAATATTGCAAAAATCAGACCCATTCTGTGTCTAAAGGAAGCTGAAAAGCTAGTTCATGCATTTGTTACCTCAAGACTGGACTACTGTAATTATTTATTGTCAGGATGTCCCAAAAATTCAGTAAAAAGCCTCCAATTGATCCAAAATGCGGCAGCACGAGTACTGACAGGAACTAGGAAACGAGATCACATCTCTCCTGTGTTAGCTTCTCTGCATTGGCTCCCTGTAAAATCCAGGATAGAATTTAAAATCCTCCTCCTCACCTACAAAGTCATTAACGGTCAGGCACCATCATACCTTGGAGAGCTTATACTTCCCTATTTTCCCAATAGGACACTTTGCTCTCTAAATGCAGGTCTACTTGTGGTTCCCAGAATTTGTAAGAGCAGAATGGGGGGCAGAGCCTTCAGATATCAGGCTCCTCTCCTGTGGAACCAGCTCCCAGTGTGGGTTCAGGAGGCAGACACCCTCTCTACCTTTAAGATCAGGCTTCAAACTGTCCTGTTTAGTAAAGCTTATAGTTAGGGCTGGCTTGGGTATGTCCTGACCCATCCCTTAGTTATGCTGCTACAGAGCTAGACTGCTGGGGGATTCCCATCATTCACCAGGCTCTCTCTCTCTCTCTCTCTCGACTACTTTATGCCATTAACTTTTTTTTTTTTCTCTCCCCAGTAGTTTGTGCTTCTCCTCTCTCTCCCTCTCTCTGTCCCCATTCTACAGGTATCTCTGCCTCTGGAGCAGTAGGATCCAGATCCACCACGACTCATCATTACTATTAACCACTGTCATTATTATTGATAACACCATTACCTACACAGCTGTTCCTGGTCTCTCTCTCTCTCTTTTCTCCTCTCTTCTCCCCCCAACCCCCTTTTTTTAATCTCCTCCTAAACCCAACCAGTTGAGGCAGACCCCCCCCCACCCTGAGCTTCTGTTGGAGGTTTCTTCCTGTTAAAAGGGAGTCTTTCCTCCCCCCTGTCGCCAAGCGCTTGCTCTTTGTGGGAACTGTTGGGTTTTTCTCTGTAACAAAGTGAGGTCTTGACCTGACCCTGTAAAGTGCCTTGAGATAATGTATATTATGATTTCTATGCAAATAAAATTTAATTGTTGTTGTTGTTGTTGCTCTGTGACTCTATTGCAGTGTTGGTCAGAATCTAAACAGGCTCATGTTGAAGTCAAAGTGTGCAGCCGTTCTCATGAAAGGTCAAACGCTCTGTATTCCAGAGGAATCATGGGAAACTGAGAGTGTACTGGTTACTGAGTCTGTGTGTGTGTGTGTGTGTGTATGTGTCTTTCCAGCTGCTCCTTGTATTGATTCAGTGTGTTTTTATGTCCATGTCTCTGGATCATATTCTACAAGTTCTTTATTCCACAGGTTCCTCAGTCTCTTCATTCAGCAGGTTCTGTCAATGTGAACGACACAACAATATGTTGACATAAAACATTTACTGTGTAATACCTTCAGTATTTTTAAAGGCGAGTTCTCCAGGACTTTAACTGAAGTAAAATGGAACGAACAACCTTCACTTGTGTTGTCGTAATATTTAATCTGATCTGTGCTGCAGTGATGAAGCTGAGGCCTGTGTTTATGACTCCATCAGCTCAGCATCCATTAAACTGAAGTGGTGTCGTGGGACACAAACGTCCTCGATGGTGGTGGACCTGATCACTGGTCAGAGGATGAGGAGGTGGGACAGGAGGAAGAGAGAGTAGGTGGATGGAGGAACCAACAGCTGAAGGAAGGAGTGAGAAACCACACTGACCAAAACTATCAAGGATCCAGTTTCCTGTCCATGATGTCACAAAGGAGCCGCCGGGTGCTGGTTATTGAACGTCTCATAGAAGAGACAGAGACAAAGGTCAGATCACTGATGATGCAGCAACTGTCAGGTCGTACCATCATCATCCTCATCCATGTGCTGGAGATGAAGCTCAGAGAAAGTTGGGCTGTGTGTGTTTGTGTTGATGTTTACTTCCTGTGTGTGTGTCTGTGTGGGCCACTGTGATTAAGACTGAGGTGAGCGTTTATGAGAGCTGGATAATAACTATGTACATGAAAACATGATGTCATGGTGATAACAAGATGTCATAGTTACTGTTTGTTTAATGCTATGTTGAATGTTTTTATTTTCATTAATTCATTTTGTTTTGTCTCCTTGTTAAAGAGCCTCTGACATCACTGTATGTTGACACATGTGACCGTCAGCTAACAGCACACACACTGATGTAGCTGCTCAAACACTGTCACTTAGCACCACCTGGTGGTCAGACCTGGGAGATGAACTAAAGATACATGAGGACACTGTGCCCAGTCACTGTTCATATCATCAGTACAAGTTTATGTTTGAATTCCAGGTTTTTTTGGCCTGATGAGGTCAAATGATCATTTAAAATTTCATCAAAAATGTTAACTAAAACTAAAGAAGAAGTAATGAACACAGCTTTCATCACAGAACTTTTCTACACATGAATCATCAGGTTTATCTTGTGACCCTCTGAGGGGTCTCACTCCCAGGGTTGGGAACCACTGGACTAAAGTACACAGTGTAGATAAAGTAGGTCAGACACTGATGTCACCTTTGATACTTTTAGGGGCTTTTGGCTAAGAAGCTTCTTTCTGTACCTACAGAGGATTTTGAAGGAATTTCAGTTTGTTATGGATTCACTGATCTATAAGATATAATATGTAGATATCAGGAGAATAGAACAGCCTGAGAGAAAACCAGGAAAACAACATCTGACTCTTTTGGATTTTTTTTTCTCTATGTCTGTCATCATTACCATCCAATCAAATTAAAGTGCAGCTTATGTTTTCATATATTTGTAATGACTGGTTTGTAGGGATTCGTTTTTTAGAGTACACTGGGACTGTACCTGTCTGTCTGTTCCCCTTTCATTCTGAACTCGGACACTTCAGTTGTAAACCTTGAACTATGCTTTGTGGTTTCAGTGTGGTAACACCAATAACACAGGAGAGTAGTTCATTCACCAAAATGAATGAATGAATGAATGAATGAATGAATTAGTGGTTAACACTGTCGCCTCACAGCCGGCCGGCAGCAGTGGGCAGGGTTTCCTCCAGGATCTCCACCTACCTGCCACAGTCCAAAAACCACACAGGTTACATTAAGTGGAAACTGGTGTGAATGTGAGCATGAATGTAAAACCTGTGATCAACCCTTCCAGGCTCCACCCCCCTAAAAGGGGGGTTAAATAAATCAAAACTAAAAAATAAATAAATAAAATTAAGAAATTTCAGCCGTTATGTCATGATTGGGAGTTTTGCATCCTGTGATTTAATACCTCATAATTATATCTCATAATGAAGAGACCCAGATATCATAATTACAATTAGTCATAATAATGAGATGCAGACATCATCATTTCTTTATATTGTGCTCCTGTGAATAAAGCAAAGTGTGTTGTGTCATAGTTTACAATGAACTGTACATTATTCATAATGTCTGCGTGTATAAAGCAAAGCTTTGATAAAACAGTGAAATAATTCAAATGAGTGTGAGATAATAAGACATCACTGAGAATGAGCCTTTGAGTGTGTGTGTGTGTGTGTGTGTGTGTGTGTGTGAAAACATGGAGTGACAGTGGAACTCAACAAGTCGTGAGCTCCCAGTCATCATGGAAACACATCCTCTTCAGCTCCTCAGTGGACTGGACTGATGGTGCACAGAAAACTGTTGTGGGCATATTTAGATGCGCAGAGGTTCACACAACACAACAGGGTTAAGACTGAGAGCAGAACAGTATAAAACAGCTCATCCTGTTTATTCTTGATCTAAATCAGAAGATATATTTATGGTTTTAAGAACCAAAAACCATATCAATGTAGTTTTACATCTCTTTTTTTAACCCTGATTTACCCTTTTCAATATCAGTTACAGAATCTATTTTTCCAAAATGTTGCAACAATGGTATTTATTCAGTATCTGCTTCTTATGAAGGAAGGAAAAAGTTGTAAATACATTTTGTGGCTTGAACAATGCTCTGCTGCTGAGTTTTGTTTTATTTGGTTGTGTTTCTCTGTATTTTGTTTGTTGCTTTTCCTGCCTCATGTTGTGGCAATGTTTTGTGTCCTCTTCTGTTCTAAGGAGATCACACACACGCACGCACACACGCACACACACACACAAACACCACACACATATACATATACATATACACACACACACACGCACGCACGCACACAAACACCACACACATATACAGACACACACACACACACACACACACACACACACCATAATAAAAAAAGATTTGAGTCACAAAGAATGATCTGTTCAGCTTTGTAATTAGAAAACACTTGACATCTTTGAATCATTCCATAAAAAGATCATTGATTTCAAGTCCACAGCTTCTTTTTTAAAAACAGAACATTTAGTACCAAAAACAAAATAAAAAAGAATAAAAATCATTTTACAGAGGGGTTTGTTGTAGCTTCTGAGCTACTTATTGACTGAAAAGCACAACTAGGAGAACTGCAGATACACATTCACATGGAGCTCTCACTCCTCAACGTCTTCCAGGGTATGGAGGTCAGTTCAACACAGGCAACACACAGCAGGTTGTTTCACCATCACATAAACAAGAGAGACGAGAGGAAGCGTTCAGGACGGAGCATTGGAGCCAGGGCAGATTCCTTCATCATCACACAGTGAATGCATCAAACAAATACATGTGCTGAAATATTACAAATAAATTATTTGCATAAATACGGTCAATGATAAAAAATAAAAATACGAGAGTTGTTAGGCCAAGCTGCTTTGGCACATCTCTGGACTTGCAGTACTATGTTAGGTCCAAATATTTGTTATACTGCATTTCATGCCAATTGTGCACCACCTTGAACTTACCAGCTACATCCCAATATCCACCTCCAAGGCACCATCACACCAGCATTTACACCTGCACCCACAGGGCTGAAATCCAAACCTGTACATCTTCAACTTTGGGGAATTTTTACAGAACAGAGGCCGCGTCCCAATTCAGAGGCTGCATCCTAATTCAGAGGCTGCATCCCAATTCGGAGGCTGCATCACAATTCAGAGGCTGTGTCCCAATCCCATGGCTTAAGAGTAGGAGAGTCCAAGATGGAGCTCATGGCTTAGCTGTGTAGCAGCTCCTCCTCTGACAGAGAACACCCTGCTCCAAAAACAAATTGTATTTACCTTTCTTTTGGCAACCAAGCTAATGTGCATGCTACATGACAGCTGGCTCGCTCGCTCACTCAGAGAGCTTTGTTCTCTCATCACTTCACTGGATGAAATAATGTTCAGAGATCAAAATGTCTCTTAAATTATAGAGAAACTGACAAGTGATACAAATGTTGATGGCTAATGTGTTAGCAAAGTTTAGCACTTTACCAGCTAGCCCTGCTAACAGTCCCAGAGTCAGTTTCCCTGATTCCGAGAAGACACAGAGAGGCGACGTCTCCATCATCCTCTGTCTTTCTGACAAAGTTAGGTTTATCTCTGTGGTTCACACTAAGACAAACTTCACTGCAGCTCTTTCTGTTAGAAGCTGAAACCCATGTGATTTCTTCTCCCATCATTTTTCCACCTCTCTGCTGTAATCTCTCCTATTCATCATCATCATCCTCGGCTCCTCTCTGTCCTGTTGGAAACTAAATGCAGCCACTCAACTCGTCCATGGACGCAAATCTTGTCAGCCATCAGGCATTGTTTTAAAAACCCTGTCATGCCTGTGTGTTATCTGTTAGCAGTCTAAACAACAGGAAGCGATTAACAGGAGTCAATCACACAACATGCTCCTGAACAGTACCGTTAGTCAACGGTGTTAATTAAAATGTCAGTGGGACCCTTAATGAAGTTTTCTTTGAGCTAACAGGCTCCAATTCAGCTTTCTCCAAGGTCAGGTCCTCTGTAGACAGCTGCAACAGATCACGCTAAAATTCACCAAAGCTGAACTTGTGTGCAGATTTAACCTCATGAGGAAAATTATTGCAGCAACACTACAGGAAATAGGAGCTTTTGTTCTATAATTTTAACATTTTAAATGCTGTCATCAGGCCTTTGTGTCAACATATACTTTCCAAACTTCTCAGTGCTTTTGTTTTGATTTAAAGTGCAGGTTTGCAAATTCTATAAAAGAGACGCATCAAAGCTGTTATTACTAAACTGAGAGCAATCAACACAGCAAAGCTATATATATATATATATATATATATATATATACACACACACACACACACACACACACACGTGGGTGTAGCTTTGTTGGTCTCCTCAGTCCTACTTTTAAATAGAAGTCAATTACTGGTCATAAATATATTATACATGTGTTGAATTATCAAAAATACACATGTGCTTTTCTAATTGAAAATATATTTGTGCTGCTGTGACCAATATGTTCACTTTATATCAATGTAAGTGCCTTTAGATACTCTTCAATTAAATGAGACGTGATGTGAAAACGATTTGGCTTCGTGATTATTGTCCTGAACAACAGAGCAGGAGGAGGATAAATGCTTCATACACATGACAAATAATACACACCACACAGGTATCAGCTGTTTCATTGGCTTCTGAAGGACGATGACGATACAAAAACAGTGATGTCATCAGATGCACATTCGAAAAACCTCATTTAAAGATATCTGTAGAAAATTTCCAATAGTACATAGAAAACTGTGTGGCACTGCCCTGTCAATCAAACACACACACACGTACACACGTACACACACACACACACACACACACAAAACATGTGTGTGTGCAAAGGCATTCTGGGGCTCTTTGTGTGTTGTGTGTCTGTATTCATTTTGTCCCTGTGTGGGCATGTTTACATCTACACATGTGTATGTGGGGGCTGGTGTCATTATGGCTGAGAGAAGGCTGTTGGTGTAAAGTGATTGCCTGCCCACCCCCCTCACCACACACACACACACACACACACACACACACTGTGCATTAATCAGCACCTCAACACATACATACAATTGGATGAACACTCTGTGTTGTCAGACGTCATAACCGGGCGTGCAGGTTGACGATGACACCATCTTCCGGCAGGTCTTTGACGGGCAGGTCGCTCATGTTTCCCACGCCGTGGTCGGTGCTCTCACAGCTGCTCTGAGGAGACTCAGGGGGGGGCTGGTACATGATGCTGGCTAACAGGAAAAAGATTGTCCCCAGAACCTGGAGAAGAGGAGGACAGATGATAGATCCTTTACCTGAGGACCAGATATTTACATATTCACATCATCACAGTGTCTTTTGTTTGATGTTGTACAGCACCTGTCTAAAACGACTCTACTCTGTGACAGGTGTGAAGAGACGAGGTTTGGTCAACTCCTTTTTTTTCCTTTTTTTTAAAAGATTTTATTTGACATGGACATCCCAATTGCATTGGACGAACCAGATGCATTGCTTGAGTGTGTTAGCGTACATGCTAATTCTCAACACTTGTCCATAGGAGGCTTTTAAGAAAAAATTATAATAACAATAACATTAATGACAATAATAATATTGATAACAATTAAAACATAATATAATGAAAGAAAGAGGTACAATAGAATGTAAAATATTACAAAGACCGTAAAAGAAATGTTATATTCAGAATTAAATACATGAATGAGCGATGGAGCAAAGGCAACATGACCAGACAGTAAACCAGTAATAGGCTATTCATGTGAACAGTGTTTTTTAGATTTTAGCCATTGCTTGAGTCCTCTGTTGAAAATGGTACTATTGGCGTCTAGTTTTAAATTAATAGGTAGGGAGTTCCAAAGTTTAGCCCCCTTTGCGGAGAAAACAGACTGACCGAAAGAGGTGTTGTACATTAGGACAAGACAATCACCACTGCTGTGGGCTTGTGTGATCGTCCTCTGAGCACTCTGATGCCTAATGACTAATTTGGAAAACAGTTGTGGTGCATGATTATTCAGACATTTAAAGACTATTTTAATATTACAAAAATTCACAAAATTCTCAAAGCTAAAAAGGTTATATTTTCTTATAATATCACAGTGATGCCATCTCATAGGTTTCTGCTCCATGACTTTTATTGTCTGCTTATAAATTGAACTAAGAGGTTTTTATGCAGTTGGAGAAGCTTGTGACCATGACGTAATGCAATATGGCAAATGCGAAAAAATCACTGTGTGCATGTATAGTTTTGCAGTTTTGACATGGGAGGTTCCTTCTAATGTCACAAAAACAGTTCAGATTTGGTTTGACATTCTTGCAAATGTACTTAACCTGACTGTCAAATTTTCAGTTCTTATCCAAAATGGTGCCGAGATACTTCATTTACTGCTTCAATTACTTCATCCTTTTGCCTAACGCCACACCCAAACATTTTTACTTTTCTTACTTGTAGTCTTCAGACCAACCTGTCCTCCAACCAGTCCTCCAACCAGACCAACCATTCCTCCAACCAGTCCTCCAACCAGAACAACCAGTCCTCTAACCATTCCTCCAACCAGTACTCCAATGAGAACAACCAGTTCTCCAACCAGTGCTCCAGCCAGAACCACCATCAACCCTCTGAAATAACCCACAGCAGTGTCTTCTGAAATAGCTTTCCTGACAGTAGGTGTACTGGATCTTGGATGTCATGGTTACAATAATAAAAATGGAGCTAACCTAAAACTGTCATGGTTTGGTTAGGTTTAGGAAAAATTGTGGTTTGTGTTAAAATAAGTACCTCCTTAAAATAAGTACTTCCTTGAAATAAGTACTTCCTTCCTTAGATGATCTTTGTTGTCATGGTAGCAATAATTTACACATGTAGGGTCCCAAAAGTGGTGCATCAAACCTTTGTTGCCATGGTTACAATAATAAACATGCACTTAACCTTGAGCAACTGTCATGCTTTGGGTTAAAATAGGTACCTCCTTAAGGTAAGTACTTCCTTAAAGTAAATACTTCCCTAAAGTAAGTACTTTCAGTGCACTGATTGAACAGATGCAGTACTTCGTGCTTATACATCAGGGTCTGTACTATGGGTCATAATAACCTGCTGACAGAGGGTTAGGGTTAGGGTTAGGACCTATGGGCTCGTTTGTTACAGGACAGTGTCAAATGATATGCACTGTTTGGTGGGATTGGTCGCCTTCTTAGCGACTCTATTCTCTAGTCTATGGATTAATTTAACAGACACTCCATTGACAAGTAAACAGTGCACTGTGTAGTATGTATATATATATATATATATATATATATACATACATAGTATGTAGAGGACATTTATCAGCTCCCTCTACAGACATTAAAGGTTTTCTACTTTTTCACATGTGGGTTAAATTGGTGGAATTCCCCTTTAATGTTTAAAGTAAATGCACCATCGTACTTTCTTCATTCTTTGTCTCTTTTAGTTTTTAACAGTGAAAGTACCAGCTCAGCAGTGAAGTGTTGGTCCAAACAAAATGTTAGAGGTCCATACAGTCTAAAAGTAGATGTCCACGTATTTGCTGATTATAAAGCAGGTCTAGGTTCTATATTATATATCCACATCCTGGACTCAGAAACTAACGTATCTTCAAATATACTGTATCTATGATGGATATCAACACTTCAAGTAAAACACTGGAGAAGTTTAAAGATGCACCTTTAACAGTGAAGAAGAACCAGCTCAGCTGGGTCCAAATATAATATTAATGATGTTTAAAGAGTAAAGTAATATTCTGTCCATGTCGTCAGTTTTTAATAAAGTTTTCAAAAATACAAAATGAACTTCTGAAGACTGTCAGTGAAAGTGCAGTAAATGACGAGTTACCCTGTGTGTTAGTATTACCTTATAAATGAGACCAGCTACTAGTGTGTACTGGCTCATGGCTGAGTTCTGATAGAGGTAGCAGGAGCCCTGCTCACCACACTGGTCCTGCCACAGTAAGCAGGAGATGTCAATCACAGAGCCAAACGCTATGGGTCCTGGGATACCACCTGAGGAGCACAGCAGCACAGATTGGACAAAATCATGGCATCTGTGTGGAGAAGATACAGCACTAATTCAGACGTTACAGGTAAAGAAACACTGCAGCTGACTTACCGAGTGTGCGCACAACAATCCACTGGATGCCCAGTCCGAAGGACCTCTGGCTGTCTGGGACACACCTACACAGCACAGTGTGGGTCAGATGTGCACTCTGAATGTCAAACTTCATTATAATACCCTGACACTTTTCCTCTGCTTCCTCAGTGCCACAGTTTGTCTTGACAGTGTAATGATAAAACATCTTCCTGTCACAGACACTGCATCATCTGTTGGACTCATTAATGAGATAAGCACAACTGTGGCAACAAACCTCATAGCATGTATCTCTGTTCCAGCCTGAAATCACAATTTTCATTCATCTGCAACCACAGAGGCAGGAACAGAGATTAAAGTTGGCTTTTTCATAATTTCTTTTTTTTTTTTTTAAATATGAGATGATTGATAATTTTCTAGCGTAGGCAGCAGGGTGGATGAGAATACTCTACAGCTCCTCATGTTGACTAATAATATTTAAACATCTAATGTCACTGAGCAGCAGGAATTTATAAATAAAGTAATCATCACATTAGTCAGTATTTATTGGGTTATATTACAAAAAAAATTTAATGAAACTTTAACATGTAGACGAGCAGACCACAGTTGTGCGTAAAACTGGGTTTTTTTTAAAGGCCCAGTTTGACTTTCTGAAATACACACAACTGCAGGGAGCTCTGTCATCACATGGAGCTACAGAGAACACACACACACACGCACACACACACAGACTCACATCCCCTGGTTGTTGCTCCTGTCAGTGCTGAAACTTCTGTGTGACGCTTCGATCTGTGATTGTATGTTTTTGAAACTAATTTTGGGGCTCAGGACAGGTGAGTCTACAGTGTCTCTGCTCAGAGAGACAGAGCATGTTCACCTGTTCACTTCATGTGACCTGGGAGTAAAGGCTGATTGTTCTGTTTCTATTGCTGACACAGACCCGCTGTTGATGGTCTTTTTATGACCAGAGGAAACAGGCTTCGAATGATAACGAGCTGTGACATTATATTTTCAGTCAGGTCTCAGGTGGACACAGTGGCTCTGTTTGACTTTTGTGTTCTTAAGTTCTTGTTACTTATTGACTGACAAAGTCGCTCTGAAAAAGTCAAGTCCAAACAAATTTGAACTGACATGTAATTCAAGTTTGAATGTGACCCATAGAGCTTTGCTCACTACTGTCCAGGTTATCTGTTACCTGAGTTCACTGATTCACCGTTATTCAATAGTGATGTGAATTTCAAAAACGGCCAGTGAGCAAACTTCAGTGTCAGCTACAACCAGACACCGTTCTCTCACTGCAGCCACGCACCTGAGTGTGGCAGTGAGAGCTGGGATGCTACAGAGGAAGGTGAAGGAGATGATGATGAAGAGGAAGGAGAGGAAGGCTGGCATGTGGTGACAGGAGCTGCCGCACTTCCCTGCCAGAGCAAAGCCATCCTCACCCCAAGACACGTTCCCCACCACACAGCTACATCCAGAGTACACCTAAACACACACACACACACACACACACACACACACACACACACACACACACACACACACACACACACACACACACACACACACACACACAGTATAACATTAAGGAGGTCATTAGTTCACACAATGAAACCAATAACACAACATACTTGTAATTTTCTGTTTATACTCTACACATCTTTAAGAATTCAACTAGTTTCACATCAGTGCAGAGGGTTAGGGTTATGTCAGACAGTTCCATCAGATTTACATGTCTGTTCCTAAAATGTTTCACACTGATGAGAAGTTATTTTGAAAACTGGAGAGATTCAAAGACACATAGACAACATCGATAATCAGACAAACACAGTAGCTGTTCCTCCTCCTCCTCCTCTCAGAGACACACCTCCTCTCAGAGCTTCTTGTTCAGTCCTCATGTTATTCATGTGACGTTGGCATTGTGTATTGAATCTAACAGTACAGGTCTGTCACCTCGTCACTGATGCACCTGAGCATCAATCAGCGTAAATAATCCAGCCCACCTGGTGTTTCTGTCTGTCACACTCATGTCCTCATACCACACACAGAACTACCAGCAACATGTAACACAGTAAAAGTTCTGCACTGACAAAGGTCAGTGTTTCTACTGATGCAGTACCTTCTCCTTAATTTTATTTACTCTGTAACCAGCCTCATATTTAACTAAAAACTATATCTACCACATAAATGAGGCAAAAGTATAAAGTAGCATTGTAGCTGCACTGTACCTTTGTACTTAGAGTACTTGAGTAAATGTACTCTGTTACTCTCCACTGTCATATATGATTAACCCTCCTTTTATCCTTGGGGTCAATTTCCCCCCTTTTGATGTTTAACATCTAAGAAATGGTTGATATCACTTTTTTTGCTTCATATTTAATGATTTTTCCTAATGTAATGGGGACGGCAGGGTAAACATAAAGTTAACATGATTACATGTTTTCAGTGTCCTGTACACAGTTTGTACACATCAGAGGTGTTTTCTGTGTATAAAACATGTAAAAAGAATCAAATATTTTACACACATTTGTTTTGGTTGTTTTTAGGATGATACTGAGGTCACTGTAACATCCAATTTTATAGTCTTTAAAAAACTTCCCTCTGCTCTAGGGCCTTAATCTAAACCACATGACCCACACCTGTAGTAGTATGAGAAAACATAATACCCATGAGAACTTTGATATTTACCTGGGGGGGAGGGGACATGTGGTTCTGTGAGGACAGTGATCAGGAGGAGCAAACATAAAATCTTGTACAGCAGCTTTCTAAATAATTTCTCTTGGTGCTCTCTCTACATGCCATCTCTCAACTGAAAATGAGAAACTGATGTCACAGCTGTTTGACAGTGACAGTGACACAGAACAGAATGTGTCTGACACAGAGGATAATTTTGAGGAGGACCCTGATGTTGAGGCATCCTCTTCTGATGACACCTTTAGTCCTGAACCTCCTGTTGTTTCTCAAGCACCAGCAGACACGCTCCAGGCCCCACCAGACATCTATGTCCAACACCCAGTTTACTGAACTGAAGTAACTTCTCATGATGCAAACAGCCTCTGCTAAATGACTGTGACTGACTGAGTTCATTTTAGGTTCATCCCATGAATGTGTGTGTGGGTGTGGGTGTGTGTGTGGGCGTACTGACCTGTTTGCCGGTGGAGCGTTCAGTGTGGTTGATGGAGCTGCAGCCAGCATGGCAGGGGGAGTAATACATCACACTGTCGGCCCCACACACAGGGTTATACAGCTCTCTGACACAACCACAGCCTGAGTTACAGCCCACTGTCAGGTTCTCCTCTAGAGAGGAGCTGCAGACGGGGGGGGGGGGGGGGGGCATCAGTCCACTCATCTTATAAAACATCTCCTGTAACTTTTTAATTTCTCAGAGGGAATAAAAATAAGTGTAAAATAACAAAAGCTAACAGATGAATAAATCATGACTGCAGCTGGTTCACACATTAAGTTTAGTTAAGTTAACACTGTGCACCTGTTCCTGGACCTGTCATACAGGTGCTTGTACTGGTCCAGCTGGTGTTTCTCCATCACACCGGACTGGTATGGTGCTGTGACGCCAGCCATCGGCACATTGGGGCAGTGGATGAGGAAGATGAAGATGGCGAGCAGGCTGACCATTGCACACATCATGCAGAAACGGATGATACCTCGACAGCGCAGGTTCAGTCTCTTCACAATGTAGCCGCCCAGGAAGGTGCCACCACCTCCTGCTGGAACCACCATGTATCCTAGGGGGGACAACAAAGACCCAGCTGTCCAAGACCAGTAGAGACAATTTGGCTCAGATCAGTGACCTGAAGTCACAAGGTTCAATGTTAAAGGTGATTCCTGACTTCTTTGAGCACCACAATCAGGTGAAAATCTGCTGCTAAACATTAAGTATGTAAAGTTTATAAAGGATAAATTCACTGAGCACATTTCCCTGCAGCACAGATTAGATACACTCAGATTATAATTTAATATGAGACTGAATCAATCTATTTCCCTCCATCATTTATAATGTACCACAACAGATCAGGGCCACTGAATATAAACATGTGATTACAGAGCATTACCTTGGATATTAATGAGAATCAGCTTAATTAAAAGCCAAGTTTCTTTGATTGACTGGGCATGTTTGATTGATCACTAAATCTGATTGCAAAATATAATCTGATCATCTGATCCACTGCAGACTGATGCAGCAGAGACGTCTGTGATGGGGGAAGAGATGATGTCACACAGCAAAAAATAAATCAATCAAATCATAAATAATCACTTGTTAGGATTTGGTCCTGTGTTCCCCTGTGTTCTCCTGTGTTTTCTGTTCTCCTGTATTTTCTGTTCTCCTGTGTTCTCCTGTGTTCTCTATTACCCTGTGTTCTTCTGTGCTCTCCTGTGTTCTCTCTTCTCCTGTGTTCTCTCTTCTCCTGTGTTCTCCTGTGTTCTCTGTTCTCCTGTGTTCCCCTGTGTTCTCCTATGTTCTCTCTTCTCCTGTGTTCTCTCTTCTCCTGTGTTCTCCTGTGTTCCCCTGTGTTCTCCTGTGTTCCCCTGTGTTCTCCTATGTTCTCTCTTCTCCTGTGTTCCCCTGTGTTCTCTGTTCTCCTGTGTTCCCCTGTGTTCCCCTGTGTTCTCTCCTCTCCTATGTTCTCCTGTGTTCTCTGTTCTCCTGTGTTCCCCTGTGTTCCCCTGTGTTATCTGTTCTCTGTTCTCCTGTGTTATCCTGTGTTTTCTGTTCTCCTGTGTTCTCTGTCCTCCTGTGTTCTCCTGTGTTCCCTATTACCCTGTGTTATTCTGCGTTCTCCTGTGTTCTCTCTTCTCCTATGTTCTCCTGTGTTCTCTGTTCTCCTGTGTTCCCCTGTGTTCCCCTGTGTTATCTGTTCTCTCTTCTCCTGTGTTCTCCTGTGTTCTCTCTTCTCCTGTGTTCTCCTGTGTTTTCTGTTACCCTGTGTTCTTCTGTGTTCTCTGTTCTCCTGTGTTCTGTGTTCTTGTGTGTTCTTCTGTGTTGTCCTGTGTTCTCTGTTCTCCTGTTTTCTGTTCTGGGTTCTCTGGTCTGTTGTTCCCTCCAGTTCTCCTTTAGTTTTCCTCTCCACCTGTTTGTGATGCAGTCATCACCTCCACCTCCGGCCAGTGTTTCAGAGCAGTTCACTTCTCCTCTTATCACCAGATCGTTCCTTCACTCTCAGTGTTCTCACACTCAACCTAAAACCTCCCGTGTCGTGTTTGTGTTGGTTTTTAACTGTTCTCCTCTGTGTGCGTCAGATTCTACCTGTTCGTCTTCGTTTCAGTATACCTGCCTCCTGTGGATTCCCTGGTACCCACCAGAAGGATCTCCAGTCTCCACTTCTCAACATCACAGTTCATTATCTAAAGCTGCTGAGAAGTGTTTGTGTAACTCTGGTGTAGTTACATGATGAAATGTCTCAGAAACATTTCCTTGTTGCTTCAGAGGAAAGTAGGTTAAAGTAGGTTAAAGTAGGTTAAAGTGGTGGATGATATGTATTTGAAGTTTCCATAGGAACAGTCAAGAGGTCAGAGGTTCTCTGATTGGATGTTAGAAAAACAGATGAGAAATTTAAAAAATACACAGAGCAGAGATTTTTATTTTCATTTGTTGTGTCACATGTTGTGTGATTTTACATCTGTATTAATCACTCACCGAACCATGTAGCT
Organism: Trachinotus anak; assembly: GCF_046630095.1. Classification (NCBI taxonomy): domain Eukaryota; kingdom Metazoa; phylum Chordata; class Actinopteri; order Carangiformes; family Carangidae; genus Trachinotus; species Trachinotus anak. The sequence continues at coordinate 245,117 of NW_027273894.1, forward strand.
GCCTCTGACGCACTGAGACTAAACTGAGACTCCAGGAACTTTGGACCAAAGGTGGACATGCCAGCGATGAGGGTGGCCTCAGTAGCTCCAGCCAAACACAGGAACAGGAAAGTAGGATTCTTTAAGAGGAGTAGGACAGATCTGGAGAGTAATAAGACCAGAGAGAAAGAGAGAGACAGAGACTTGTAGCTCATCAACATGAACACCACCAGCAGAAGCAGCACCACCACCACCAGCAGCAGCAGCAGCAGCAGCAGCACCACCACCACCACCATCACCATCACCACCATCATCACCAGCACCACCAGCAGCAGCAGCATCACCAGCACCACCACCACCAGCAGCAGCAGCAGCAGAAGCCTCACCACCACCACCACCAGCAGCAGCAGCAGCACCACCACCACCAGCAGCACCAGCAGCAGCAGCAGCATCACCACCACCACCACCACCAGCATCACCTGCACCAGCAGCAGCAGCAGCAACAACAGCAGCATCACCAGCAGCAGCAGCAGCAGCACCACCACCACCAGCAGCACCACCAGCATCACCAGCACCACCACCACCAGCAGCAACAGCGTCACCAGCACCACCACCACCACCACCACCACCAGCAGGAGCAGCAGCGTCACCAGCAGCAGCAGCAGCAGCAGCAGCAGCAGCACCACCAGCGGCACCACCAGCAGCACCAGCAGCAGCAGCAGCACCACCACCACCACCATATAAATGAAGAATTTTAATCATCAATGAAACATAAAAAAACATTTAATTAGCCTTCTGATGTTTAAGCTAGTTGAATATAAGCGAATATATCTAATACACACCTGGGCCTGTATTCACATATCACCTTCAGGCTAAAAGTTTCTCCTAACCTGCTGATTCAGGAGATTCTCCTAAAAATAATATGTGTGTCAGTCCTAACGTTAGGACCACATCACCTGACTCACTGAGACCAGATCACAGAGAAATGTAAACGGGCTGTGGTCACCTCACATTGCTGTGCTGCTGCAATACAGACAACTTGGAGATCTGAGGCAGCTCTGAGGCAGCTCTTTGACAGGATCATGTTCATCATGTGTGTGATGCCCACACACCCACAGCCGGGACCACAGTGACATCACCACAGGTACAACAGGGGGATCACAGCCTCTCCGTCAGATTTTATTTTTTGATTATTTTTAAATAAAACAGTTCTTTCCACTGAGTGAATTGAATGTAAGTTTTTTTTATTGTAAATTAAATTCTCCAGGTCGACACAAACCTGATCAGACTCATGAGAATCCACTACTTTAGTAAACAGCACGTGATCCGTGATTATTTAATTTTGTTCATGTGTTCTCACAGGCACAGACCGGTCTTTCATCAACCAATCACTGTGGTTCTTGCGAGCAAGCTTGTCCATGGGAACTGACGTCACCACAGCAACAGAGTCTCAGTCCAAGCTCAGGAGTTTTTGTTTCCTTAGTAAAGTTGGTCTCAGCAGCTTTGAGAAGAGGATTCGGGAGAAAACGTGTAGTTAGAAACTTTTAGTCGACTCAGGAGAACTCTGAATGGAAGATCAAATGTTTTGTGAATATGGGCCTGGATCACCAACACCATGATCATAGAAGCCACACACCTCATGATGATGTCACTAAAACCATCTTTACTACACCCAGACCAGATCCTCTGCACCACCTCACCTCGGCATGTCTTTGACCGACTTTCCAAACTGAGGGTCTGAGGCCGTTGTGTGGCTCCCATCCTTCAGTTGGTGGGCCTCAGACACCCGCATCGCCACATACTCCTGAGAGCCTGAGGAGGAGGAGAAATAGCAGGAGGAGGAGGAGGAGCAGGAGGGGGAGGAGGAGCAGGAGGGGGAGGAAGAGTAGTGAAGGAGACAGTGAGCGACAATGTGAGACTGAACATTACTGCATACATCTGTGTGTGTGTGTGCGTGTGTGGTACCTGGTAGCTGTCGTGGGTAGCCCAGGATGGGGAACGCCACCAGCAGAGCGGCAGCTCCTCCTGCCAGGAAGCCGATCCACCAGGCGCCGACCCACAGAGGGTTCTCTGGAGTCATCTCTGTCCTGTGACATCACACAATCACTGTTTGAGATACTTCAACAGATGGTGACAGCACTTATTCTACACACACCTGTTCTACACACTCCAATAACATATACTGTAGGTCACTACAGTCACTGCCTCCATGTTGTCTGGGTGAATTGACCCTCTGGACACAGTCCTCCAAAATTACACAATGGAATCAAAGAAGTAGTGTCCATGGTTTGACAGACACACAGATTACACAGACTCTACAGATGTAAGTGATAGATAGATAGATAGATAGATAGATAGATAGATAGATAGATAGATAGATAGATAGATAGATAGATAGATAGATGGATTAGGTTACATGTGATATGAATAAATATGTTTGCATGAATTCAAAGGTAAAGGTGAAGTGAAGTAAATGAGGTGAAGGAAACATGAACAAAATAATCAAACAGAAATTAAATCATAAATTTAATCATCAGCCTCATGTATTAAACTTTTTTTTTTTCTTATTGTGAGGTGAGGATGCACCTGATTGACAGCAGTAACCATGGAGACATGGACAGATGGTAACCACAGAATCACTTCTGTTTGAGTCACTGCATTAAAGACTGAGTGAGTGTGAACGGGACAGAGCAGACATAATGTGTCGACACAGTGTGTCCTCGTGTTATATTAATGTCACAGGTACAGGTGTGGACCTGTGTTATCAGGATCTGATTCAGAGACACGTGCAGGGGACAGGTGCTGAGCTCTGAGAACAAGAATGTGTGGTAGAACTTTACCATTCACTTTACACAAAACACTACAGAGGTTCCTCAGTGATGAGCAGTAAATCTGACATCATCATGATCGTTCTGCATCATCACTGACAGCTGTGGAGACACAGTCTGTTCCCGCCTCTTCTGTTCTATCACACTCTGGTTTCTCCTCCTCATCCTCAGCTAACTCACCTGAGCTGGATCTCAGTGTAGATGTTCAGGAAGTATCCTCCCAGCAGGTAGCCCGCCGCCGGACCCACAATGGCTGCAGTGTAGAAGATTCCTGTGGGGTGCAGGGGGGGCATGGGTGTATCAGTACAGTGACTGTCTACTTCCTACATCCTGTTTTCTACTTCCTGTTTCCTACAGGTTACAAAGGCCCCATTGTTCTTCACTGCAGAGTTCATGTTGAGAGAGAAAGTGTGTGTGTGAGAGTGTGTGTGTGTGTGTGTGTGTGTGTGTGTGTATGTGGGGTGATGTTGGTGGTGATGATGATGATGATGGTGATGATGATGGTGATGATAATGGTGATGATGAAGGTGGTGACAATGGTGGTGATGGTGATGATGATGATGATGATGATGATGATGATGATGATGATGATGATGGTGGTGGCGGTGGCCACAGATGATGAGTTGGTGACAGTCTCACAGTCAGGTGATGATGATCATGATGAAGATGAAGATGAAGATGAAGATGAAGATGAAGATGAAGATGAAGATGAAGATGATGGTGATGATGATCCTGAACAGGAAGCCACTGTGTCACTTCCAGCCAATCAGCGGCTCATGAGTCCGGTGACAGAGCTGAACTGTGATGCCCTGGATGGAAGCTGCTGTTACATTGTCACAGCGTCATCAGAGACATTTCATCTGATCCAGGAGGAAACACTTTGAGTTCAGCTGGTGAGTAAACTGTTAGATCACAGGTCAGTGTGGGACAGACGTGTTCATATGTTGTTGTGTTATGTTCATATTCACATTCACACAAACAGCAGATGTTTGAATATTATTAAAGATGTAGTGCAAGGTCTGCCGCCTGCATAATGTGTTATTTATATATATATATATATATATATATATATATATATATATATATAACATATATACCGCATTTAAATGTATATACACTATGTGTGTGTGTGTGTATATATATATATATATATATATATATATATATATAAACTTGACATCACCTCCACATATAGAAAATTATAAAGCTATTGTGGATTCATTTTCTCATTTTCAAATTTACATTATGATTTCAATATAGTCCCCTACAGGCCTCCATAGATTACAGTGTGTTAGCATATGTGTGATTATCTGAGCTGAAAATAACATGAAATACAGAGACACAATAAATAACAAACATAAACAAAACTACTACATCATCATCATCACAAGAGGTTGCACAAGGTTACAAATAATTTATCTAAAGCAAGAGACATTATCCATGATCTATTATTTCAAATATTAAAATAACAGAGACGCAGTGGCTGAACATGAAAAGTGCAGAGAACATATCAACCAGACAGAGTCTCTGAGTCAGCTGAGAAAATCTGCTGATTCAAGTTTTTGACCACAAGTGAAACTTCCACAGCTTAAAAGACACAAGATTATTTGATTTGTTTAGATGTTTTATATTTGACTCATGCAAAGCACTATACGAATAAAGTATTATTATTTTATCATTATAAGTTAAAATTGTCACAACTCTGAAAATCACAGTCTCTCAAATTAATAATCTTTACTCATTAAAAACATTGTGTGGCAGAAAAAAACATACACAACACACAGAGGCCAAGACAAAGATCACTATAACCTATTATGAGTCTTTATCAACCCAACAACCACCTGCTATGATAATGAATGACTGATGTGACTCACCTATGTAAACAGGAGCATAGTTGGACTTGACGTTCTCATCCAGGTATGTGACCCCCAGCGTGTAGAGAGGTGTAGCTCCCACTCCATGCAGAAACTGGCCCAGCATGAACACAAAACGATAGCTGGACAACCCCCCCCCCTCCCTGTCCTGGCACGGGCTGGTGCGGTTGGCGGAGCACATCCCAGTTAGTTCGGGCAGGCTGACCTGGTAGGGGGGTGTGGTGAAGTGAGGCAAGGCAAACACCAGGGAACCCAGTGCCATGATCAGCACCCCCCATCCCAGCCAGCGAGGCTTGTGCCCCGTCCCGCCGAAGTAACTGACAAAGGCCAGGCAGACGCAAGCGGCAATGTCGTAGGAGCTGGCAATGAGTCCGGCCTGGTAGCTGCGCAGGTCAAACCGCCTCTCAATGGAGGTGATCACTGTGTTGATGAAGCCGTTGATGATCATCCCCTGGAGGAAGGAGGCCACGCAGAGGAAGAAAAGCACCCATCGGGGGGTGTTGAAAACTTGAATGGCTTTGGGTGTCAGAGCCCCCCAGCCACAGAGCTGATCCAGGTCAGTGGAGATCAGCTTCAGCCCCATGGGAGGCTCTGCACAGGGTCCTGCCTCCACCCCATACAGCTGCCCAGGAAGTGTGGAGGCCCCAGTGAAAATGGGGGGCTGAATGGGGCCATCAGCTCCAGGGCTGCTGGGGCTTCTGGGGCCTGAGACTATGGGGCTGTCTGTCTGGGAGTCCACAGGACTGGGGGTGTCCAGAGAGGGACCCCCACTGAGAGGGCATTCCTGTAGGTCCAGGAGCTCCTGCTTGGAGCTGAAGGAGGCGTCGGCATTAAGCAAGACGGGCATCGCCCCTCTGAGGGGCCCTGTGGGGGTCCTGTGGCACGGAGGAGGACAGACGTGGGAAGTCTTTGTGGGGGGGCACAGTGATATATTGTCTACCACTGCTTAGAGAAAAAATAAACGTGGATCATCTGAGGCTCGAGGTGAATGTGGTCAGGGCTCAGTCAGTCTCCATGTGAGGCTCCTCAGGTGTGTCTGTTTACCTGTCTGTACACAGGTGGACAGGTGGGACAGACTGTGTCATAGTGACAGATGACGTCCTGTAAGGACCAGAAACAATAAATACATGTGTATGAACTGAACACTTTAAACAAGACACTGAAACTTTACACAAACACACACACACACACATATGGGTAATGAAGCATAACAAGCACTCTCTGCTCCAGCAAGCAAACACACACAGATCACAGCTTTCAGAAAACAACCAGAACAACTAAGTGCAAATCAAGCTGTTTTTCACTTTATTAATTAATTAGATCAGCTGGAGACACAATATCTGAGTTTTCCTCTGATGACCACAAAGAACTAATAACACAAATGCACGTTGGTGATTTACTTCACAGCTGTGTGTGTGTGTGTGTTTGAGGACCTCTGTCATGAATAAACACCATGTAAATGTTTGACCTCCACATTCCACAAGTAAATAATTTGAAGAGGAAATTGAACTGCTCTTCACCAACTTCCTCCTCAGTCACTGGCCTGTCGACATGTGAGCTGCTGCTGATCACAGAAATATTTCATTTTCAAACTTATCAAAATTATCCATATGTAATTTATATATTTATATATTCAAACAGACACAAAGGAACTGTGTGTGTGAATTTACAGACTGAACGTGAACTGAAGGACACTCGAACTGAAGGACACTCCTACTGACTCTTACTGAACCAGGTTTCACCAGCTTTTGTGTAAATCACCCAGAGCCTCCAGAGAAGCTCCAACTGTTCTCATCTCTATCAAATCAAATCAAATCAAGTTTTATTTATATAGCGCCAAGTCACAACAGAAGTAATCTCAAGGCATTTTCCAATTGGAGGGGGTCAAGACCTTCTCTATAAAGTATAGGAAAGAAAGAGACCCAACAATTCCCACTGAGAGAAAGCACTTGGCGACAGTGGCAAGGAAAAACTTCCTTTAAGAGACAGAAACCTCAGGCAGAACTGGGCTCCAGGTAGGCGGCCATCTGCCTTGACTGGTTGGGTTTGAGAGAGAGAGGGAGAGAGAGAGTAAGAGAGAGAGAGAGAGAGAGAGAGACAGAGAGAGAGAGATGCACGAATAGAAGTACCAGTAATAAGCAGTAACAGCAACTATAATCTCTATAAAAACAACATCTTCTAAACTTGTCTGTGAACAACAGCTCTCACTTTAATTACACACAGGAAACTCATTAACTGAAGTAGTCAAGCTTAGGAAATAAAATGATATTAATTGGCAACTCCAATTAATATAATATAATTGTCAATAAAAAAATCATTTGTATCAGGAACACAAAACTCTAAATGTATATAAAATAAATCAAATTATAAATACACAATATTATAAAGCCTCCTACCTCCAGTCCAATACACATTAAACAGAGACGGTGAAAGAGGGACAGAGTCAGAGAGGGGTGTCCCTGGTAGGTTCTAAACCCGTCTCCCAAAGCCTCTTATAGTCTGGTGCTGAGGCAGCACGTCAGCTCATTCACACCCCCTCAGTGGAGCCTGAGAAATAACTGAAGCTTTGCTGCCCCCAACTGGAGCTATCAGCACTGTTGCTTTATTTTCAGCCTAAGGTTTGAAAAATTATCTGATAATAATAATAATAAAAATAATAATAATAAGAATAATAATAATAATAAATAATAAATTAAGGTCCTGTTGCCTTATCAGTGCACTTGGCTAATGATGTTCTCTTTGCTAACGAGCCATGCTGAACAGATAATGAAGACAGATTATGGATGCGACACCACAGATAAGAAGTTGAGGATGAAGACGAGACTGTCTGCTGACTGATGTTAGTCGGTCACATGTCTGAGGCAGCGGAGGCGTCCAAAGTTCAAGTTCTCTGGCCTTTGGTTCAGAGGTATTTTCTGACCATCAGCTTTTAAAGTCAAGTAGGTCCCATCCTCACAGTGAAAAAACCCGGACAATTTGGCTAATCAGCAGCTAACAAGGCACCATGAACACACAGCATGTAAATAAGACAAGTTGCTTTTTTGTTAGAGACTGTCTCCTGTGTTAACACAACCCACACCAGTCTGTCTCCAGTGGAGTCGAGATTATTACCAACCATCCTTCAGCCTCCCTGCAGGACAGAGAACATCTGACTCTCCAGAGGGACAGTAACAGTTAGAGAATGATCACATTTCTTTCTCTGATTGTGTAAATCATTACTGTGCATCACCGTAGCACACTGAGCAGATGTTTCCCACAACAGCTCTGATCAGTTTTATTATACCTGCCAAACACTAAAAAACAGATAGCAGCTACACGGTTAACAACTAATGCTAACCGGTTAAACATCCACCAAGCTGAAGACATTTTCTTGGCTGAGACCAACAAAGGGAAAGGAGAGTGAACATGGACTTGAATTTGTTGGACACTAAACAAATGATGTTAATGAATGAACGCTAATGAATGAACACTAACAAATTCTTGCTTCATGTCTACTGAATGCAACTATAAAAAGCTAACAAATTAGCCATAGAACAAATGTGTTTTTTTCTGCCCCCTCATGGCCAAACTCTACCACACCGGTTTCAACAGCTAATATCTGTATGTTCATGTGCACATAATGACATGCTCACTGTGCTTGTCATTCAAATATTTTTTTCATTTTTACCTCTGAACTAAAACGTACCGTGTAAAGTGGACTGACCGTTATTCTACATGAACATCACTGAGGACAGAAAATCTGAAGGTCCTGACAGGCTGCTGTCAGCTGTTGTCTGTCAGCTGATCACCCATGATAAGAGGAAATACTAAGAAGGTTTGGGAGGGAAGCCAGAGCATAAAATCCAATTAAAACGTTTCCGTGTTTGATAGGTTGATGGATGACCAAATAAAGCTTTCCCGTCCTGGTGGTCTGATCCAGGAGGTGAACTCTTCAGGGTAAAGGTAGAGGGGCTGAGGCATTAAGAGTTTTATAAGCCATCATGAGAGGCAGGGTAGGGGAGACATCCTCTTGTAACAGATGAGCCCACAGGTCGTTTGTCAGCAGGTTATTATGACCAATACTTGGTTTTGTTGCTAGGCGACATCTAGTGGTCACAATAATGATGACAGGAGCAAAGGGAAAAGTGCGGTGACGTAGTTTATAGAGTGACAAAGTCCACGTCAGGAGGAGGTTGGGGTGGATGGATGGGTCATAGCATGACCTTTCATTGTTATTATTGTAACCATGACAACAAAGATCGTCTAATGTTGAAGAAGTACTTATTTTAACCCAAATCACCATCTTTTCCTAAACCTAAACCAAGACATGACCATTATTATAGTAACCATGGAAATGAAGGTAGGTACGCTGCTCTCTGTACAGTCTCAGTCTGTACAGCGTCTTTATTATTGTAACCATGGCAACCAAGGTCCAGTACGCTTGTCACCATAGGGGTGCTATTTCAGGAGACACTGCTATGGGTCATATCAGAGGGTTGATGTTGTTCAGGTTGGAGGACTGGTGGATTAGACTGGTGGATCAGGTTAGAGGACTGGCTGGAGGACTGGCTGGGGGACAGTCAGTGGATTGTGATCAGGTGACAATGAGACGAACAGAGGTGGGAGTGTCTTGGAAGTTGAACCAGGGCACTTTGTTAACAATGCACTCTGGTGAGGTAATACCCTCCTGTCCTACTGTTTGTTTGTCTGTCCATAATTGCTTATGAATCAAACAAATCCAGATCCGGAAAAGTTCTCAGTGGGCTGTTTTTTCTTATTTCATTTCTATCTAATTCTATATCTTGCCTTTTAATGTCTGTTTTCAAAGTGAGATCAGAGTGAGAAGCGGTAATCTTTATCCTACCTACCGGGTCTTTTATGTTCACAGCAGAAACTTATTTTCCTTGGACTGGAGAGCCTTTCCTCCTCTCTGGTACACAAAGGCTTTTGAAGTATCAAGAGGAAGTCTCTCATGTGGCTATTACAACATCCAAGAAAAACGTCTCACACTGTCAATCTTATTCAAAGATGCCACAGTTTGTGTGAGATGTCACGACAATGGAGTGTTATGTCGTTTTACAATAAATAAACAGTATTTACTGCAGCAGAACATCAGTCTGGGTAAACTGCACAGAACAGATACTGAGACTGGAGAGGAGTCAGCTGTGAGAACCACTAACCCTGTTTGTACTGATGTGATTCCAGGAACTAGCTCTTTGAACCTCAAATGTGAAAAGCATACATCCCTAAATTAAGCTACAGCACCATTGTGTATTTGGCCTTGTCGACCCTGAGCATGTTTTCAGGCCAATGTAACAAAAACCTTACCATTGTTTGTAGAGAGAAGATATTCACAGTCTTGATATCAGCCTGAGAACTCAGAGTCTCCTACAGTCAGCTTCATCCTCCTTATTCAGGACTTGTAAAAGTGGATCTGCGACTCATTTTGAAACTAGAGCAGCACAGAGATGTTTGATTACTGGGAGACATGATTGATAATAGTTACCGGTTTGGGGGGCACCTGAGAGACACCCTCAGGTTCAGTGGTGCTATGACATCTTTACAGCTACATAATATGAAGATAAGGCAGTTGATCAAAGACGTTTGGAGCCTGGGAGGTGTCATGGAGAACAAAATAGAGACAGTACAGAAATGGAGGTCTTTGTTGATGTTAATTATTTTGTTATCAGGTCCTATGAACTTTATTTGTGCAGGTACTTAAGTCATCATAATTTAATTCTGTCATTGTCAATAATATCCACCAACATCCAAAGTTATAGCTCTGACATCTACAAAATACAACCAGTATTCCAACCTGATCAACCAGTCCTCCACCCTGATCAACCAGTCCTCTACCCTGAACAACCAGTCCTCCACCCTGATCAACCAGTCCTCCACCCTGATCAACCAGTCCTCTACCCTGAACAACCAGTCCTCCACCCTGATCAACCAGTCCTCTACCCTGAACAACCAGTCCTCCACCCTGATCAACCAGTCCTCCACCCTGATCAACCAGTCCTCTACCCTGAACAACCAGTCCTCTACCCTGATCAACCAGTCCTCTACCCTGAACAACCAGTCCTCTACCCTGAACAACCAGTCCTCCACCCTGATCAACCAGTCCTCCACCCTGATCAACCAGTCCTCTACCCTGAACAACCAGTCCTCCACCCTGATCAACCAGTCCTCTACCCTGATCAACCAGTTCTCTACCCTTATCAACCAGTCCTCTACCCTGAAGTGGAACCACTGTTAAAAACTGAGAGAAGCAGGCTGATTTAGTGACAGACAGGAAATCATGTCACTTACAGACTGACAGACTGATCCTCACTGGGCATCAGACTGCTACTGCTGGACCTCATCTCAGTCAGTAGAGCGTTTGACCTCACCCAGAAAAAAAATAGACAAACTGGCTGCACTTTTGTCTGCCTCACGCTCTGTGTGTCTACTGATCTGGCTCTCTCGCTGGTACCTCACAGCTGTATACTGACACCAGCATGTACTGTTTGCTGTAGGTTTGTTCGCAGTGTGTTTAATATAATAAGTGAGGAAATGTTCTAATTTTACTTTCTGACTTGTTGTTAGTGGTTTTATCTGCACAAAGTCAAACTAAATTAAACATGACGGTGTATACCCATCTATTGTTTTTATGAACACTATATAAACAAAGTTACACTGCTGCTGATGGTCGGGTTTATCTGCCTCAGGGTTTGCTGCAATATGTGTTAAACACAGCAATGCTTAGGGCTAAATGCTAATCTCAGCATGCTAACATGCTCACAGTGACAATGCTAACATGCTGATATTTAACAGTTATAATGTTTACCATGTTCATCATCTTTGCTAGCATGTTAGCATGAGGCTGATGATATTGTCATTACTTTGCAGGTTGTGGATCATAAAACAATTTAAATTTTGATCTAAATAATGTCAGAGTCAGAGGATCAGTGAAGGTTTTACGTCTCATCCTGAGGAGACATGGATGTTGATTTCAGGGCAATACATCCAACAACAATCAATACAATTAATGAAAAATGTGTTAACTTCATGAACTCAGCTCAAGACTCACCACACGCTAAATATTACATTTAAAGCCATATAAAGCCAACTGCTAAAGGCAATGGTGTAAGATTATGTAGCCTGTTAGCATTGAGCCTTTCATTCACTGACTGCAGATGAGAGCTTAGCCTCACTGAAAAGTCAAGTTTGTTTAATTTAGAGAGTAAAAGATGCCAGAGCATTCACACTGTTACTGCTTGACACATTTGACACTTGTCAGTGTTAAATGGGTCCATAAACAAAGTCTATTTGCAACATCTTCTGGTTATTAAATACAGCTCATTAGGTGGGTGTTGCTTGGTGCGTATGTAGTTTTAGGTTTAAAGTCTAGCACAACACTAAGGTATACAACATTACAGAAGGAAATTAACACTTTCTGACACAGTCCAGGGTTGGATCTATTGCATCCGGGCTGTTGTACTTAGTTGTTCTTCGACAGACACCCTCTCTGCAAAGCTGTAGCCTTAATCATAATCAGAATCAGAATCAGAATCAGAATCAGTTTTATTGCCAAGTATGTTTTCACATACAAGGAATTTTTTCTGGTGATTGGTGCAATTGATCAGCAACAGTGGGGCTCTCTAGCCTTGTTGATGAGGCTAATAGCAGATGGGAAGAAGCTATTTTTGTGGCGAGAGGTTTTGGTCCTGAAGGACCGCAGCCTCCTGCCAGAGGGGAGTGTCTCAAAGAGTTTGTGTCCAGGGTGGGAGGAGTCAGCTACAATCTTCCCTGCACGCCTCAGAGCCCTTGAGGCGTACAGGTCCTGGAGGGACGGAAGATTGCAGCCAATCACCTTCTCAGCAGAGTGGATGATACGCTGCAGTCTGTTATTGTCCCTCTCCGTGGCAGCAGCGTACCAGATGGTGATGGAGGAGGTGAGGATGGACTCGATGATGGAGGTGTAGAAGTTCACCATCATAGTCCTTGGCAGGTTGAACTTCTTCAATTGCCTCAGGAAATACATCCTCTGCTGAGCTTTTTTGATGAGGGAGCTGATGTTTAGCTCCCATTTGAGATCCTGTGTGATGGTGGTTCCCAAGAAGCGAAAATGCTCCACGGTAGCCACGGGGGAGTCACACAGGGTGATGGGGGTGGGTGGGGCTGGGCTCTTCCTGAAGTCCACTATCATTTCCACTGTCTTCAGAGCGTTTAGCTCTAGGTTGTTCTGCCTGCACCAGGTCACCAGACGCTCAGTCTCCCACCTGTAGGCAGACTCATCGCCATCAGAGATGAGTCCAATGAGAGTGGTGTCGTCTGCAAACTTCAGGAGCTTGACAGACTGATGGCTGGAGGTGCAGGTGTTGGTGTACAGGGAGAAGAGCAGAGGAGAAAGAACGCAGCCTTGTGGGGATCCAGTGCTGATGGTCTGGGAGTCAGACACGTGCTTTCCTAGCTTCACGTGCTGCCTCCTGTCAGACAGGAAGTCGGTGATCCACCTGCAGGTGGAGTCAGGCACGCTCAGCTGGGAGAGCTTGTCCTGCAGCAGAGCCGGGATGATGGTGTTGAAGGCAGAGCTGAAGTCCACAAACAGGATCCTGGCATAGGTCCCTGAGGAGTCCAGGTGCTGGAGGATGAAGTGGAGAGCCATGTTGACGGCGTCGTCTACAGACCTGTTGGCTCTGTAGGCGAACTGCAGGGGGTCCAGGAGTGGGTCAGTGATGGATTTGAGGTGGGACAGGACAAGACGCTCAAATGATTTCATGACCACAGAGGTCAGGGCAATGGGTCTATAGTCATTTAGTCCTGTGGGCCTTGGTTTTTTGGGGACAGGGATGATGGTGGAGGATTTGAAGCAGGCTGGCACGTGGCAGGTCTCCAGTGAGGTGTTGAAGATGTCCGTGAACACTGGAGACAACTGATCAGCACAGTGCTTCAGGGATGATGGAGAGACAGAGTCAGGACCGGCTGCTTTGCGGGGGTTCTGCTTCTTAAAAAGCCTGTTGACATCTCTCTCCAGGATAGAGAGAGATGTTCCTTTGGTAGGGGAGGAGGGGGGTTCTGATGTGGCTCTGATGTGGAGGTTAGTGTCAGGCTTGTCCCACTGTCTTTCAAAGCGGCAGTAGAACTCATTCAGATCGTTGGCCAGACGGAAGTCATTAATGGAGTGGGGGGGTTTAGGTTTGTAGTTAGTGATCTGTCTGAGCCCTTTCCAGACAGAAGCAGAGTCATTGGCTGAGAACTGGAGCTGAAGTTTCTCAGAGTACAGTCGTTTAGCTTCTCTCACCGCTTTGCTAAACCTGTACTTGGACTCTTTAAACTTGTCCCTGTCCCCACTCCTGAAAGCTTCCTCCTTTTGCCTCCTGAGCTGACTGAGCTTAGCTGTGAACCAGGGTTTGTCATTGTTATAACTCACCCTGGTGCGTGATGGGATACAGCAGTCCTCACAGAAGCTGATGTATGACGTCACAGCCTCTGTGAACTCATCCAGACTGTTGGAAGCAGTCCTGAACACCTCCCAGTCAGTGCAGTCCAAACATGCCCGCAGATCCTCTATGGCTTCACTGCACCACTGCTTTGATGTCCTCGCAACAGGTTTACACAGTTTTAGTTTCTGCCTGTATGTGGGAATCAGGTGGACCATCACATGGTCAGAGCGGCCCAGTGCAGCCCGGGGGACGGCGTGATAAGCACCACTGATTGTGGTGTAACAGTGGTCCAGAGTGTTCCCCTCTCTGGTCGGGCAATTAACAAACTGTCTGTATTTGGGCAGTTCATGACTGAGGTTCCCTTTGTTAAAGTCACCAAGGACAATAACTAAGGAGTCCGGGTTGGTCTGCTCCACACACAGTATCTGGTCGGCGAGCGCCCGCTGTGCCTCCTGCACGTTGGCCTGTGGTGGGATGTAAACACCGACCAGGATGATTGAGGTGAACTCACGGGGGGAGTAGAAGGGCCTGCAGTTTATGATGAAAGTCTCCAGGTCAGGAGAACAGTGCTGCAGGATCACTGTCACGTCTCTGCACCAGCCACTGTTTGCATAAAAGCAGATTCCTCCACCTTTGGTTTTGCCGGACAGCTCTGTGTCGCGATCCGCTCTGAAGAGTTGGAAGCCGGCCAGCTCCAGCGCAGAGTTCGGAATCGATCCACACAGCCACGTCTCCGTGAAGCACAGGACGGCAGATGAGGAAAAGTCTCTGTTCTTCTGCACCAGTAGCTGAAGTTCATCCAGCTTGTTGGGCAGTGAACGCACGTTGGAGAGAAAGATACCTGGGAGAGGTGTGCGGAGTGCGCGCCGGCGGAGACGCGCAAGCGCACCGGCACGTTTTCCTCTCCTCCGGCGTTTCACTGCGAGAGCAACGGTCAGTGCACCTCTGACCAAAATGTCCAATAATCCCGCAGATGAGTCGAGAAAAGTAGGAAAAAAATCCACTGGAGTTGTTTCTCTGATATTAATGAGCTCTTCTCTGGTGAAAGAGCTCCGGAAACCAAAGCAGAAAACTGGATTTATAAAGAAAATAAGGCAAAAAAATGCGCACCAAAACACCGAGGCAGCCATCCGCGGCGCCATGGCAACAGAACAATAATAATAATCTGTCATTTTGTGGCTGATTTTCATTTTAATTTCCGAAGCCTAAAATCAGTTATGTGAAACGTTATTTAACCAGTGTACTGGCACTCAGGCCAGTTCCTATCTGTTGATTTGGTCAGTTCCAGTCCTCCCAGTACAGTAGTCACCCGTCTTAAAACCGGGGCCTCACTGTCACTGTGGGGAATTAATGGGATGGGACAAAGTAGGCACTGACCCAATAAAGTATGCTTGGCTGCAACTGAGAGAGCAAACATCAACTAAGCCCACAGGCAACAGACTCTGCTCATTTACCCCTCACCTCTCTGCTGTTCATCCACTTCTCTGTGTCCACGTTTACGACTCCACAATGGCCTGACAGAGAGGACGGGAGCAGGAAGCTGCAGAGTACAGACACTCTGACTGAACTCTGCTCTCACACCACTCCAACTACAGCTCAACAACATTTGCATAATACTCAAATAACTTTGTACTTCTCTCCAGACAAATAAGATTTCCTGTTTTGACTAATGTTTTGACTATTTTTCAGGGGAGTTTTATGATGATGTAAGTTCATGCATTTTGACAGTATGTAGCGATCCAATCATGACCTATCAAAGAAAAGCAGCTGAGCTTTTGGAAAAAGTCACTGCTAACACCAAGCAACATTAGCATACAGTGTACCTGGGGTTTAGGGTTTGTGTTGCTTCAATTAGTGCACAAAATGTGAGACAATAGTTGTTTCTGTGGATCCTGGGCTGGATTACCAACCACAACTGCCCCCGGGTCCCAGACCTTTAGAGAGCAGGAAGGAGCATGTTAATACAGCCCAGTGGCCCCACAGCGCTTTAGTAATCTGACCATGTATGGACCTATTTTGGTTCTAGCTGTTTGAATGTGGTTGGATAAGTTGGTCAATTTTCTACGTGAGCTTTAAACTAAAGATCTAATAACTCACATATGCTCAGGACGAACAAGGATTATTTCAATAAAGGCCAAATGCTGTTGTGTCACATGCTCAGTGCTGGATGAGGATAAATAGCACACAGACAGACACACGTGTCCAAATCTAAATGTTGTATGCATCTGACAGAGGCACACACACAGTCATACACACATCAACCTCTTGCCCTACATCTCACAGACATGCCAGCACATTTGACCTTGCTGCCTCCTGTTGGTGGTGAAATCAACCGAAAGAAATGACCTAGAGAGCCAGCCAATGAGGGGCTTAGATTTCAGATGTTAGCATAGTCTAAGACACAACTTGTTCAAAAGGAAGCACACATGTGCATGCAGGAACTACTCAGTGTATTCTGACTGTCTGCACAGCCTGTGGCTGCACTTAGCCTCAGCAGTGTGTCTGCCTTTCAAGGAATGATGGAGGGTAACAGGATGCAGGAGGGAAATTACTGCAGTAAAATGTGTATTGTTAATAATAAGAAGGGATACAAAGAATACTAGTGTCACCATGAACACCTAACTGAATTAAAACAACAGGAAACAACAGAAAAAAAAGAAAAGATGACTAAATGTGGGCTGGAGTACATGTAGATGTAGTTCATCTGGTTCTGTCAGCGAGATCTGAGAAGAGGATGTGGGAGAGTCAATCATAAAGTTATGAATCCTAAAATTTCTAGGAGCTCGACTTCCCATTACACCATCATTTCACAAGATGAGAATGACAGCAGTACAGAAACTAATGTATTTATATTTGTTCTGTGAGTGACATGTGCAGTGCAGTATTCATGTAATCTCCAGATGTCTACATGAGGACAATATTAAAGGTCCACACATGTAAATGTTAATGTTGATTTGATTATAAAGCAGGTCTAGGTTCTACATTAATACTGTGAAAGTATCAAAGCCTCAGTCCACAGAGAAATGCACACAGCCTGTATTCAGAAACTGAGCTTTAAAACCAGCCAACAGGACTTCTGGAACTTTGTGATGTCACAACAAAGCAGTCACCACCCTCAGCCACACCCCAATCCCCACCACCTGGACCCACCATGCAACCTTGCAGGATTTGGTTTCGTTAAGTGTTTACCTGAAATCTGCTATATTTTTATTGGATCACTCAGAAAGCAGTCAGCCAATCAGAAGGGAGTCTCAGATCTTCTGCTCTGATTGGCTGACTGATCTGTTGTTACTATAACTCCAGAGAGAAGCACACTTCAGACAAAACACAGGAGAAGTTAAAATACGGGCCTTTAAAAACATAAAATATTGTAGTTTATTTAATTTTTTTTTTTTTTGTGGCCTTTAACAAACAATGTGTCCCATGGGCTCTAGAAAGTCACAGGAGAGCTGCAAGGTGGGAGTCTGTGGGGACTGACTCAATGTTGGAGCCAGACTCTAGTGGTCATTAGAGGAACTGGAGGTTTTAGCTCTTCACTGTTGATGCTTCATGTCTCCAACCTGGAGGTTGATAACTGGTGAGCATATATGTGCCAACATTATGGTAATTGACTCAGTCAATGGAAACCTGATCAATTATGTGCATAGAACAAGATAGAACAAGAGAACAGCTCTCAGGATGGTACAGTGGTGACCATATGCACACTGTTAAATTAGATTACAGTTCAGTCATGTTTGTAATAACAGGTTTATAATCAACAGAGATAAAAGAAATGGAAAAACAGTGACAGAGACACCTGACCCCAGCTCTCTACAACCATCATCTCATTAAATTCATGTTTGTTTTTATCATTTGAAATTCAGAACACAGAGCTGCAGCCTGTGATTCTCCCTTTTATCCCACTCATTCATGCAGAATCAAAGAGGCTGTTTGTATGAATGAATGAATGAATGAATGTTTCTGAAATATTAGCAGGTCCAGAGAGGGTACTAAGAGGATTGCAGAGGGTCATGCTTATTTATAAAACAGTGGCTAATGAAAGACTTTTGAACAAGCTGGTTGTGCTGCACAAGAAGTGCTGTAGCTGACTTGGCAGACAACATGGAAATCCTCTGTGTTTAAAGTTATGTAACTCAGATGTCACTTTAGTGGACAAAACTGCATGTGGAGCACTGGTGAGTCCTCCATCCTGCTCTCTCCTATCTGCTTCTGTGAACCGGGTCAGATAATCTCTTCAAATTAAACTGCAGTACTACACTGTGTTATCACTGTGCTGCCTCCAAAAGAAATCTGATGTTCCACATTAGGAACACCTTGTGATTTTACACTGTACATTACAGAAGACTTAGACTGAGTGATACAGCTGTGTTGACAGAGTCAGTCACTGATGAAGTCCTGACTGACCAGCCTTTTTGTGGTGAGGTGATGAGGCTCAGCCTTTGATGAGAGGACTGACAGGTCTCTGATGTTTGACCAGAAATGCCGAGTCACTGGTCTAACAGCCCCCCCACACACACACACTCACTGACTTTAGTCCAGATAAGACCTGGACCAGAATAGAGTGTGCTCAAAAGTGCACAGTGGTGACCAGAGAAGAACACACCATGTTCACATACAGACATCAGAATAGAGCAGACATCGTTTCACCCCCGGAAAATGAAGCAATGGGCAGTTTACAGCATCTGGTTATGAGTAATAGGAGGAAAAACAGGGTCCAGTCAAACTGAAACTTAGAGTCAGTGGGATGACTTAGTCACATCTACTCAGTCTGTGATGTTACTATTAGGTTTGTTTCCATATGTTCACACCCTTTACTGTTTACTGGACTTACACATGACAGTGTCTCCTAATCAGAACCATGCTTCTTCTGTGACCTGAACCCCTGACATTTCAAAAACATGATTATCCACTTTATCAGAGTTGAAAGGACTGATAACACTCTCATATCTGTGAGAGCAAAAAGACCTGGAGCAGGGGAAACAGTTAAAGCTCAATAATTAACATGTTGTATCTTGGTTTCATCTGTTCCTCCCACCTCTATGCTAAGCTAAGATAAAAGTCTCTGTGCTAGCTTTAGCTACAGAGCCCAAAACAGTTTTTGTACCAGGCTGTAAACATGTTTTAACATTTTAACATGGGAGTCTATGGAGACTGACTCACTGTTGGAGCCAGACTCTAGTGGTCGTTAGAGGAACTGCAGCTTTTAGATCTTTACTGTTGATGCTTCATGTTTCAGACCTGGAGGTTGATAACTGGTCATTGACTCAGTCAGGTGGAAACCTGATAAATAATGTGCATAGAACAAGAGAACAGCTCTCAGGATGGTACAGTGGTCTTCACATGCTTCGACCCCAGCACACATACTGTTAAATTTGATTACAATGCAGTGGAAACACATTCTAAATGTAAATTAACTGGAGACCGACACCATCATGACCCTGACATCACAGGGTCATGATGGTGTTGGTCTCCAGTTAATTTACATTTAGAATGATTATGAGTCTGACATGAACACTTTCACTTTTCTTGATAGTCACCTTGTGTTTTGCCAGTTGAACACCTTTAGTGTTAAGCAGTAGCATCAGCAGAGAAGATGCATGAAGAGAATGAACAGTGAAGCTGATATCAATGAGACCGTGAAGCTGGATTACATACAGTCCTCCCACCAGAACAACCAGTCCTCCCACCAGTCCTCCAACCAGTCCTTTAACAAGTCCTCCAACCAGTCCTCCAACCTGAACAACTATCAACCCTCTGATACGATCCACATTGGTTTCTCCTGAAATAGCGCCTCTACAGTGGCAGGTGCACCGGATCTTGGTTGTCATAGTTACAATAATAACGGTCATGGTTAGGTTTAGGAAAAGATGGTGATTTGGGTTAAAATAATGTTGTTATGGTTACAATAATAACGATAATAATTATTACGATATTAATGGATGATGGCTTTTTCATTGAAGGAGTAGGTGTAATTTTAAGAATTTCTAACTATGTTTTATTATTATTTTTATTATTATTATTATTATGAAAAACACATCATGTCTATAGAGGCTCTATATCAATTAACAACAGTTAACCATTAATGTGTGTGCACCTCCTCACAGCTGTACCACAGTATCTCTGAAGATAATTCAATCCAACAGATACACACTCCTGTTAAAGTAAATAATAATTTCAGGCTCTTCAGATCTGTAGGATGACTGAGCCAGTGTTTTTCTCTTAGTTCAAACATTTCTCATTTCTAACAGTTTGGGAATCCCCTGATGAGCCTGCTCTCATGTGTCTCCTGCATCACAGGGAACCACAGTGTCTGCTGACACTGCAGTGGGTGTCTGGTCACAGCAGCATATTCATAATGTGTTGATTGTATTTATGGGAAACAAACCGTGCAACGGTGTAGTCAACACGTAGAACACCACAAATATCTATGTTGGGTGGTGAAGGCTATGCAGAGGTTTATACAAGCTTTAGGGAGTCTGATGCAAGACTGCAAAGTGCGTCTTCATATCCAGTAATAATGACACTAAAACATTGAATATGATCACATCATTACACGTCGTTTTGCCTCTTGGCACGGCATGGTTCCCCTTCCCTTTTGGGCCCCTCCCCGTGTGGAAACATTATGTGGTCTGTCAATAATCGATTTGTTACATTAATCAAAGACAAATGGAATTTAAGCTATTATTTTGATCACGGGAGATTTTATTCAATGCGTGAAAATAACTGATGATGAAAAAATAATTTCAACATCCTTTAATAATCACGACATTAGCTACTGTTGCTTTGTTTTCAGGTGAGGGCTCCTGCGGACTCTCCTCTGTAACTACAGTGTTAGACACAGCGCAGTGTTAGGAGGCACAACATGCCCGTGGATTAGAGGAAGGTCCATGTAGGGATTAACACACCCAGAGGCTGCTGATGAAGGCTTTTGTTCATTTCAGCCTTCAGTGTGATGAGTACATCAGTAACGACGGTGATCAGACCTTCAGCACTGATCGGTGCAGACGCTGCAGATCATCATTTCAGCTGTGGTCATGTGGACACGGATGTTCACGCTGCTGATGCTGAGCAGCAGCCGCATCCTTCAACATCGCCACCGGTGTTACACATGAAATAAATAGACTCACCTTGAACTGTAGCTGCGTTTGAGTCCGGTTCTTCTCACAGTGTTCAGTCGGACGAGAGGCTGGAAATGTGTCAGCCTGCATCAATTGTACCGCTGTTGGTTAGCGCCCCTCTCTTATGGAGAGAGCAGGTTGTAATCGTGGTGTAAACCGCCTGTATGGAGGAAGATTAGTGCCACTAAAGAGGAATACGCTATGGCTTCAGACCTGGATTTAAAATTAATGAAAAAAAATATTTGCACAGTCTGTTTATTCTCATGGTTATATAGTCAGTCAGTCAGTCAGTCAGTCGGTTGTTTCATTATGTTCTGTAATTGTGGAACAAAACAATATGTTGACATAATAAAATAATTGTTACACCAGTGCTATAGACTGACTGAGGACTGATCCACCTTCACTTGTATTGCAGTAATATTTGACCAGGAGGATCTGTGCTGTGACTCTTCAATTTACCACAAATTTAGTATGTACACAGTTTTATGTGAAGCACTTTGAGCTGCATTGTGTGTATGGAAAGTGAAAGATATATATTCTTATTCTTATTTTTAACATGATGATTATTATTATTGTTGTTGTTGTTGTTATTATTACTAATGTTATTATAGTTGTTTGTCTGATTATTATTAAGCCATAAATGTAATTGTGTATTGACGTCCATTCATTGCAGCCTGTAATAAAAAATGAATTAATTATAAAACAATTTACTTAGTAACACTTACAGCAAGGAGCAGTTACTCCCTCTAAGGATGACACTGTCCATCACTGTGGTCTAGACTGAAATATCTCACCAAATACTGGACAGACTCCCATGAGGTTAAGTACAGTTATTCATGGTCCCCAGAGCATGACGCATACTGACTTTTATTCTAGTGCCAGTAGCAGGTTTGTTCTTGTCTGACCCAGATGTGTTACTACTGCAAATATTAATGGGATATTGTCAAAAATCTCTTAAAAAATGTTAAAGTAATTAAAAGGAGAGGTTATATTGTTAACAACATACAACATGTTGAGTCCTCGTTCGTCTCTTGCTGCTGCTTATGTTTGGCACTAATCACCTCCTATAGAAAACTCACTGAGTTCAGGGGGAACCCTGTTGACCAATGATATTCATTCCCTGTGGTGCTATCAGCTTTGGACCAATGGCTGTGCTGAGGCGTGAAGCTGAAGCAGCAGTTGACAGTTATGGCTGTGACTGATGAGCAACTCTGTGGTTTGGCCATGACCTCAGCAAAGTTCATCACATAGGATTCAAATGTGTGTCAGTGAGCGTGCATCCTGTAGCATTTCCTGTGACTATATTTACAGGGAAGGTAAAATGTAAAAAAACACAGTGGAAAACTGTTTATAGTCTCATAATCAGTGTTGAATGTAGAGTTTTGTGTTGCTCTTCATCAGCTCATCTCTCAGTGTGAGTGACAGTATGAGGATGTGTCAGTGCTGTGTGTGACTATGAGCATATTCAGGTATAAAAGCCATTTAACCTCATCAGTACCGTAACACATCCCAGGCCAGCAGAAGAGCTGCAGTGACATTGACTGCAGAGCTCAGGCAGTGGTTTTCAAATTGTGAGGTGGGTTCCTCTGGGTAGTGTTGAGTCACTGCAGGGGGGGGGCGTGGATGACCAGGGGACAAATATCTAGTGAAACTAAGATGAATGAATATGACTAATGTAGAAGGAAAAATTTAAAAAATAAAGTTTGCTGATGCCATCGTCCTGACCTTTACTTCATTAAATTCAATTTGGATCATTTTTTATGAGTTGCTTTTTAAAATGTTTTTATTTTTAATCTTTATTTTACCAGGCAAGACAATAAGACTAGACTCAGACCTAGGAAGTGTCAGAAAATACTTGTTTCTTCTATAATACTAAAAAAGCAGCATGAACCCCTGGCTCAAATTAACAGTCAGGAACTCATATGTACATTAACAGGTCTTTCTTCCTGTTACTGTTCCTCTTGTTCTTTCTGGACATTAAGAGATACCATCCTTGTTCAAATATATATATCCATCTTAATGACACAGTCTTATATTCCACTGTCCACACTGATCTGAACCTAATTAAAACACTCTCAGAAAGCACCTACAATATTGACATTAAACCACAGGTTACCGAGGATGCAGGGAAGCGTAAAAAAAAAAAACAAACGAAATGAAGCCAAGAAAAAAGGAGTTTAAACACAGAGCTCAGTGACTCAGAGCCTGAACTATGTAGTTATCTGTCCTGTGATGATGATGATGATGATGATGATAAATATTAGAGATGTTTGATCCAGATGTTTGATCAGATCTGATTTCATCAGATCTGATCAAACATCTTTGTTCTGTTTACAAACAGGAAGTGAAGAGAGGAAATAAAAAAATTTAAATTAAAAGTCCCAAACACACAATTGTACACAACATGTTTTGGTGTCATCATGGTAACAAGGTGACACATCACAAAGCGCTGTCCCCTTCCTCTTTACATCACATACCTCAGTCTCACACAGTCATTTCTCAGTCAAGTCTGTGAGGGTTCAGGACTCAGGTCAGAGGGACTGGGCCTAGCTTTTCTGTGTGTCCACTGTTGTTTTACTTCCTGTCTTTGTCTTGTTTTCCATCCTTCGTGATTGTCTGCCCTGCCCTGATGTTGAATGACCTGTGTTGAATGACCTGTGTTGAATTACCTTTGCTTCCCTTGTGTATTTAAGCCTCTTTTTTTGTAGATGTCCCTGTGTCTTGCTCTTGTTTCCCAGTCTTTAGGTTTCTCTGTTACATGTTCTCAGTTTCTGGACTTTCTCAGCCTGGTTTAATTTCTGCTTCAGTATAATTTTGTGTTAAATAAATCACTGAACTTTACCAGCCCAGTTTTGTCTGAAATTACAACCCCTGCCACATTACCTCATCATAGGGAGCTCCAACACATCATCTATTAAATCTGAACTGAACTGTGGAACTGTGTCTTCTAAATGATTTTAATTCATATGAATCATGTATGTGTTTTAATTTAGTCTAATGTTTTATCTTTACATTATCCTCAGTTTCTGTGGTTTGTGCAGCACACTGAGCTTCAACCTGGACTGACATGTGCTCTGCTTGTTTTGTGTTACTGTCCCTTCACTGCAGCTCAGCATGGAAACACAATCTGTGGAAACACAATCTGTAAAGCATTTTGAATGACGGATTAACTGATGAGCTTCATGTTGGTGAAGAGAACTGAACTGTTTTTTTTTCACAATATAGAGAAAAACAACAACCAGCTGCAGTTTCAACATGTCACAACTAGATTGAGACATTACACTGAGCCATGTCTCTGATGAATTCTCTAATGGTTCTATTAAATGATTAGAAACTGTATTTTACCTCTTTGTAGAAGTGAACTGTAAATCTGATGGGCTGCTCCTGTGGGATTCTGGGTATTTATCTTACCTTTAAGGCTCTGAGTGACCACTTCAGTGACAAACATGTGAGGTGTGGCTTTTCCAGGAAAGTGAAAGTTAAAAATGATGCCAAGTCCGTCAGACTGTGCTCAGAGGAAAACATCATCATGGCATCTGAGTTTTACTCCAGAGATCTGATTGGTCTACAGTTTTGTGAAGAATATATTACACTTTTCAAAGTTTATCTGAATCTGAGGCTTCAGCAGTCTGACAAACAAATCAAATGGAAATCATCCAAAGTTTCAATCTTGTCAAATTCCCTCTTTGTGTTATTGTCCCTCTGCCGCAGCTCAGAATGGAAACTTTATTTTATGATAAAAACTCTGACTTCAGATAAAGAATATTTTCAATTGTCTGAGTCCTCCTCACAGATCTGATGGTCTCTATAACCAGGAGAATGATCTGACTGGTGTTTTCAGACCTGTCCTTTAAGTGTCTTGATGTTGGAAAAGCAGAAGTCTAAACTGGATTGTTACCTCATGATTACACTTTGTTAGTGTACAACTTTTATCACCTACAGAATTATCAGTCTCAGGCTTTTAATAAGGGGGGGGGGGGGGGGGGGGTCCTCCAACCTGCAGTTCCAACTGTTCACCACTAGAGTGTGACATTACACCTCTGTGTTGGTCTCGTAATAAACAACAACATTCAAGAAAAAACATGTTTTTTTTCCCCAGGTTTCTCTGCTGGGGGTGTCACTGTGAGATTTCAGACTATCTTTCTGGAAAAACCTGGATGAGACCTGGGCTCAAAGTGACTCATCACTAAAACAGTGACATAACTAAAACAGGGTGTGGCTGTTCTGAGAAACAGGAAGTGATTGTTTGATGTGCTTAGACAGTTGGTTTGACAGAGCAGGGAAGGAGCCATGGCATCTGCTTCTTACACAGATGATCTGACTTGTTCTATTTGTCTGAAGATCTTCAGTGATCCTGTGATCCTCCTGTGTGGCCACTCGTTCTGCAGAGACTGTATCACACTCTCACTGAGCTCCCTGCCCCAGTGTCCACAGTGTCGGGCAGCAACATTGGGGAAACCTCTCCTGACCAGTCACATTTTGAAAAGTCTGGCTGAGAAAGAAGCTGAGAAGCTGAGGAGAAAGACTAGAAATGATGAAGGAGTAAGTCTGAAATTTTTCATCACTTGTAAACATTTATGTGTAGTGATGCTGAAATAGTAGATAAATTATCTAGCCTTTGTAGTGTCTGTTTTATATATATATATGTATATATATATATATATATATATATATATATATATATATATATATATATATATATATATATATTAGTGGCACTCTGGCATGTGAGGACCTGATGCTTTTCTTCTTCATATATTTAATGAAATATCCCTTAAGACTGCTGGTCGGTCAAAACTAAGATGACGTCACTTTGGGTTGTGTGAAAAAACAAAAGATTACTGTTTCAGTCATTTCTCCCTCTGTTGTATTGTAACATTATATTTTTGATTTCAAAGGTTGATGACTGGTTGTGTCCTGAGCATGAAGAGAAGCTGAAACTGTTCTGCGTCACAGATCAGCAGTTAGCTTGTATCATATGCAGAGACGGGGAGAGGCACGAAGGACACAAATTCAAACCAATCAGAGAAGCAGCTGCGTCTGTGAGGAGGGAGCTGGAGATGTTTGTGGAGCAGGTTTCTGATGATATCTGTGCTATAGAGAGCCTGGCCAACACTCAGAGGGAGGAGATAACAGAAACCAAAGAGACGTCTCAGCAGCTGATGACACAGATCTACAGACAGTTTGAAGAGATGCACCAGTTTCTGAGAAAGAGAGAAGACGAGATCAAGAAAGACCTGAAACACAAAGAGGAAGAGGCCGTAGAGAAGATGAGCGAGATGCTGAACGCTATGGAAACGGCTTTGTCTGAGAACAGAGAGCTGGAGGGAAAGGTGACATCAGTCCTGAAGATCACAGATGCTGAGAGATTCTTAAAGAGCTGGACTGAGGAAAACAGCACGATGAGTGAAAAACACTCCCTGAGGCCCAGAGGGAGGAACCTCCAGGTGGTGAATACTTCTCTGTCTTTGGGGCCTCATGAAAGTCACCTGCAGTTCTTCATGTGGAAGGAGATGCTTCAGGTGATCCAGCCCCGAGCTGCAGAGCTGTCACTGCAGACAGACAGCAGAAACATAACAGTGTCTGAAGATGGGAAGAATTTGATGTATAGTCCCAACATTGTCCAGTCTCAGCAGTACAACTCCATGTTTGCACCTTCAGCCTGTCACTTCTGCGGCAGCAGCAGGTTCAAACCAAGTTACAGTGAGGACACCTCGGTACGGTTTGCCTCTGTGTTTAGCTCCAACCAGTTCACCTCTGGGCAGCATTACTGGGAAATAGAGGTTGGAAAAAGGGATTACTGGAAAGTAGGGGTGCAAAATAATTACCTGAGCTATAACGAGCCAAAATATGTGACATCTGGTCAAAACACAGAAGTATCATTCACAGGCACACCTCGAAAGATTGGGATCTATCTGGACTGCCTCTCACAAGAGCTGTCGTTCTATGATGCAGAGAACATGACACATATTCACACTCTGACAGACTGCTCTATGTCTCTGCCAGTCACTGCATATTTCGAATACAAATTTAGTAAGGGAGCCGATCATAACCCCCTGAGAGTGTGCTGGTTCTGAGGTCTGGGATAACGGGGCTGTGGCAAAACATCCAGGATGCTGCCTCAGTTCGTAGCTCCTTTGTACTCTTACTGTTCCTCAGTAAACCTCCATCACACCACTCAGTAACTATCGGCCTGTTACCCTGACATTTGTGGTGATGATTCCATTAAAAGACATCACGCACCCCCTGCTGAACCCCCCACAGTTCACCTGCCAGGTCAGTGGATGATGCAGTTGATGTGGGACTGCACTACAGCTGCAACAGTTCGACTCCCCAGGGACATAGGTACGGATCCTGTCTGTGGATTTCAGCTCAGTGTTCAACAACATCCAAACTCATCAAGCTCACTGTCCCCGCCTCCACCTGTCGCTGGATCACACGCCCTATTACGCACCTGAAACTGTCCGGGGACATTTCTGCATATAGACTGGAGGTGGAGCAGCTGGTCCTCACTGCAGCCATAGTTTACCCCTGTACAGTACATGATGTTTATGTTAGCATGTTAGCATACTCCTCTGCATAAACAGAAGCCGTTGTTTGGTGTTAACATGTCTTGTACAGTAGAGTCATGTCCTGTTGACCTGTGTTATATCTTTAAATAATAATCATAATAATAATCATGAACAGCAGTGATGTTTAACCTATAGATAATAAGGTACACAGGAAGTGTCCCTTCACCTTTGTGCTTCACTCTGTAGTGTGACGCTGAGTTACCTTCACTCTGACTTCAGATGTGGTTGATCCAGGAGGGTTTTGTGCTTCATTTTTTTTTGCACTAAGAAGAAGGCAAAGGCAAAATAAATGAATAAACACAAGTCTACAGAGGTTGTTTCTGTAAAGCAGCACAATCCATTTAATAAAGTGTCTTTGTGCTGTAATGAGATCTAATGCTGAATAAATAAATAAAATCTACTTGATTAGTATCAGTGATGAATTGTGTAACACTGTCTGTTGGTGTTTCAGGTCACTGTGTTATGATTGACTCAGTGTTTGTTGCTGACACATTAGTCAGTGCTGTGGCACCAGATCTGATGCTGAGGTGAAGTGTTCTGGTTGAAGTTAGATTAACTGATGAGCTTTATGTTGGTGATGAGAACTGAACAGTTGTTTTGTCAACATAGAGAAAAAATTCCAACAACCAGCTGCAGTTTCAACATGTCACCACTAGAGTGAGACATTACACTGATCCATGTCTCTGATGAGTTCTCTAATGGTTCTATTAAATGATTAGAAATTGTATTTTCCCTCTTTGTAGAGGTGAACTGTAAATCTGATGGGCTGCTCCTGTGGAATTCTGGGTATTTATCTTACCTTTAAGGCTCTGAGTGACCACCTCAGTGACAAACACGTGAGGTGTGGCTTTTCCAGGAAAGTGAAAGTTAAAAATGATGCCAAATCAGTCAGACTGAGCTCAGAGGAAAACATCATCATGGCGTCTGAGTTTTACTCCAGAGATTTGACTTGTTTGCTCTGTCTAATGATCTTCACTGATCCTGTGACTCTTCTCTGCGGACACTCTTTCTGCAGACAGTGTATTACAGATGTTTTGAAGACACACCACCAGTGTCCACAGTGTCAGACAGCTGTTGCAGCAGAAGGGACATGTGTACTGACCAGCTACATCCTGAGAAGCGTCACTGAGAAAACCAAAGAGGCAGAGACGATGAAGAAACAGCATGAACACGAGGTAAGTTGTTTGTATTCATGAGGGAATGTAATCATGTTATCAAACCGATGACAGATGCAGATGTTAATAATTCTTGACATTTTTAGAATCATTTTAATATTTGTTTTCTGTCTGCAGTCAGTTTGTTCTAGTGTTAATTTTGTCAGATACTTTTACATTTAGTCTTCGTTCTCAGATAAAAAGTCCATGTCACTTTTAACCATATTATTCAGAGTCAGACCTTTTGTCTTTAGTGTAAATCTGGAAATTTTATTCTCAGACAAAAAAACACATTTCAGCCTGGTTTTAGTTGACAAAAACAGTTTAGTCTTTTATTAGTAGATTAGTTAACAAAAACAATGTGAACATTTCAGTTTAGTTTTAGTCTTGAACATGAACAAGATCAGCAAACCCTAAGAACCTGGTTCAGAGGAAAACCTGTGCTATCAAAAAGAACCACAGCCATAAATAAATAAATCCACTGTGTCAGAGAGGTGTTGACTTGACTCTGTAGTATTGTACTAGACTGTGTTAAACAGACTGGACCTCATCTCCTGTTCACTGACTTCAGTCAAGTTTAACATGTCACTAATGTAACTGCAACTGTTCAACACTGATGGGTCCTGACTATCAAATGAGTCAGACAATCACATGGTGCAGACTTAAGCATGAGCACCAAGTTTAACACTCAGAGCTAAAGAAAACTTGTCTGAAGCCCAGGTTAGTTAGGTTAGCTAACCTCGCTACATTAGCTAACCTAACTAACCTAGCTAACAGGGGCTACTGACTCTTCAGTGAGGCTAATCCTCCATCTGTGTAGCGTCGTCCCATTACCGTGAGATGCTGATACACATTGCCTTCAGTAATAATAACATTAATGTGAATTTAAAGAAGTGTAACATCATCTAACAGCACAACCTCAGGTGAGCTCAGTTTCTGTGTGGTGTACCTGAAGGGGTCTCTGCCCAGAGACTCTGAAGCCAGAGGGCCACAGGCCTCAGTCTTTATGTTTCCGTATGTCTGAACACAGTCTGAGTGTCAACCTTCTCTGTTGCCATTATCTTCTTTTCTTGTAACTATGTGTTGTCCAAGCTCCTACAGCCATTTCAACTGCTAACATGAGCCTGGTCCAAACTGATACTGCTGGAGAAGACAACTCTGGACGAGGAGGACATTGTTAGAAAAAACTTTATATGTAGTTTTTTCTCTTTTTTTCTTCAACAAAAATAGAGAGATTTTGTTAAAGAAGCTATTTATAGGTTTTGCTATTGCTGCATAGCTAACGTTAGCATTAGCAGCTGTCTAAAGAAATGTTGTGAGTTCAGCACCAAACTTCATTCTTTACTCACTAACATCTGTCTCGGGAGGTGGAAACAAACACCAATGTTACTTCTTGTCTCTATCACACCTGTTCTTCTACTGAAGTTAGCATGCTAACAACTAGCCCCAACTCGTATCTTCCACACACCTCTTTGACCATTTTTGGATTAGCTGGGAGTTAGGGGCGGAGTCAGATACTGCCAAGATGGCAACAGCGAAGGAGGTCACTCTGAGCTTCAGAAACCTGCAGGTGACATCGCAGAGGCTTCATCAGTCTGTATTTACAGTCTGTGGTTTTATCTCATGAATTATTTAATTTATTGTCCAGTTCTCAGGTTTTAGTGTTTGACGTTGCAGAGTGTGGTCACTGCTGGCAGAGAGAAGCAGAGAGAAGCAAGTAAAACACATCACATCATCTCAGCTGTTGTATTAATTATTTTTTTACAGGTGGCTGAGTTGCGTCCTGAGCATGAAGAGAAGCTGAAACTGTTCTGCGTCACAGATCAGCAGTTAGCTTGTATCATATGCAGAGACGGGGAGAGGCACAAAGGACACAAATTCAAACCAATCAGAGAAGTAGCTGCGTCTGTGAGGAGGGAGCTGGAGATGTTTGTGAAGCAGGTTTCTGATGATATCTGTGCTATAGAGAGCCTGGCCAACACTCAGAGGGAGGAGATAACAGAAACCAAAGAGACGTCTCAGCAGCTGATGACACAGATCTACAGACAGTTTGAAGAGATGCACCAGTTTCTGAGAAAGAGAGAAGACGAGATCAAGAAAGACCTGAAACACAAAGAGGAAGAGGCCGTAGAGAAGATGAGCGAGACGCTGAACGCTATGGAAATGGCTTTGTCTGAGAACAGAGAGCTGGAGGGAAAGGTGACATCAGTCCTGAAGATCACAGATGCTGAGAGATTCTTAAAGAGCTGGACTGAGGAAAACAGCACGATGAGTGAAAAACACTCCCTGAGGCCCAGAGGGAGGAACCTCCAGGTGGTGAATACTTCTCTGTCTTTGGGGCCTCATGAAAGTCACCTGCAGTTCTTCATGTGGAAGGAGATGCTTCAGGTGATCCAGCCCCGAGCTGCAGAGCTGTCACTGCAGACAGACAGCAGAAACATAACAGTGTCTGAAGATGGACTAAGTTTGCTTTGTTTTGCTGAAACAAGCCAACTTCAGTCAAATCCATTCTCTGCTTTTTCCAAAGGATTTGGCCAACGCGTGCCCCTGCTTGGAACAGGACTGCTCACACATCTTGAGGAGAGCAAGTACGTTCCTCTCTCAAACTATGCATCCAGTGTCAATCAGTTCTCCTCAGGGCAGCATTGTGCAGGTACTGAGACATGTGGACTGAAGGACCAACAAGACCTCAGGCCAACGATTCGTAAAAGACAAAGATTGAATTTAGTCAAAACTTTATTCTGCAGCTTCTGTATTTTCCAGCTGATTTCACCTTCCTCATTATTTCCTAAAATGAGTTGTTGTTTACCTTTTTATTTACTAAAGTATTTCCAAGAGAGGTCAACACAGTTTGGCACCAACTAAAGAGGCAACAGATAAAGTGTTATTTTCTACAGGTGTGAAGAGTCTGATGGAAATCCATAAACTGACATCAGTATCCAGCAGACCAACAGAAACTCTTCATGACTGATCACAGATCTGCTTGGTGATTGGTGAATATTCATTTATCTGACACTTATGCTGCATGTGGGTTGAAAAGCACACTGACCTGTAGTTTTTACCTGAGTGGCACTATTTAATCAAAAATGTATCATTTTATTCTTCTTCTCTCAGGTGGACATAGATGACAGCTCCTCATAATTTATTTCAATTTCACTCACATGTCTATAAGGATGAAATGAAGTGATGACATTTTATATACAAAAGGTCAAAGGTCAACTTCACTGTGACATCATCAAAAACACCTCTGTCCTTTCACTGCTGTAACTCAGGTAGAGGAGACTGTGACCATGTTGATTGGTGGAGGAAACAACCAGAGGAGGTGACTCTGTTTTTTTTTTTCTTAAAAACTCAAATAAAAGGAGCAGGTTAATAAAAATTTCCCTGTTGCACCAAATGTAGGTCGTATCAACACGTTGAGAGGAATTCATGACTTTTTTTCAGTGTTCATAAACAACAAGAAATGTCAGACCCTCGTCCTGATATCTGTCGTTTGTTCATGAATGAAACTGAGCACAGGTTATGGTTGCTATGGCGTTTGCATTTGACCAATCAGCAGCAGCTTTTATCCAGCACCTCATGTCTTATCTTTATGAATGCCTTCCACATCTTTCAGATGTAACAGGAAGTTCATGGTGTTTCACTGGACCTCTGCTGTGTGAGGCTGGTACATCAGTCAGTCTCTGACTTTATTTCAGTGTGTAAAAATATTCTGAGTAAAAGTTTTCTGGCTCAATCATTGTCTCAAAGTCTGTTGCACAGTATTTTAAAACAAGAGAAACAACATAGTCATCCCATATGTGTCTGGGATATCAGAAAAATTCAGGAGGATCTTCAACAAACACCGTATCCAATGCAATGAGGAATGCAAAGACCTCTACATTGGAGAAACAAAACAACCACTGCATAAACACATGGCCCAACACAGGAGAGCTAACTCCTCAGGCTTGGACTCTGCTGTCCACTTACATCTTAAGGAGAAAGCCCACTCCTTTGAGGACAGCAATGTTTACATCCTGGACAGAGAGGACAGGTGGTTTGAAAGAGGAGTGAAAGAAGCCATCTATGTGAAAGTAGAGAAACCAACAATTTAACCTCTAAGAAAAACAATTGTTCACAAGTGGCATGTGACTCCAACGACTGTCGTTATAACACAATAGGGCTCTAATGAAGTGGAAACCAACTCTCCACCAAGACAGTCACTCTAACGACTGTCGTTGGCACATGGAGCACAAAGGGAACCAGTGACATCATCAGCCTTGTGAAAACCCCTCCCAGAGTTTAAAAATACCCGGGTCTCCACACCAGATAGTTGGACCAGTCCCAGCCTGGTCAGGTGCGAGAAAGAACTGATGAAGCCTCTTGGATGAGAGGTGAAACGTCTTCCTAGACAAATAACCAAGTCCAGTTGCTTTCGATTTAAAACTCCCTTGAGATCTATGACTTAGCAAATATATAAACTAACAATATGTTGATAGAAACGTAATCAACTTTGAGTTTTGTACAAAATGTATTTGCTGTTGAGTTTTAGTTGCATTTACATACAAAAAAATTTTAAGATTAAATAATAAAATTTAAATGTTAAAAATGCTAACAGCTACTTAATAAACTCTTTAGCTTGTTAGCATAGCTCAGTTGCTTGCTCAGGTTAAATAGATGTAACATCTCCTGTCTCATAACCTCTGGAAACCACTGCTCCTCTGTGGAGCAGCCTCTTTTCCCACAGAGCAGTTAAATAAAACCGAACCGCTAAGACTGCGACGTGCTGCGGTAAGCGTATTGTATTGTTGTTTCTTAAGCAGCGATGATGTGATGATGATGAAGAAAACTCCGCTGACACCGTCTTACTTGTATATAAAGAGGTTTATTACAAAGAAGTCCAGCATCAAATCAAGCACCATGGATTGCCTGAGAGAGGAGTCGAAGCCAATGTGAATCTCCTCTGAACAACTGCTCTAACTCCCCGTCTATATAGGCTGATTGTTTTTGTGAACCTAAGGTAAAACATATGGTTTCTGTAAATACAGAAAAAGGGCTTGCTTACATAAAATGAGGGAGTCACCCATCTCCCAGTGGCACCTAGACCTTTTGACCTAAGACCTTTTAGCTAAGGTCCTTAAATCTTTTCACCCTAGTACCTTCTGACTAAGGCCATTAAATCTTATTGACCAGGGGACTACTAGCTAAACATACCAAATCCATAAATTCACACAACATAACATACAGAACTTCAGATACTACAGTATCACTTCCGGTTGTTGGTGGTGTTGTTGTTTGTTGCTGCTCTTCCTGAATTCAGCTGATCCTAGTTGTATTTTTGTATATAACCGCTAATTATCTGTTGTACTGTCGAACTTCTGTTCGATCACTCTTAGCTCTTTCCTTCTCTTCGTGAGATTCTCATTAAAACACAGCTGTTTACACGCTTGCTCTGTTAGCTACTTTAGCTTAGCAGTTAGTGATGGCTTCTGTCTCTCCCTCTCCCTCTCCTGCTCTCTCTTGCTCAGCCTGCTTCATGTTTAGTTACTCCTCTGCCTCCTTCAGCGATAATGGTACATGTAATAAATGTAGTTTGTTCGCAGTTATGGAGGCGAGGCTCAATGATTTGGAATCTCGGCTCCGCACCATGGAAACCACATCTTTAGCCTCTCCAGTTAGCCAGCCCCCAGTAGCTGGTGCGGACCGACCCAGTGTAACATCTTCTGTAGCTCCTTCTCTCCCCCCAGCAGCTCCCGAGCAGCCGGGAGGTCAGGGCGGCTGGGTGACTGTTCGGAACAAGAAGAGGCTTCGTCCTAAACAAAAGCTCACGGCTCACCACCGACCTGTTCACGTTTCCAACAGGTTCTCCCCACTCAGCGACACCCCCGCTGGGAAACAAACTTTGGTCATTGGTGACTCTATTCTGAGAAACGTGAAGTCAGCGACACCAGCAGCCATAGTCAAATGCGTTCCTGGGGCCAGAGTGGGCGACATTGAATCAAATCTGAAGCTGCTGGCGAAGGATACCGCTGGTTATCGAGGTGGTGTTCCGCTAACGATGTGGGCTTTGTTGATAACTGGCAGACTGTCTGGGGAAGACCTGGTCTGATAAGATGAGATGGCGTACATCCCACGCTGGATGGAGCTGCTCTCTTATCTAGAAACTTCACTGAGTTTATTAGAAAGCCAAAGCCATGACAAACCAGAGTTGAGACCAGGAGGCAGAGTCACAGTCTTACACTCTTCTCTGCGCCTCTTAGAGCAGTCGCCTGCCATTCACCCCCTAAAAACTGTGTCTGTCCCCCGACCACCTAAATTTAAATGTAATAAATCAAAAGTAAACAGAGGAGGAGTTAGACATGAAAACCTAATAAAAATTAACACAACAGAACCAAATAACAGGAAAATTAAATGTGGCTTATTGAATATCAGATCACTCTCATCTAAATCTCTACTCGTCAACGATCTGATAACTGATCATCATGTAGATCTGCTCTGTCTGACTGAAACCTGGCTGCAGCAGGATGAATATGTTAGTTTAAATGAATCAACACCCCCCACTCATGTTAACGTTCATATCCCTCGAAGCACAGGCCGAGGAGGAGGGGTGGCAGCCATCTATCACTCCAATTTATTAATAAACCCTAAGCCTAAGGTTAATCATAATTCATTTGAAAGCCTTATTCTTAGTCTGTCTCACCCAAACTGGAAAACACAAAAACCAGTCCTACTAGTTACTGTATATCGTCCACCTGCCCCTGACTCTGAGTTCTTATCTGAGTTCTCAGACTTTTTATCTGAGTTAGTTCTCAGCACAGATAAAGTTATCATGGTGGGTGACTTTAACATTCATGTAGATGTTGAAAGTGACAGCCTGAATATTGCATTTAATTCATTATTAGACTCAATTGGCTTCTCTCAGCATGTTAATGAACCCACTCACTCTTTTAACCATACCCTTGATCTGGTTCTGACTTATGGGATTGACATTGAATATCTAACAGCATTTCCCAGAAACCCTCTCTTATCCGACCACTTTCTGTTAACATTTGAGTTTTCAGTCATGGACTACACAGCATCTGGGGAAAAAATCTATTACAGCAGGTGTCTCTCTGACAATACCGTTAGCAAATTTAAAGAAAGGATCCCATCAGTACTTAGCCCACTGCCATGTATCAGTGCAGTAGGGAACAGCTCTCTTAACTTCATATCCACACAGGTTGATGATCTTGTTGACAGTACTGTAGCCTCACTGCGTGCAACTCTAGATACTGTGGCCCCTCTGAGGAAGAAGGTAGTGAGTCAGAGAAGGCTAGCTCCATGGTACAACTCAGAAACACGAGCTTTAAAGCAAAATTCAAGGAAACTAGAAAGAAGGTGGCGTTCTACTAACCTGGAAGAATCTCTAAAGGCTTGGAAAGACAGCCTATTGGCGTATAAAAAAAGTCTCCGTAAAGCCAGAACATCCTATTATTCATCATTGATAGAAGAAAACAAGAATAATCCCAGGTTTCTGTTCAGCACTGTAGCCAGGCTGACAGACAGTCACAGCTCTGTTGATCCATCTATTCCTTTAGCCCTCAGTTGTAATGACTTTATGAGCTTCTTCACAAATAAAATTGTTTCTGTTAGAGAAAAAATTCACCATCTCCTCCCCACAGCTGACTCAGGTGTACTGTCCAGTTCAGCAGCCTCAGAGTCCACTGTAACTGGTTTATATTTTGACTGTTTTACTCCTGTACATCTCTCTGAGCTCGCTTCAACAGTTTCATCATCTAAACCATCGACTTGTCTTCTAGACCCCATTCCAATAAGGCTGTTCAAAGAAGTTTTTCCTTTAATCAACACCTCTATATCAAGTCTGATTAACTTATCTTTATCAACTGGTTATGTACCACAGGCTTTTAAAGTTGCAGTAATTAAACCTCTACTTAAAAAGCCTACTCTTGATCCTGATGTTTTAGCCAATTATAGACCTATATCCAACCTCCCTTTTATTTCCAAAATCCTTGAGAAGGTTGTTGCAAACCAGTTATGTGATTATTTGCATAGAAATGGTTTGTTTGAAGATTTTCAGTCAGGTTTTAGAGTCCATCATAGCACAGAAACAGCTCTGGTTAAGGTTACCAATGATTTCCTCATAGCCTCAGACAATGGACTTGTCTCTATACTTGTCCTACTAGGTCTTAGTGCCGCATTTGACACCATCGATCATAAGATTTTATTACAGAGACTAGAACATATGGTCGGCATCAAAGGAACCACACTAAGCTGGTTTAAGTCATATATACCTGGATGACCAGTAATTTCTTACTCTTAAATTCAGACAAAACTGAAGTTATTGTAGTTGGCCCAAAACACCTCAGAGATACACTATGTGATAATATACTGACTCAGGATGACATTACCTTGGCCTCCAGTGCTACAGTCAGAAACCTTGGTGTCATTTTTGACCAGGACTTGTCCTTTACTTCACATATAAAGCAAGTCTCTAGGACAGCCTTCTTCCACCTGCGCAATATTGCAAAAATCAGACCCATTCTGTGTCTAAAGGATGCTGAAAAACTAGTTCATGCATTTGTTACTTCAAGACTGGACTACTGTAACTCTTTATTGTCAGGATGTCCCAAAAATTCAGTAAAAAGCCTCCTATTGATCCAAAATGCGGCAGCACGAGTACTGACAGGAACTAGGAAATGAGATCACATCTCTCCTGTGTTAGCTTCTCTGCATTGGCTCCCTGTAAACTCCAGCATAGAATTTAAAATCCTCCTCCTCACCTACAAAGCCATTAATGGTCAGGCACCATCGTACCTTGGAGAGCTTATACTTCCCTATTTTCCCAATAGGACACTTCGCTCTCTAAATG
Organism: Trachinotus anak; assembly: GCF_046630095.1. Classification (NCBI taxonomy): domain Eukaryota; kingdom Metazoa; phylum Chordata; class Actinopteri; order Carangiformes; family Carangidae; genus Trachinotus; species Trachinotus anak. The sequence continues at coordinate 282,894 of NW_027273894.1, forward strand.
CAGGTCAACTTGTGGTTCCCAGATCTTGTAAGAGTAGAATGGGGGGCAGAGCCTTCAGCTATCAGGCCCCTCTCCTGTGGAACCAGCTCCCAGTGTGGGTTCGGGAGGCAGACCCCCTCTCTACCTTTAAGATCAGGCTTCAAACTGTCCTGTTTAGTAAAGCTTATAGTTAGGGCTGGCTCGGGTATGTCCTGACCCATCCCTTAGTTATGCTGCTATAGAGCTAGACTGCTGGGGGATTCCCATGATTCACTGGGCGCTCTCTCTCTATTTCTGTCTCTCTCCCTCTCTCTCTCTCGATGACTTCATGCCATTAACTTTGTATTTTTTTTCTCTCCCGTAGTTTGTGCTTCTCCTCTCTCTCCCTCTCTCTGTCCTCATTCTGCAGGTCTCTCTGCCTCGGGAGCAGCAGGATCCAGATCCACCACTACTCATCTTTACTATTAACCACTGTTACCTGTCATTATTATTGATAACACCATTACCTACACAGCTGTTCCTGGTCTCTCTCTCTCTCTCTTCTCTCCTCTCTCCTCCCCCCACCCCCTCTTTTTATCTTCTCCTAAACCCAACCGGTCGAGGCAGATGGCCGCCCACCCTGAGCCCGGTTCTGTTGGAGGTTTCTTCCTGTTAAAGGGAGTTTTTCCTCCCCCCTGTCGCCAAGTGCTTGCTCTTTGTGGGAACTGTTGGGTTTTTCTCTGTAACAAAGTAAGGTCTTGACCTGACCCTGTAAAGTGCCTTGAGATAATGTATATTACGATTTGGCGCTATACAAATAAAATTGAATTGAATTGAATTGAAGACTGGAGGACGCTGTAGACTCTCTCTGAGGTCAAGGCCTTTCCCATTGGTCAGCGGTAGGATTTCTATTATGACAATTTCTCCTCCACAGGCAGATCATCCAGCGTTGATCTGCAGTGTTCCTACTGATAGAAGTGCCTGTTATTTTACAGCAGGTTGCTGATGACAGACTTGTAGAAGTCATCAGATTTTTTTTTTTTTTTTTTTTTTTAGAAAATAAGAGAAGCCATGCCGTTCAGTCACCAACACTGTAATTAAACTGACTTTAACAGCTCACCTTGTGCATTATGTGCTCTCATTGCTGTGTGTGAATGTATATGCATACAACATGTGTGTGTGTGTGTGTGTGTGTGTGTGTGTGTGTGTGTGTGTGTGTGTGTGTGTGTGTGTGTGTGTGTGTGTGTGTGTGTAGGTGGTCTTATTGTACTTCTAAGTCCACAGTAAGCTACTTCATTTGTCCAGTAAGAAACTTCTGCCTGGTTAACCATGATTAATCCCCAGTGAGGAGTTATCTGTGGTCTCTGCTGTGAGGAGCCAGGTCTACTGTTGTGAACCAGAACAGTATCTTCATTAATCAAAGCAGGGGCTGCTGTCTATTTAGCATTTATTATGATATTCAGATGATTCAGTGTGAAGGCGTGTGTGTGCTGAGCCGGCCTGAATAGAGAGAGGGACCGAGGTTGAACAGGCCAGAGAAATCAATGCATGTGTGGAAAGGCTGTTCTCAGCAGTAAGAGGTCTGGAGCTCAGTAATCGAGTCTTTCTCTGCAGAATTAATGAGAGAGCTTTTCATGTTGTATGGGCCGAGGAGATCTGTCCACATCCACCCCGACTCCAGCCTAAAGAGGAGATGGTGATGTTGGATCAGAGACTTATAAAGGATGATAAAGACAAGACAAAAGACTGTGGCCCTCTCACACACAACTGAAAAAGACAGAGCCAAACACTCATCCACACAACAGAGGTACATGGAAGAGGACTACATAAATTGAAGGATTTAGATCTCAAAATAGAAATTTTATTTCTATTGTCTAAAAATACTTGATTACACATAAAACATCTTTCCATACAGTCTAAAGCTCCACCCAGTCTAAAGGTAGATGTCCATGTGTTTGTGATTATAAAGCAGGTCTAGGTTCCATATTAATACTGTGAAAGTATCAAAGCCTCAGTCCACAGAGAAATGCACACAGCCTGTATTCAGAAACTGAGCCTTAAAACCAGCTGTCAGGACTTCTGGAACTTTGTGATGTCACAACAAAGCAGTCACCACCCTCAGCCACGCCCCAAACACTGCCCACCTGGACCCACCATCCAACCCTGCAGGATTTGGTTTCTCTGAGTGTTTACCTGAAATCTGCTATATTTTTATTGGATCACTCAGAAAACACTCAGCCAATCAGAAGAGAAGCTGAGGTCGTCGCTAACTTTTAGATAATACTACATTAAGATACCAGTAATAATAATAACAACATAACACTGACTTTCATTTTTTTTCACATTATTTTCCTGAAGAAACTATTTGACTGCAGGTACTTGGCAGAGGATGATTTTGAACATACTTGTAATGGAGTAGTGAACACACACACACACACACACACACACACACACACACACACGTTCAAACACAGCTTTCTTTACTGCTCCAGCTTCACTGTAACAGTTGAGGTTATTACTCTGTATGAAGAGGAGGAGGCTGAAGGAAACTTTACTATATTTCTTTATGAGCAGCAGCCACTCATGTGCATCATATGGTGTGGATGATGTGCCATGTAAAAGTGAAGGATTGCTCACAGTTGAGTGATGTAATGCTACACAAATAATCCTGTTTAGCCTGATGAATATCACAGTCTGAGTCCGTGCCGAACATCCATCTATTTATTGGGCAGTGAGTGAGAGCTGCTGGTACAGAGGAGCCAGTGATAATGTTTACAGTGTTAAAAGAGAGGACTCGTAAAATCAGAGGAAACACAGAGGAGAAGAACGTCTTTACGGGATGACTTCTCTTATTGTTCCTGATTACTTTTGATGTGTTAGCGTCCTTCACTGTGACGTGTGGAGCTGTGGAGGGAAGGTCACAGGTTCAGGTAGTTCTGGGTGCTGACCACCAGAGGGCCCACTCTGCTCTCTACACCGTCTCCTCCTCAGCCCTCACCACAGGCAGAGATTAGTTGTCCCACTGAAAACTGCCAACGATTTCTCCCTGTTCTTTGTAATTAAAAGGCTATTACTCAGAGGAGACAGAGGATGCTGTATGTATCTGTGCAGACTGTTTGTATCACTGCTGCACACACACATTTCTTGACTGTTAACTGGGGGTAAGTATTATTGCTTTTACATTGATCTCGGTGACAGATAACAGCTACACTGCAACAGAGTTGTAAATGGAGATGGGAGCTGAAGACAATTAGCTGAGCTCGTTGTAGCCTCAGGAAACGTGGAGGGAGAGGAACAAAGGAGGTTTCACATGCTGTTTGTTTCTGACTGACAGGCTGATTAAAATGTTCAACAGTCACCTCCATGTGACACACACTCCAAAACTACTACACTCATGTTCATTTAGCTCCATATATGTATTATTTATTTACAGATGAAGGGTTTTTTTCTTCAGTGTTTGGCTACACACTGACAAATTACAATATTGAATAACAATATCTAATATTAAATGTAATGTTAAAGGTCGATATTTTACACTTTATTTGAAGTGTTGATCTCCATCAGAAGATATATTTGTGGTTTAAAGAACCAGAAACCATCTCAATGTAGTTTTACATCTCCTCTCTCAGGCTTCTCTCTGGAGCTCTAATAACAATAGGTCAATGAGCCAATCAGAAGAGAGCCTCAGACTAACAACAGGTCAGTGTTGTGTCAATAATAAATAATTAATGTAATGGAGTAAAATCTGCGATGCTTCCATTTGAAATGCAGTGTACAAGTGTAAAGGAGCATAAAATGAAAATACTTCATTTCTATTTGAGTCAGTGTATTTACCCTCATTAACCCAGCTGCTCTCCTTCACCTCCTCACCTTCACTTCTGTTTCACCTCCTCTCCCCTCTCCCCATCTCTCTTTGGTACACTGTAGATGAGGGGCTCTTGCTGACCCCCCCTAAGGTCACCTGAGCCACGGCTGCAGTCAGTGACTCTGACAGGAACAAAGGCCATAGAAGATCATAGATTTGATCTGTGTGTTCAGATGTACAGAGTTGGCCATCTTGAACCATCCTCCCTGATCCAGATTCTTGTTCTAAGTGTGGACATGACCGTCAGCCCTCTTCCTTATGTAACCCAGCTGCCCGTGTGAGTGCTACGCCTCCCCCTTCACCCGAGACTCTGCGTTGTGTTAATGTTGTTGTTGGGGCTGGGTGCGACGCGAGGGACGAGTCGGACACACAGGTGGTCAGGATCGTGGCTGAGACCGCCTGGTTTATTGACTGTCGATGCTGGCAGGCTTTTCATCCCTTACAAACCATAAACAGACACTGTGCATCAGTAAAGACATAAAAAGTGATCATACAGTATTTAAAATAAAGCGCTGTACCTCTACAGGTATTAAACCTCTTAAAACAGGTTCAGTTACAAACTCAGAGCATAAGAGAAAACCCACAGGTAGGTAAATAGCTCACAGTAACCACGGAGCTAATACACGAAGCTAGCAGTAAATACAGCCAACATACTCATATAAAACGGAGTTACAAAATCCTAAAACTTCATGAAAATAGTAAACAAACATCTCGTTACACACATTGTTTAAGTCACGTAGCATATTAACTGTTTATGGTAAAGATATTAGACTACGATGTGAAGAGCTACTTATCGTGCTGCTTACCTTACAAACCATAAACAGACACTGTGGCAAAATGGCGGCCACGCAGCGCCAAAGTAAATAAAACACGGTGCCCAGTAGTGGACAAACAGCAACAATCGTGCAACACCTAAGAGCAAAAAACAATGTACCAGCGCCATCTACTGACATGTTTAGGTAACTGCCTTACACTTACATGAATAATATCAGTCATGTGACAGGCAGATGTCAGACTGACAAATCAGAGGTTTAACAGGCTTCATTGTGTGACAGTGTAATGAAGACGTCCTGGGATGAGTCCACTGAGATGCAGCCTGTAGAGAGGACATTGATCAGAGCCACCAGACTGAGGAGACACAGACGCTTCAGTCCAATGACTTCATTCAGTTTGTACAGTATGTGTGTGTGTGTGTGTGTGTGTGTGTGTGTGTGTGTGTGTGTGTGTGTGTGTGGCAGGAAGAAGGAGGTTATCCTTAAACTTATTAGAGCAGGTGCAATGCATTGAAAATCCATCCAGTGTTGCTGTCACAGCGATTCTCCTCCATTGAATTAAGAGGGGTCAATCCTACAAATCAAGAGATTACACTGCAGGGAGACAGAGCACTAACTGCTCAATGGTGTACATACAACACACACACACGTACACACATACAGTAATGTAGGTCTACGTGTGAGACAGAAATGGATCCGTATCCAATTAAACTGATCTTGATTTATGATCATTTAAAAGACACCTTTTTTTTAAAGTAGGAAATCAAATGGCAAAAGATATTTGACTCACTACTTGGTCCCATTTACTCTCATTTGAACACAGACAGACACAGACAGACACACACAGACACACACACAAACACACAGATACACACAGATGCACACACACAGTAAACCCTGTCTTGCATGACCGGGTGGTGGTTGCTCTGTAGACGTGCTGGCAGGGGCAGAGCTGCTGTGATTGTGCTGAGTGGAACAATTGTGAGTTTGGGGACCTTGGCATTCATCACACACTCACACATGCACACTGCAGCAGCCCTGCAGCTCAGCCCGCTGTAATTATTACACCACTAGCCAATCAATAGCAAAGAGGCTAATCCTATTTCATCCCTTCATATTCATTTATGCCCGTGTCAGATCTAAACTACCTGCACTGTGATTCCATCATACTGTGTGTGTGTGTGTGTGTGTGAGTGTGTGTGTGAGTGTGTGCTTCTGCTTTGCAATCAGAGTTAAATAAAGTTTTTTTGTAGCAGTTTATTTTAATCTCCATATTTATCATCATATAAAAAACACATGAGTTGAAGCATCTACAGATAATAACTGTCAATATGACACAGTTTTAACCTTATAAAATATAAATATATATTTTAGATCAATATGAGTTATAAAGTATTATATTTATCAGTCATATGAAATAGGTTTATTATGTTAGTATAAATCTCCCCTGTTTAGTATCTGTGAGCAGTATATAAGATTAATAGATACTTTAAAACATCATTATTATTCAAATTTAGTCATTTACTTTATGCCTTCATAGGAGCTCATAGGTGCTACAACAGTATTTATTTATTTATACATACAACCTCAAACTCCCTCTGCTGATGAAAGCCATAAGATACAGCTTAAAGCTCTGGAAAGTTTACTTTGAGTTAAGACTTTAACTGTCTAATGGTTAGTTAATTCATTAATTATCTTACTAGTAGTTAGCTAAAATTAATTATCACCAGTCTGATGTTCTGATCATTTCTGTTGTTGTTGTTTTGATATTTGTGTTGTCAGACTGTGTACTTGTTGTTGCCTGAAACAGTTGTTGACTTTCATCATCAATTAAAATATTGTTAAATTCAACTTTAGGCACATTACTTGACAAAGATAAAGACACGTCTCTAAACCCTTTTTGAAATGTTCTTGTTGATAAAATTACATTTCTCTTCTGGATAATGTTTTTTTCTGTTTTCATTTTATTTTACAAAATTTGACACAAATTGTTTGTCTCATTTAAAATGCCAAATACATGAATAGATACTCACAAATATCCCTATGTATTCCTAGAACTACATCAGAGAATGGAAGTCCCAAAAGGCAATGTTGTTTTCTTCATTTGTTTAAACAACCCACAAGACTGTGGGTGGGTTGAAGTGAAAGGGTGGGGGGGTCACCAATTTTTTTTTCACATGCCTATACCTGCCCTCAGTATCAGAGTGTTACTAACAATTGATTTTGTCTTTATACACTATATATACTCATCAACTCTAAGCTGGGGGTTCATGGTGACAGTTGTGTCTCAGCAGCAAGTATTTGATACAAGTATAATTTATACAAACAACAGTTTTTATGGCACATAAATGATTCTGGAAACAAAGACGTCTAATATTGTAATTAATAGTTAATCATGGTAATTAATGATTAAAGATTTCTGTTAAGAGTTATTAGGCTGCAGCCTGCAGGACAGATAATTCTGTAATGGGTGACTACTGTAGCAGCAGGCCCGGATGTACTGTCCATACTGTATTATATCCTGTCTCCTCCCTCACACCCCCTCAGTTCACTCTGTAATTGAACTCAATCACAGACTGCAGCTGCTCTTCAGGCTGCAGCATCTCAGAGGACGGTCTGCCTCAGCACTGCTTCTGCAGTCAGGCCTTCAGTCCACTGTACAGAGCTGACCCCTCCGTTACAACTGTAATGAAATACACTGCTCAGCTGTCAACACTGAAAGTTTAATCTCACGTATTGTTGTCATAGATTTTCACTGTGGGTTTTTAGTATGAGACTGATTTTCATTGTAGTCAGGGAGCCAGCTGCAGAGGGGATAATGAATGTTTCAAACACCGTCCTCTACCCTCCTCCAAGTATTCATTGTCTATTTAATGTGATAATGGTGCAATGAAACTATTTCAGAATCTGGTCACCACATCTGACCCCACTTTGTGATTATCATATATTTAATCCTGAGCATGCTCTCTCATATGTCTGCTAAGTCATTTCGACTAGTTGTGAGGATCCACTGCGACCTCATACTTTGGGATGGCTACATCAGAGGAAGAGACTTCATGTTAAACCTGTGTTCATTCCTATATTTAACTTGATGTCGTCCATCAGTTTCCAGGTTCTGACTTTTCAGTGGTTTCCTATAAACATACAGTCATATAAAACTACAGTCGTATAAACATACAGTCGTACAAACATACAGTCATATAACCATACAGTCATGTAAACCAACAGTCATAGAAACATACAGTCGTGTAAACCAGCAGTCATATAAACATACAGTCGTATAAACATACAAAGAAACATACAGTCATATAAACATATAGTCACAAACATAATCATAGAAACATACAGTCGTATAAACATAGTCATATAAACATACAGTCATATAAACATAGAGTCATAAACATATCTTCATTTATACATAGAGTCAAAAACATACAGTTATATAAACATACAGTCATAAACATACAGTCGCATAAACCTACAGTTGTACAAACATGCAGTCAGATAAACATACAGTCATAAACATATCATCATATAAACATGCAGTCATAAACATACTGTTATATAAACAAACAGTCATAAACATAGTCGTATAAACCTACAGTCATATAAACATACAATCATAAACATACAGTCATTTTATACCAACCGCAGGTTTAATGCAGATTGATGAATGATTATTATTTATTTTATCATTATCACACTTAACCAAGACATGACCATTATTATAGTAACCATGGCGATGAAAGTAGGTACGCCACTCTCAGTACAGTCTGTCTGTTTATTATTGTGGGACTGATGTGGGACTGATGTGGACCACAGCCAAGTGGCCTGACTCTGTGTTTCCAAGATTAGAAACCAGCTACTCAGTGTTTCCCTTAGACTACTCAGTCTCTTCTGGTTCACACACACACACACACACACACACACACACACACACACACTCATACGTGTGTGCAGGCCCTTCTTCACCTTGTTAGCTCACACTTAAACTGTACACAGGAGTGAAGCTCAGACAAACACTGATGGTCTTCGGAGACTCCAGATGATTTTACTGTAATTACTTCACTTTGTAAATCATGAAATATTGAAAACTAACTCGTCTGGTTTGCTGTGATTTATGGAACTAGACCCAGAGGTTCAGTAAATATGGTTTACAGCAACACCTCAAGCCACAACACACTTGTTGAATACTTTGGTGAAGACAAAGGGTGGGAACTACAGTATGTGTAGATAATGTAGATTTTTTTCTCTGCTCAGGGTTTATGATGATCTGGCCACAGAGTGATGGAGCTGGGGGAGGAGGGACGAACACAGAAGGTAACTCATCACTGCCATGTCTGTATATGGCGTCTTGACTTTGACTTTGTGTATGTGACCTGTTGTCACCTGCTGGTGTGCAGAGCAGATAACAGCCCAGCCGCTGGTTGAGGAATTAAAGATAGTGTCCCACCCTGAGGGCCTTTAAATAGACTACACTCATCACTGACTGTATCTTTACACAGCATGACCCCCCAGTCTGTAAAATTCAACTCAACACCCGGGTCCCTCCCCCTGCCCTCTTTGTCCACAAGGTGATAAGTTAGGGCCGTAGGCTGTGAGTACACCATTAAATACCATGTATTTTATAGCAGAGGTTATTCAGCTTTTCAGCCCATGACCCAAATAAGAAGATTATTGTCTGGCCCCAGGTCTCAAGCTCATTAAAATATATTGGTTTTCATGACATCCAGGGACCCACCACCAGCTACGGGCTTGTGACCTGTTTTGGTTCCTGATGTAAAGTTTTAGAAATTAAGTTTAACAAGACACTCGACAGGATATTGTTACAGTATACGGTACATTATCATACTATAAATTTTACTTTTATTGGATCATCAGATCAGAATGAGAGTGAAGCAGATCAGTGGCTCACAGCTGTGTTTTACAGACAGATGTTACAGATGTTACTGTTAATGGGCTTTGAAAGGAAAGTCAATGATGTTCTTCCTTAAGAAGAATAAAATATAATAAAACATTTATTTTAATAAGACTGAGTCTCGAGTCATGCTGGCAGCTCTCTGAGGCTGTATTGTGTAAAGAAAACTTAGCATTAGCTAAATCTGGTAAATGTGATAATTAGCCAGTGATTGGTGTCAGAATAAAGGTCTTTGACAAATACTTATTAGAAGAGTTCATCGTGTGAATATGTAACGTCCAGTTAGACTTCATGATGACAGTGTTGCCTGTTAAAGACAGAAGTTTGTTTTTATATGCTAACTGTCAGTGACATTATGGTGCTGTTGGGTTTAGTGCAGAGGAGCACTTTCTTCACTTTCAGTTGAAAAGGGAACAATCAGCATTCACACCCAGGTCACATGACTCTGCAGTAGATGCTGGTATTCACACACACCACACAACACCCCAGTAGACACTTTAATTTTGGTGCCTTTTTCTGCTGTAACATTGTTCAGAGCACACACACTATAATCACACATGTCACCTGTCCAGCACGGTGCTGTTAAAGCAGAAAAACTGAGGGTACTGTGTGCTCGTGGACAAAAGAGTGAGCTGCAGCCCTGAAATAAGTTTTGAAAACACATAATCACTGATCGAAGTGTCTAACAGGCTTTTATCAGTTTGCACAGCAGCTAGCAGCTCACTCTCTCTCCACTGCTTCTGTTTGCGTGCCCTGTAAGTGCAGGTGATGACATCACTCCTTGCAGGTGTGTGTGTCCTCAGTCTGAACAGAAAGACAAACTGGACTGACAGTGGAAAAAGGGTCAATTAGCTTTTGTTAGAGGATTAATCATGTTTAAAAGACCTGCTTATACCTTTCTAATTTTGGTGGAAATTGGGAATTATTAGAGTCTTCTTGAATGAAGACATATCAGAGCCTCATGTTTTCATGCTCAGTGATGACTCAGATAATTCAGAAGCAGATCCACAGCTCGGGTCAGAATACCGTCCCAGTAATGTTTGAGGAAAGTCTGGTATTCCTGAGGTTTGAAGACCAGAATGATACCTGTGTAAAGGACCTCTTTGTTACCTAACGGTAACCAGTACATCAATGAGGTCTTGAGATGCGGTGACAATGAGGCTCAGGTCATTAGAAGCTCCAATTTATGAGTCATTAATTTGTGGAAGTTTGTGTAAAAGCTGCTGCAGCCAGATGATTTGGTTCTGTCCATGGAAGGGATTTGACACCCTGTCAAATGAATGTGACATTGATCCCAGCATCTCACAGCTGTATTCAGTGTGGTCCACCAGGACATGAAGATCACTACTAACCAAAATGCAGTTGTGGCCTCTGCCTCCATCCCATAAGGCTGCAGGATGTCATGGGATATCTCAAACTGGAGCAGCTAAAGTGAACCACTCTGGGATAAACCAGAACCTTTTATAAGAGCTCACAACCTCTCCTGCTGTAGAATTCCTGTTGGTTAGAATAGAAAATATCTGACAGTTGTGAGGACAGTTTGCTCTGAACTACAAATGAAGACCTGCTAGTAGCACTAGAGGGAGAATCAGGGGATCGTCAACATCATTAGAAAGGAACAATTAATCTGATAGTTGTTGAGATGTTTCTGTCTGGATCACAGCAATAGACTGACAGACAGACATTACCTTCCCTTCTGACATGGCTAACTGTTGAAATGAGTACTTTCTCAGTCTGTAAATGCAACAGACCAAGGTGTCTCAAAGATCCCGTGCACAGGAAGTACATTAAGTTGTTCTACAGTGACTTTGAGGATAATGTGCTGGCATCATTAGCTTGGTGCTACAACAGAGGAGACCAATGCCGAGCTATTGAGTACTGCATAATTTATTAGGTTTCATGAGGGTGATTATTTCAGATTAAAATAGATGTGATCCTGAATTGTTCTGCTCTGTTGCTCGGTGTGAAATGAGTAATGAGTCTGCAGACTTGGGGGTGGAGCCGGCTGGACAGATGGACCAAAGACATAAAGCCAATGAGCAATAGCAGAGGGAGACACTGGTGCGTTGAATATGTGCATTAACTTGGCATCAAAAGTGCTGAAAACTGTGATACTGTCAAGGAAGTTTTCAATCAGAAATCCACTTTTGCAGAGGTCTATGCTAAATGACTGAACGCCCCCCCCCCAGGGCGAGGAAAAGGTTAAGTTAATAGGTGTTGTACTGGACTTCACATTTAGGCTGTAGTCAGACAAAAACTACAACTAGAAATAAACAGGAAGTAGAAATTGTCCTCATCCTCAGTTCTTCCTTTTGCACACACTCAGCCTCTGTGAATGAGTGGATGTGAATTGGGCAGACATGCAGCTTGCCACTGCTGCAGCCTTATCACAGAAACACAGAGACAAAGAGAAAGGGAAACAGGGAAAGTAATGGGCACAGATTCTTCAATTTAACTCCCTATCGATTTCTGTTGTCTCCACCTCACTGGGTCCCAGGCTTTTTGCTGCAGACCTGACAGACTGAGGAACTGTGTCTCAGCTTCAGCTATGGGAGGAGTGAGTTAGTGAGACACAGGACGTCTGTGTCAACCTGCGTCTGCCTTCAACCTCCTCTGCTGGCTAGTGTCTGTGCTGTACAAGATTAAGTTAAAATTTAATTCAGTGCCATATAATCTAAATGTTGGATATGTGGTGTCACAGTTCACCAACTTCATTATTCACAGAAACTGTTAATAACATGTTAATAGTTGTTTGAAAAAAGCCTGATATGAAATCTGTAAATATGTCAATAAAATAATAATAAAATTAATTAAATAAGTTAGTGTAATTAGTTTATTAGTTAATAAACTCTGGTGGAATGTCTGCTTGTACTTTACTTAACCCATGAAGACCTTCTAAAACAGCAAACCTGAGAAAACCTGAGGATTTTCTGAAAACTTAATGTTCACTAAAACCTTAATTATTCAGCCTCTGAAGCAGAAACAGTCGAGAAGAGTCACAACCACAGACCACAGTAAATAAATATGTCACCCTCAGGTTTCTGTTTGTGTGTGTTTTTGTTTGTGTTAACTCACACTACACATTTTATCAGACTTTTTATCACAGCCTGAACCTGCGACTTTTATTCTCACATTGTTTGTGGGTACTCAAGCCCTCGCTGATTTTGTCCAGTAGAAATTCCAACAAAGTTTATTCAAATGAAATGACCATATCTTAAACAATGCTGATAGACTATGAGTGGAAAAGAAAAAAAAAGAAAAATAGGAACCGGAGGAGGAGGATGCAGGTAAGCTGTTCAGTTTTATATCTGAGCACAGTTACAACATGTAAAGATAAGATAAGATAAGATCGCCTTTATTACTCCCACAGTGGGGAAATTCACAGTCTTACAGCAGCAAAGTGGCAGTGCAGAGAACAGGAAAGCTGCAGAAACTGCAATAACAAATATTTAGAAAGATAAATAATAACAATATAATAATGTACTAAATATATAGATACAAAAAAATTACATATTTATAACAACAGTAGCAGCGTTTGTGGGATATTGACAGATGCATGAGGTTGTTACGGTGGTGAGTTGTCTGTTTCTGGTGTGTGTGTGGTTACTGAGCACAGTGTTTGTTGTAAAGTCTGACAGCAGCTGGGAGGAAAGACTTGCGGTATCTCTCCTTCACACACCGTGGGTGCAGCAGCCTGTCACTGAAGGAGCTGCTCAGTGCTGTCAGAGTGTCCTGCATGGGGTGGGAGGTGTTCTCCAACAGGGATGATAGCTTCGCCACCATTCTTCTGTCGCCCACTACCTCCACTGAGTCCAGGGGGCATCCCAGGACAGAGCTGTTCAGTCTCCTCCTGTCAGCAGTTGAGATGCTGCTGCCCCAGCAGACCACACCATAAAAGATGGCTGATGCCACCACAGATTCATAAAAGGTCTTCAGGAGTGCTCCCTGCACCTCAAAAGGCCTGAGTCTCCGTAGCAGGTACAGCCTGCTCTGTCCTACTGGGTAAAATACTCCAGTAATATTAAAACAGATCTGATTTTCTGACAGCAGCCATTTAGGCTCAAACTACAGCTGACCAAACTTTCTGACATAGAAACTGAATCGACTGACTCATGACCAGAGCATTGATCATGCAGATAATTATTCAGACTTCATGATTCAAGCTCAAACTGCACATGTAACCAGAACCCAGCAAAGCTTCTAAAGAGCAGATGGGAGCAGATGGGGCAGTAATAAGCTATGATAGATACCTTCATTTTGGACTCTGCTCTTGGTCAACGCTAAAAATTCAACTCTGAGTCCAGCGAAGCTGAACTCAACCCAAGGGTTTGTTCTCATTCACTTCATTCTCACAAACGTTATCTGATAGTGAAGGCACCACTGAGACTGATGGAGACACAGAGAGAGTTTATTTTTCAGCCTGTCCTCCCCCTCAGATATGTTGCCAGGTTTGTAGACTGGACATCTCCTCTGTGTCTTTGTGTTGTGATACCAAGCTGATTCCTCCAGCGCTGCTGTGGAACAGGTGTTGGGAGACAGAGGCCACAGCGGGACGTCTCGGCGTTGTCCAGCAGATTCTCTGAGAGCTGGCATTGGACAAAGACTCGTCAGCTGCACAGCAACACTCTGCCAACAGTGGAATACCTCATGATCCTTTTTCTTTCTCTTACTGCTGCTGCTATCAGGCACTTTACCTACACTCTGTCTGGACCAGTGTTCGGTTCTATGAGTTCACCTGGTGGTAATTAAGGATGGGTAAAATGCTTTATCCTCTATCTTGATAAATAATCATTAATGTAACGTATCAACACATTAAAGTCATAGGTTTATAACAGGCACAGATAATGTCATAAATATATGTGGGGCACCAAAACATTTTTGTGATTACTCTTTGATTATTTCAAGGCTCCAGATCAACGCCCTGGAGCTGTGGCGGGTGACGTGGTGCAGCTGAGGATCAGGTTGCTTCGTGCAACTTTAGATTCATACTGGATAAAAAGAATGAACCAACGTTTCAGTGCACACAGTCACACAACGCAAACATTTTCTGAATTACACTACGTTCAGACCAAAAGCAGGGACAGTTAAAACATTTGCTGCCAAGGAAGCTGTTGAAGTTTGTGGTCACTCTGATGTAGATGACACACAGTCTGTTCAGAAAGCAAAGTATTTAAAGGGCCCACAACACAAACATACTGTTTATCAACCAGTGTCTTTGTTGCAACTGACCACAGGGAGGGTGGAAGTTCACCACATGAGACAAACCTTGAAAAGCTTGTAAAGCCACACTTGTTTTACGCACTGCAGCTCTAGTTAACATGCAGTTCCTAGGCTACACTTCACCAACTCACCTGGAACACCTATGATGTCAGACACCTTTGTCCAGGCATCACTTTTTTATTGTGAGCAAACAGGGAGAGGCTATGAAGGTTGGAAAATTGTGACACCACAATTATCAATATGGGAACAAATGTTTGATAGAAACAAAAGTTCAACACGTTGTGTTCCTTAGAGCGGAGTAAGTCTACATTCTGATTCTGCACACACCAAACAAGACGCACCACCAACATGTCAGTGTTCACCATCAAGAGGCTGGTTCACACAGAAATGAATGACTTCTGGTTATGTTCATTCTGAATGAAAAGTTACTCCACATGAGTTCTGGAGGAACTGAGGTTTATGGTTATGATGTGGTTGACACTGTTGTCTCAGAGGAAGGCAGTCTGTAGTTTAATCCAGCTGCACGGAGATGGTTTTGTGTGATCATAGCCTGATGCTGCATCAGCAGTTGCTGAACTCTACAGTCACGGTAAAGATGGAGCTCAGTCTACATCCAAACCTTCACCATGGTCATGGGCTGTGACTAACACCCAGAAGAACAGACGGAATAGTGTACTATGTGAAACAAAACACATTAGTATGGGGGGTAGCTTCACTCTTTTCAAAGTGACGTGGTAAATGAAGTGGTTGTCTGACCACCTGACACGCTCTCTGTCTCCATCCTTGTTGAGGCTTTGTCCACCAATCAGCTCTGTTAATTGCAGTGCAGCAGTTAAAGACTGGGATGGGTCACATTATCTTTATTTACTGGTCTAATTGTCACACTGATGGCAGCCTTGAATGGAGCTATGCAGCACTGAAGACTGATCACTCACTCAGCTGAAACACAAGACACCAGGGACACGCTAATGTGTAGAGGGACGTAAAAGGGACAGTGTAAAGGAAATGTCTAAATTTATGTCTAAAATTAAGAATTTAGTTGGATGAGAAAAAAAGAGGAGAAGATGAAACAAAAGAAGACGCCAGTGGTCACTTGTAAATGATGCAGTAGAAAAAGAAGAAAACAGGAAGTAGAGTCAGTCAGAGGACATGGAGATGTGACAGCAAAATAGACAACAGAAGAAGGAGAGACAAAAAATCATACAGGGAGCAGCAGATGGTGAGATAAAGGTGTGTGTACACCTGTGGGTCAGTATGTGTGTAGACCTGTGGGTCAGTGTGTGTACACCTGTGTATCAGTGTGTGTATAGATCTGTGTATCTGTGTGTGTGTAGACTTGTGGGTCAGTGTGTGTGTACACCTGTGGGTCATCTCCAGCTGACAGTGATGCTTTCACAGTGATGCTTTTGTCTCAGTTCATTTAGGTTCACATATACCTGTAGATGCAGACAGTCAACAGAGGAGTTCCTTACTATTCTACATTTGTGTTCTTCCTCCTCCATCTCTGTCAGGCTCTTATTTCATACACTGGTTTACATAGTTCATATCTCACAATTCATCAGCTGAATTCATCCTCTGTCCTTTGCACAATACATAGTCCCAGAAGCTCAGTGACATACAACCACTCAGTGGACTAATCAGTGAAGTATTGCTGAGGAGCTAAACGCTAACACACTAGCTAGAGCCAATACAGTATGACACCACTCAGTCACAACAGCTCTCCTGCTGCTAACAGGACAATCATTTAACAGTTAATTACAGAGACATGCTTGTTCCACTGACTCTGGTCTCATAAATATCTACAATGTCTCTTTAGTGGAGCTGTTCATGAAATAACAGTGCGTGTAACCAAGGGAGTCAGTGATGACAGCCAGTGTAACTGGGTCTTCACAAAGACTGTGTGAACTGTCAGGAAAGCAGCTGTTAACAGTCTGACCACTGTCAGAAGAAGAACTATACTACAACTTAGAAAACACAGCACACAGACAAAACATTAGGTGGATGAGGGTCAATAACTCTATATGTCTCTGCTGGAAAATGGGGGATTAGTCTCTTTGGGTTGGGGCTGAGTTTCTGCCCAAGTGAAGGAGTTGAAGTATCTGTATGAAATATAAGTGTCAGTCCAGCGTCAGCAGTAAAGTGGGCGTCATACTTTGATGAAGGGGGAGTGAGGTGGTCCCGAGCTCTGGGTGGAGACTGATCGAGGATACAAGCTGCTCCACAGGGAGAAGGGGCTCAGCCTGACAGAGGATGAGGAGCTCTGACATCAGAGGGAGCTCGGAGTAGAGCTGCTGCCAGTTGAGGTGGTTCTAGTCTCTGGGTCAGATACCTCCAGGGCAAATTCTATTGGAGGCACATCAAACTAGTAGTACCCAGGGTAGACTCAGAACATGGTCTAGAAAACCTGGTCTGGGAGCAACTGGTCTGGGATCATATGGTCTGGAAAAACTGGTCTGGGAACACCTAGTCTGGATACATATGGTCTGTGAACACCTGGTCTGGGAACACCTCAGGATCCCTCAGAGGAGCTGGAGAGAGGGAGTTCTGGACTACTTTGCTTGACCTGCTGCCTCTGTGACCTGACCTCAGATAAGCGTCAGAGTGTTGCTCCGGTTGCTCACCTGGTGGAGCACGTTCCTTTAAGACTTTGTCCTGACCACAGTGGCCCAGGTTCGAGTCCGACCTGTTGCCCTTTGCTGCATGTCATCCTGTCTTTCTCTCTGTGGCTCCAAATACAGGTGAAAATACCCAAACATAACCTTTTATAAATGATTTACTTCATGTTTTGACTTTTTGAGTTTTTACTTAAGTTGCAGTTCTTTGAGCCTCCAGGGCCACCGTAGGATTGAGGATTATTTCACATGCAAAGACTCATCCCTAATAATTACATCCTTCTCTGTCTCTCTCTCTCTCTCTCTGTCACTTCATATTTCTCTCTGTCCTGTAACAAGCTACATGAGCGCCTGAGCTCCCTTTGTTAACTGTCTCCTCAGAAGCGCAGCACAGCAGACACATGCTGCTGATCTATACCACACTGCCACCTGTGTGTGTGTGTGTGTGTGTGTGTGTGTGTGTGTATATGTGTGTGTGCGTGTGTGTGTGCGTGAAGATGTGTTATTGCAACATGACTGAAAGGCTGATGTACTGTTGTGACACTGCCAACTCTCTCCTCTGCCCCACTAACACTGTCTTTACATGCAGCAAAACTACACTTTACACTTCGTCTCCTGCTCTCCTCTCCTGTTTTCGGTGAGCATGAGTGTGAGTGGTGGTGGTGGTGGATGTGCGAGTGGCGTGGGCTGCTTGAATGGTTTTCTGTCCCTGTTTTCTCGGATCTTTGCCTGTTTTCCTCATCTGTTTCTCGTGCATGATCAGGTAAGCAAATCTTTAGTTTTTCTTTTAATATGAGCATTGATAAGAGATTAGTGGTTTGTTGGCAGGGTGGCCGGGAGGCATGGCGTCCTCCGAGACACCACCTCCGTCCGTCTGGCATGGAGTGAGAATTGTGCTGCAGTGGCTGCCGTTGCTGATGTTGGCCCACAGATTCAGAACCAGGATCCATGGCGGGACGCTGCGGCCATAAAGAGTCTTAGCAGCTCCCAGTCTGTTAGTACTGAACCCCATTCAAAGTCAGGTAAAAATGTTGAGGAAACCTCCACAAGTTCTTCAGTTACAGTAACTGAGGAAAAGAGCCTCCCGAACAGTCAGGTCTCTTGTGGGTGAGATGAGATGGAGGATGACTGAGTCAGATTCTGTTTCTCTGAGTGAATACAGCAGGAACACAGGACTGTACTCTCTGGCAGAAATAAATCAGTTTCTGGACAAAACATTTGTGAAATCAGTTAAAGTGAGTGATTACTTTGCGGACACTGACAAATTCATCAAATCTGTTTCCATGTTGAAAAGATTGGTTGGCCAAGACTTGTTTAATGAAAAGAAACGCTTCTGTTTAAAAAAGCATATCATGACGCTCAGAAAATAAGCATCAGCAAAAACTGTTAGAAAGTCCAGAAGATAAATGATCATGCATCATCACAAGGTGATTTCCTTCTTCAATTCTTGTTTCAGCCTGTCTGTTTCTTTTCTCTGTTTTCTCTATGCAGAGCCTTACCATAGGGTCTTTAAACATCAATGGTGGGAGAGACAGACAGAAAAAGGCTAATGTGTTGTTCCTGCAGGAGACACACACTGTCCCTTCAGATGAGACAGACTGGGGCTTATGGTGGGATGGGCTCTGCTTCTTTAGCCGTGTTTTTTAGTTTTTCTTAAACCTAGAGAGATCTGTGGCACAACGGAAGCAGATGACCTGCCTTAAACTTCCAGAGGGCAGAGTAACCACAGATCCAGGCGAGATGAGAAACCATGCCATTAACTTCTATGCCAACCTCTTTGGGGTGGAGGCATGCAGCTTGGATTGCTGTAAAGAACTCCTGGAGGGGCTTCCCCAGCTCAGCCCAGAAGAGAGATCTTCTCTGGACAGTGAGCTGACTCTAGAAGACCTGACAGCTGCTGTTAACCAGATGTCTCTGTGATGGGCACCAGTGACTTTTTCAAGCGGTTCTGGAACATTCTGGGGCCTGATTTACCAATTCTTCAAGACCGAGTCCCTCCCTGTTTCTTGTCAGCGGTCATTGCTCTCTGCTGCCAAAAAAGGAGATTTGGCCTTGTTGAAGAACTGGAGGCCAGTCGCGCTACTTTGCACAGATTATAAGGTTCTCTCTAGAGCCCAAACAGACAGTCTTTAGTCAAACAGACTAAAGACTGTCGTGGACTTTGTTGTACACTTAAACCAAACATACTGTGTTCCAGACAGGACAATCATGGACAACATTTTTCTCATCTGTGACCTCATTGATCTGTCTAAGTGTTGCAACATTGACTTTAGCATTGTGTCCTTGGATCAGGAAAAAGCATTTGATAGGGTGGACCACACACACATATTTTCTGCACTTAGAGCTTTTGGTTTTGGTGATGGGTTTGTGAGATGGGTTAGCTTACTTTACAGGGATACACAATGTTTGGTGAAGATGGGGGTGGGGCTGAGGAGGCCAATTTCTGTACAGCGGGGTATCAGGCAGGGTTGTCAAATGTCAGGCCAGCTGTACAGTCTGGCAATTGAGCCTTTGCTATGTAGGTTGAGGGATAGGCTCAGTGGTCCCTCTCTGCCAGGGCTCTCTTACACTCCTGTTGTTTCTGCTTATGCAAATGATGTTAATTTATGTTTCCAGTGGTGGGGGAGGGGGCTGGGGGGGGGGTGTTAGGTGTTTGCAGGATGCTCTTACCCTTTGAGAAAGCCTCTTCTGCATGAGTGAACTGGGCTAAAAGTGGTGCTTTGTTATTAGGAAAGTGGAGGGACAGAACACCACCAAGACTGCCTGGAGGGCTTCAGTGGGAGAGGGAGGGTTTAAAGGTACTGGGGTTTTTTTGGTCACTGAAGGATTCCAGATGAAGAACTGGGAGGGAGTTCTGGAGAAAGTGTGCGCACGGTTGTCTAACTGGAAATGGCTGCTATCCCAGTTGTCGTATAGGAGAGTTTTTGTAGCCAATAATTTGGTTGCCTCGACTCTCTGACACAGATTAACTGCAAGGACACCACCAGCAGGCCTGATGGAGGATATTCAGCAGGCCTTAGTGGACTTTTTCTGGTCTGGAAAGCACTGGGTTCGGGCAGCGGTCATCTACCTCCCAGTGGCCGATGGGGGTCAGGGACTAATTAGCATCCAGTCCAAAGTTGCCTCCCTTAGGCTCCAGACTGCACAGAGACTGCTCTACAGCTGCAGTCAAGGATGGATTCATACAGCTCAACTGCTGCTGAGGAGAGCTGGTCATCTGGGCTATGACGAACAGCTCTTCCTCCTGCGACCTGAGGATGTGACCATGTCATTTTACAGCTCTGTTCTGAAGGCCTGGCAGGTTCTGAACATCAGCAACATCATTTGGCTGATCCACAGGATGGTGGAGGAGGTCTGTGCTGCTCTGCCACATTCCCTGAGACTGTTTGTCAAGAACAAGACTATGTGTAGTCTCTGGGATGAAGACTGTGAATACAGTTTTCCTTCTCTGGCTGTGGGGGAGTGGAAGGAAGGAGATGGACAGCTGCTATCGTCTCCCCTCCCCTTCAGGAGGCAGAGAAAAAGGCAGTTTACCACCTCTCTGGAAGGGATTAGGGAGTCGAGGTCCAGATTTTTACCCGAAAGTCAGCTGGCGGTCCCTGTACAAGCTGCCCATTGAAAAACGGACAGTGGACCTCCAGTGGAGGATTGTACAAGGGGCAATAGCTACGAACAGATACAGAGTGCACCTTGATCTAGAGCTGGGAGAGGGGTGTATGTTTTGTTCACAGGTAGAGACTCTAGAGCACCTCTTTGTTGAGTGTCCTTGCTTGACAGCACTTTTTCAGCTTCTAATGAGGTTGTTTCAGGGTTTGGGGGAGGTTTTTTCTTTAGTTTTGTTTACTTTTGGTCCAAAATACTGTGCTAAGACAAGACACGTACCGTCACAGTCACTGGAGCCGACAACGGAGAACCCAGAAGCATGACAAAGAGGCAGGCGAGTAGCAAGGGATGATCAGTTTACTTAGTCCAAAAAACAGGCAGAGTCAAAACCAGGAGATCAGAATCAGGCAAACAAATCCGACAAGGAGCAGGCAGGTATTCGTAGTCCAAGAAAGGCAAAACGGGGTCAGAGCAGGAAGGCAGTACTAGGATATGCTGGAAAGCTTGGCAACGTAGAACACAAGACAATCTGGCAGAGAACAAATGAAAATGGACTGGTATATATACTGAGGAACTAATGAGCAAATGGACTGCAGGTGAGGAGGAGATGGGCGGGGAAACCCAGGTGAAGGAAATGAGTAGATTGTATGGCAGGGAAGGATGGCAGGATCTGAAATGACAGGAGAGTTAGTGAAGTGACATGGAACCAAAATAAAAACAAACTAAGAGTTAGTGTAGCTACGTTACACGTACATTGCATATTGAACATTTTTATGTGGTTCTGCAAAGCTGGCCATTTGGCTAACTCGCAGGAATCAGGCTCAAGGTGCTGGCAGCGTGGAAGTGGTGCCAGTTCTGGAGGGACTGCTGAAGGCCCAGTTGAGGGTGGAACACTCTTACTTTCAGATGATGGACAATATTCAGGACTTTAGCCGCACATGGGCTGTTGGGGGAGTTTTATGCTCTGTGGTGGAGAGTGGGGAATTAATTATTAATTATTATAATGGTCTGATGTGATCAGGATTCTTGTTGGAATGGGCCAATAAAGGGACTTTGACAACTAAAACCTCTCCTCTCCTTGTCTCCTCTCCTCTCCTCTGTCCTCTCCTCTCCTAAATGCACTTATGAACATTACTTCTTTCTTGAAGGTGGATGTTTTCCTTTGGTTGAGTGTCAGAAACACTGACAACAACTCTGGGGGTTTTCATTCAAGACACACACATTCACACACACTCACACTCACACACACTCACACACTCACACACACACACACACACACACTCTCACACACACACATACACACACACTCACACACACTCAGACACACACACACACACACACACACACACATACACACACACTCACACACACTCAGACACACTCACACACACAGACTGTGTGACAGAGCTGTCTGCTCCCTCCTGTCGCCTCATTTGTTTCTGCATCAGGCTGCTCTCAGAGGAGGCCTCGCTTCTGCCCTTGTCAGCAAACATCAGCTCGCTTTTTCTACTCCTCTCACTCTCTCCTCCTCTTCCTCCTCCTCCTCCTCCTCCTCCTCCTCCTCCTCCTCTCGCTCTCACTTTCTTCTCCTCCACTTCTTTATTTCCTGGCTCTCCATCTTTCTGCCCGTCGTCGTTTATTTCCCCCTATCTCCCCTCACATCCTCCTCGCTCCCTTCAGTCCATCTTCCTGCTGTTCCAATACAGTAAATCTCTTCTTTATTAATTTCTTTGCTCTCACTATCTCCTCCTCTCAGTGTTTGAAGGTGTCGAACTCGCTGACGACCAAAGATACAGACGAACGTCAGTGTCTCAGGACGTCAGAGTCGCAGACACAGTGATGCATCACAGATTTTTCTTTCTGAGTAAACGACAGAAACACACTGCTGTTATGTGTCAGTGTGTGTTTGTCAGTGTGTATTTGTCAATGTGTGTTTGTCAATGTGTATTTGTCAGTGTGTGTTTGTCAGTGTGTGTTGTTTGTGTATGTGTGAATGAGTGATGTAGGTTCTTTCTCCACAGCAGAGCAGTTGAAGTGTGAAGGAGGGTCAAGTTGGAGCAGAGTGGCAAGTCAGGTTTGAGAGTGTGTGCGTGTGTGTGTGTGTTTAGGATGGTGCGATTGCTGGGGGAAACATACAGGCAAGAAGGAGAAGTGAAATTTACCGCTTCATCAAGTTGTTCAGTCTACACCGCTCATGCAATCACTCACATGCACACTCTCACACACACTCTCTCTCACACACACACACACGCACACACAGGGCACATACACTACCTGTCCTAACTATCCATCTAAGTACTTTATTTTATAGCTTTTCCAGAGAGCACTTCTCCTACACTTTTTCCGCCTTCCCCAGTTTCCCGCTCTGCCATGCACAGACTGGAAACACAGGTCAGCCATATCTCCTCCTCAGAGTCATTCATCATCATTATTATATTTCAAAGTTGATGTACCGTCAGAGTTCACTTTTTATCTGGTGTTATCCAGTCTGAAGAGCTAGTGAACTGTGTTTTGTTGTTGTTTGTTTGAGGAGGATGAAGATGAATGAGGTGAAGAGCTGACACCACGTCTGCAGGAGGTGAAGTGAACGCAGCATGTGAGCAGAGCAGCCTCTGGTTTCTGCCTGCATCTACACATGATGCATTCAGGTCACCTGCATTCTGGTCTGTTCTCTAAGCCCGATACACAACCACTGTGGTTACAGATGTACAATGGAAGAAAATAAACTTAAAGTGACTTAAACTGGTGATGAGAGCCCCATAACCAGAATATGGATATGATTCAGAGGAGAGGGTCTGATTGGCTGACTGTTTTCTGAGTGAAATGAAAATTTTGCAGATTTCAGGTAAACACTCAGAGAAATCAAATCCTGCAAGGTTGGATGGGGGGTCCATGTGGGCGAGGCTTTGGGCAGGGCTGAGGGTGGTGACTGCTTTGTTGTGACATCACAAAATTCCAGAAGTCCTGACGGCTGGATTTAAGGCTCAGTTTCTGAATACAGGCTGTGTGCATTTCTCTCTGGACTAAGGCTTTGATACTTTCAGAGTATTAATTAATTAGAACACAGGACTGGTCACTGCAAATGACACCAGGCCACTACACAGTGACTCCACACACGCCTACACAGGTGAGAATTGTACCACTTTGAATCCCTGACTAGCTGAGGAAGCTGAATGAAATAAACCACATCCCGTTACTGTTGTATTTTTGCTCAGTGGTCATTAACAGATAAGTAAAAAAAAAGTGACTCAGCAAACCTTACCTGGTTTGTGCACCAGAGCATGTGAGCAGTGCAGCGTGGGAGCAGAGGGGTGAGACTTTCTCTGGAGCATGAATCGTGTATTGTTCACTGATGGAAGTGAATAAAAAAGTTAATGTGTGTAGAGGCACTAATAAGCCTGTATGAATCCTTTTACTTAGCCCTCAAGCTGCAGCAGTGAGTCTGAACAGAGCTGAACTCTGTATTTATGAATGAATTGAAGCTGGAGGAGACATCTTCCTGTAGCAATGTGCCTGTGTGTGTGTGTGTGTGTGTGTGTGTGTGTGTGTGTGTCTATCACACCGCCAGCTGTCTTGATGTCTGCTTCCAGCTCTGTTCCTGAAGCAACGATGCAGCAGCTCCAGTAACAGCTCTGAAGCTCTCTGTTTTTGACAGCTTCTTCTTTCATGCTCCAGGGCTTTATTTTGTTTGATGATGCAAATTACTGAAATGCATAAAAACCACATCTGACTCTCTGAACTATGTGTATTAATAATAGTCACAAACACCTTTTTGGGTCTGGGTCTGGTCAGTTCTCAGTGTAGTAACTTTTCTCTCACCACCTATGGTGTAAAGTAAATGTGACTCAGACAAAACAATTTATATTGTGGCAACAGCATGAAGCTCGTGAAACTTCCAAATAAACTTTGTATTATTATTATCATTATTATTATTATTATTATTCTCACTGAATCTACTGTTTGTTTAGTCAGATAGGAAGCTACTATTTACATTTCTTCTTCAATGGTGGTAAACACATCACACATATGTCCCGAGAGCTTGATCGATAGGTCTTCAGCTGATTGTGGACACAGCACTGCACTGTTGATCAGAGCTGCAAATCTGTTGCAGTTCCACAGTTGGGATCACTGTCATAGACCAGTCTGTACCGGCATCAACAGGATCTTTGGAGAGCAGTGACTCTGGGACCACCACAGTCCGTCCTCCTGAGTCCTGTCGTCTGTCAGGATGATCCTCAGGCTGCCTTCAGTCGTCTGCTTCCATCTCTCCTCCTTTTGATTCTCTTCCTGTTGTCAACTTTCTTTTGAGTAAATACAGTTGACCATTAAAGAGAAGTGAATTTCAATCACTTCATAAAAAGCCATTAGTTTTATTTCATGAGAAGACAGTGTGAAATCAAACCTTCACACACAGCCTCACATACTGTATTTAAGCAGCTAGCTTGGCCACTTTCATCTAGAGGTACATCCCTAAGCAGTTAGCGACAATAGGTAACCAAAGCTAATGTCTTTATTTACTTTTGGTCAGACTCACTGTTTGATATGATTTATGTAAGATTTAATCGTAAATGTTCAGGACACTTGACTTAATGTCAGCATCGCTGTCTGTTGGAAAGGAAACACAAGGTGCCCTCTTGTGGAAGAAGTCACCTGTCACCTGTGAGCCTGAATGGTTGAGCACTTGTTCTGTTGTGTTATACGTCAGTAAAGAAGAGTTCAATGAAGTGTCCAGAATCAAACTATTATTCTACACACACCCCCTCGCTAACATCCCTGATTCAACCATCATCCCTGACATCACCAGCCAGCCCACTCCCACCAACCTCCCCCCTCTCTTACCATTATCTATTAAAGACCAGCAGAGATGACACCTGCCGTTCTAGATTCCCCACCCCACCTGTCCAGTTTCCCTGGTGGAGGGGCTGAGGTGCTGAGTGTCCTGGGCTGGGAGCCGCCTGAAGGTCACAGTCTAGATGTATGGATGGATGTCAGGGCCAGTGCAGCAGACGGTCAGTGAGTTCAGCTCCATATGTGAGTGACTGTGTGGGTAAGTGGGAAATAAAGAGGGAGGAGATGGTGGTGGGTGGGGTCTGTGTGTGTGTGTGTATGGGGGGGGGACAATAATGATGGAGAAAGAGAATCTTTCCATCACACTGCATTATATGAGAGAAAGTACAATATAGCCTCTCTTTCTCTCTCTCTCTCTCTCTTGCCCCCCAACTCCCCCACCCCCCTCCAGGAGAGATAGAGGGCATTCATTATCTGCCAGCCCTCTGGGACTTCCCTCCTCTTTAGGATGCATCCAGCAGTTTAAACCAGGCCAATCAGAGCAGTGGGGGAGGATAAGGTTAGAGGAGGGGGAGGAGGTGTGTGCAGTATGTGCATAGGGTGGACCGGATGTGGGGGTGGGGGCCTCACACGTTTAACCTGCCATCCAGTCCATCTACTGTAACCATGGCGATCTCCTCACATGGTGCACTGTATTTAGGGTTGTGCCTCTGCTCATCATGGACGCATTGCAGAGGGAGAGCAGCAGGGGCATCGGTTCATGGACAGCTGGTGGATGTGGATCCTCTGTCTCAGCTCATCTGGACATGAAATATTAAAACCTCTTCATATTGAACATACTCTTCATGTTCTCCTTGTGTTTTGTTCACATAATCCTTATTCTCACTGAATCTACTGTTTGTTTAGTTAGATAGGAAGCTACTATTTATATTTCTTCTTCAATGGTGGTAAACACATCACACACATGTCACAAGAGCTTGATCGATAGGTCTTCAGCTGATTGTGGACACAGCACTGCACTGTTGATCAGAGCTGCAAATCTGTTGCAGTTCCACAGTTGGGATCACTGTCATAGACCAGTCTGTACCGGCATCAACAGGATCTTTGGAGAGCAGTGACTCTGGGACCACCACAGTCCATCCTCCTGAGTCCTGTCGTCTGTCAGGATGGATCTTCTGTCTCAGCTCATCTGGACATGAAATATTAAAACCTCTTCATATTGAACGTACTCTTCATTTTCTCCTTGTATTTTGTCCACACAATCAGAATCGCCTTTATTGTCATTATACATAGTACAACGAAATTTGAGCGCTGCTCCCTTGGTGCAAACAATGCTAATTAAATAAAATAAATAAGAACCTAAAGAGAACACAAGAATTAAAAATAGAGGAGGTATAAAAAGGCAAGTGATATGTACAGATATATTTACACGTGGTATGAATGAAACCCGATTATTGCACTTTAGGCCCAGTTTTATTGCACAGGTAATTGGAAGTTATGCAGTGTGAACGACCGGTCATCCGGATTTCTTTTTGTCTTTGTTGACTGCAGTGATAGCCCTCGGGAAGAAGCTATCCCTGAGTCTGTTTGTCCTAGTTTTGTGTGACCTGTACCTTCGGCCCGACGGTAACAGGTCAAACAGGTGGTTACCGGGGTGGGAGGGGTCCTTGATGATGTTGCCAGCTCTGCTCAGATAGCGAGAGTTGGCAATGTCCTCCAGGCTGGGCAGAGAGCAGCCAGTGATCTTCTGGGCTGTGCAGACGACCCTCTGTAGTGCTCTCCTGTCAGCTGCTGAGCACCCCGCGTACCACGCTGTGATGCAGTACGCCAGGATGCTCTCTATGGTGGCTCTGTAGAAGGTCACCAGCAGCCTCTCCTCCAGGTTGTTCCTCCTGAGCACTCTCAGGAAGTGGAGGCGCTGCTGGGCCTTCCTCACCACCGCCGAGGTGTTCGTAGTCCAGGAGAGGTCATCCGATATCTGCACACCCAAGAATCTCATGGTGTGGACTCTTTCCACACAGTCCCCGTGGATGTAAAGTGGGGCCGGGTCCCCTCCGCCCTTCCTGAAGTCCAAGATGAGTTCTTTAGTTTTTGTGGTGTTCAGTTGGAGGTTGTTTACCGAACACCACGCAGTCAGTCTTTTGACTTCATCTCTGTAGTTGGACTCATCCCCTCCTGAGATGAGTCCAACTACGGTTGTGTCGTCTGCAAACTTTATGAGGGTATTTGAGAGATGTGTCGGGGAGCAGTCGGATGTGTAGAGAGTGAACAGTAGGGGACTCATAACACATCCTTGTGGAGAGCCGGTGTTGAGTGTGATGGTGCTGGACAGGTGGGGGCCAAATCTGACAGTCTGTGAGCGGTTTGTCAGGAAGTCCTTAATCCAGAAGCAGATGGGGGTGGAGAGGCCCAGGTGGGACAGTTTCTGGATCAGGATCTCCGGGATGATGTTGTTGAAAGCCGAGCTGAAGTCCAGGAAGAGCATCCTCACGTAGCTGCCCGGGTGCTCCAGATGACTCAGTGCGGTGTGGAGCGCTATGGTAATAGCGTCCTCGGTGGATCGGTTTGCCCTGTAGGCAAACTGGTGGGGGTCCAGAGTGGGAGGCAGACAAGTCCAGATGTGCTGAGAGACCAGTTTCTCGAAGCACTTCATGACCACAGGCGTAAGTGCAACAAGCCTGTAGTCGTTGGGGCTATCCACTGCTGTCTTCTTGGGGATGGGGATGATGGTGGAGGTCTTGAGGCAGGGTGGAACGATGGCCAAAGACAGGGACAGGTTGAAGATTGTGGTGAACACTCCCGCCAGTTGGTCCGCACACGCTCTAAGCACCTTGCTGGGTACTCCGTCCGGTCCGGGCGCCTTCCTGGGGTCCACTGTCCTAAGCACACGTCTCACTTCCTGCTCCTGAAGTGTCAGTGTGCTAGTGCTGACGGGGGATGGGAGTGATGCGACAGCTGAGGGCCTGACCGCCTCGAAGCGGGCAAAGAACTGGTTCAATTCTTCTGCCAGCGAGGCGTCGGTCCTAGCCGTCGCCTGGTTCTTGCTTCTGTAGTTTGTAATGTGGTTTATCCCCTGCCACATCCTTCTAGGGTTGTTTTCAGCAAAGTGGTCTTCAATCCTTTTCCTGTAGGCCGCCTTGGCTTCCCTGATGCCCCTTTTCAGGTCTGCCCTGGCCTCGCTGTACACTGCTTTGTCCCCTGACTTGAAGGCAGTGTTGCGTTTTCTCAGGAGGGATTGCACTTTACTGCTCATCCAGGGTTTTTGGTTCGCAAAAACCCTGACCCTTTTGTTGACGGTGACAATGTCAACACAGTTCCTGATGTAGGAGAGTATGGTGTCCGTGTACTCCTGGAGGTTGTGGCTGGAGAATAGGTCCCACACAGTTGTGGAGAAGCAGTCCTGTAGCTGAGAGAGGGCTCCTTCGGGCCAGGTCCTTATTGTCTTTCTCTCAGGTTTTGTTCCCCTCAGCAGGGGGGTGTAGGTGGGGGTGAGGGACATGCAGAGGTGATCAGATCCAGCCAGGTGGGGGAGGGGTGTGGCTTTGTATGCATGTTTGATGTTCGAATAGACATGATCCAAAGTGTTTTTCCCTCTGGTGGCAAAATCCGCGAATTTGGGTAGCACAGTTTTTAGGCACGCTTGGTTGAAGTCACCGGCAGCAATAAAAACCGCGCCAGGATGGGCGAGCTGCTGTTCGTTAATGGTGTTGAACAGGAGGCTGAGAGCCGTGCTCACGTTAGCATCCGGTGGGATGTAAACAGCTATCACAATGACTACCGTGAACTCCCTCGGGAGATAAAAAGGTCTGCACAAGACTGCCAGAACCTCTAAATCCGGAGAACAGTGTGTGTCAATGATCCTGCTGTTACAACACCACTCGTTATGAACGTAAACACAGAGCCCCCCTCCTCTGCTCTTACCCGAGTCCCGGTTCCTATCCTGCTGGTGTAGTGTGCGGCCTGCTAGCTCGACTGCAGCATCGGGAATCTGCGGGTGAAGCCACGACTCCGTGATGAGAATAATGCTGCAGTTCCGCACGAAGCTCGTCGTGGCCATCTGTAGCTCCAGTTCGTCCATTTTGTGGGTAATGGATCTTGCATTCGAGAGGAAGAGGCTTGGAACTGCTGGCCGGTGTGGTTGTTTACGTAGCCTAGCAGCTGAGCCCGACCGGCATCCCCGCTTCTGCTTCCTCTCTCTCCTCCGCCTCCTGCGTTTGCCGGGCGGGCTGACCATCCACGGAGACCCCGGCAGTCTCGCTATGTCCTCCGGGATGTTGTGTTTACGTTGGTAGTCATCAGAGACGAACGAATTGTGCCTGGAGCACAGGCCAATTAGGTCCTGACGACTATATGTGACTGCGTTGTTCGGAAGAAAAAGTGCACTCAAAAGAAACAATAAAAACAAGCACCAAACTGGAGAGCTAAGAGCTGCTGCACCCGTGCGCGCCGCCATCTTGAACAGATAATCCTCCGTAATCATTATGCTTCCATGGCGACAGTCAGAGCAGGAGACGTGTTGTTTTCAGGTTGTCCGTCTCATTCTCATTGACATGATGTCCCAGTAACATCTTGAAGGAACTAATTTGGTAAAGACTTTCACCTTGACTTAAGGACAAACTGAACTGAAATTTTGGTGGTCAAAGGCCAAAGGTCAAACGTCCAGGTCAGTGTGACCTCACAAAAAATCTTTCAGCCATTACTCAAGACTTCACAGCAATTAGGACAAAATTACACACGAACAGTTAACATTTGATCTGCTTCTGGATAAACACGACGTGACCTGAAACTAGTTTCAGTGGCGGAGGGATACGAGCATGAGGAGGTGATTCTACTCTTTAGTGGCCCTAATACACTGTCATACAATATCAAACTGAATGAGTCTATGTTTTTTCATATTTTCATTTAGTGTCATTTATTTTAGAGCTTTTACTCTGAAGACTGTTCAACGAGTCTCTTTAAGTGAAGTGAGTGTGGCTGAGTTCAGCCACCAGGATCCATAAAACCAGCTGGTTGGTGCTTGTAAGAATCAAACCTCCATGAAACCTGGAGTGAGGCTCAGATCAGGTGAGATGCCCCAGTTCTCAGATTTACATTCAACAGCAGCACCACTGCACCCTGTCGAATCAGACATTGACAGACTCTCCACGAGTCCTGTCATTGTGTGTGTCTGTGTGTAAACACTCACTGTATGTGTGTTCACTAATAGTGTCACACTGATGTTAACAACACATTTATTCTGATTGTACACAGTAATGACTGATTAATTATTCCCAGCTCCCATTATCATTCCATTACTGCCGCGCACGCACACACACACACACACACACACACACACACACAACACACACACACACACACACACATACATACACACACACACACACACACACACACACACACAGATGTAGAAAACACCTCCATGTGGTGAGGAGTAGGTGCTAGCAGTGGTTCTGTGCCACTTTGTGAGGCTAATTGAGGTTAATGAATGTATCTCGTAAGTAAAAACACATTAACTAGAATAATTAAGAGTACCAGTGGTGTGAGCACAAGTTTGTTGGAAATTACACAACCTATCAAACATGATTTCCTCCTGCTCTGTCAGAGGCTGAATTATGTCCTGATTGAGAATTTATATGGTGCCATAAAAGTGAAGGAGCTCTCCGTTTAACTGTTTGTTTTAGCAGCTGACAGATAATGAGGGTTATTCTGAGCGAGTGAGTATAAAGAGACAACTGAAAACAAGACAGGTGAGACAGGAAGTCAGATACACAACAGACAGACAGGTAAGACAGGAAGTCAGATACACAACAGACAGACAGGTGAGACAGGAAGTCAGAAGAAATCCTGCACCACACACACACACATACACACACACACTGCACACTTAGCCTGGAGACAGACAGAGAAAGATAGATAGAGCAGGCTGACATCACATCCATTCAGATAAGGGAGCGCTGGAGGAGATAATAAGCTGGCTCAGTGAGATAGACTGGACTCCTCAGATCAACACGATCCACCTCTGAGAAGGAGGAAGAGGAGGAAGTATAGGGGGGAGAGGAGGAGGAAGAGGAGGATGAGAAGGAGAAGAGGAGGATGAGGGGAGGAGGGGGGATGTTTATGAACTGATGTTTTACTGTTACTAATTAAATTGTCAAAGAAACTGATGAACAAACAAGTTTGAAGTGAGTTCACTGAACCTGTTTGACAAAAAGAAAAAGTTTCTTTTCAAATTTCTCACATCCTTCTACACATAAGTTAATATTAATATATATATATGTAATAATATAATAATATATGTATGTACACAATTGTATATATATTATATGTTATTTGTACAGGTTACCTGTGTTCACCCAACACAGTGCAGCACTCTGCTTTGAACCAAATGCTAACTGCTAACTGCTAACTGCTATAAATGACAAGGCTGTTTAGCAGGTTTAATGTTCACCTTGTTCATCATAGTTTAAAGTGTTAGCATTTGCTAATTAGCACCAAACAGTGCAGTGGAGGAGCATCATTAGTTTTGCAGGTATTTCTGGATGAATTGAAATGTGGACCTGATGATGGAACCAGATAAAAAGTTAAGGGAAACTATAAATATGATTCATTCTGTCCAATCACCACAAACACTAACCGGTGGCAGAAGAGGGAAAGTCCCCCTCTGGGCTCACAAGTGTCTCAGTCCATCTGATCATTGTTGGAGGACTGACTTTACAAATTGCACCTGTGTCACAACTAAAACAGTTAATGATCTAAACTTCTGCTCAGTGTTCATGTGGTAGCAGTCAAATAACCATGTTTTATCTTTACCCACAGAAAAAAACACTGAAATCCCATTTGCACTGAAGTAAAATGAGTCTCAGGGCCACTACAGAACCAAAACCAGTACTTGGGCCACATGCTCTTTTTCTTTTGGCCCAGTATACAGTTCCCCAGCCCAGATCTGGCCCATATACAGCATGATAATCAGGTGCTACTTCCACAGCTGGACCACTTCTGGTGCTCACACAGAAATTGTCCTGCCTGTCAGTCAGTGCCAGAGGATAACATCTGGACAGAGTCCAGATGTTGATGTATATGGGCCAGACTCGGGCCGCGGATCAAGGCATATGTTGGGCCATTTTGACATTTCATTCCAGCTGCTAACTTACATGTAGCATGACAAATGGTTGGCAGCTAGAAAATGTGTCAGATCACAAAGAATCCCATAACTTTAATTAATGATGGATTAACACATTTTCTTTCATTCAACTCATTGAGTGATGTTGCAGCTCTACTTGTGAGGGAACATTAAAGTTCAGGGAACCCAAGTCTGAAGGCTTCATAGGATTCAAATCAGATTGTTATTCATCAAATGTAAAATTGGATCTGACTTCATTTAAAATTAAAAGGTGTGAAAGGGAAAGAAGTGAAGGAGACCTTTTCTTCTTCTGTCTGTAGGTATTGATCTGGGATCCTTCTGTGTGTGGGAGCTGATTGATCCTGTTCTCCTCTGCTCCTCCAGCAGGAGGCCCGCTCTGTGTTCATCATGGACACGACGAGCTCCACCTCCTCCACGTGTTCATGATCCACACTGTTCGTTATCATGGAGACCTGATGAGGACATGTATGAGAGATGTGTGTGTCAGCAGACGTGTGTCCTCTGTAAGTGTGCATCTGTGTGTGTGTATGTGTGTGTGTGTGTGTGTGTGTGTGTGTGTCTGAGTGTGTGTGTGTCTGTGTGTGTGTGCGTGTCCGGCTGCTCCTCCATTGACTTTCACTTTGGCTGATACGGGATGTCAGTTTATCAGTCGATTCGAGCTCTTTATTTATGACATGCTGGATGATGTGTTGCTACTTGCTTTTTCTTCTTCTCTGAAGAGGTATGAAGAGAAACAAATGAGTGTGTGTGTGTGTGTGTGGATGGAGGGAGGGATCAATATATTTTCACTGAAAGCCCTTGTGTAGCAGGAACAGAGGCAGGAAGGAGGGAGGACAGAGAAGAGAAAGAGGAGGAGGGTGAGGAAGGAAAGAAGGAAGACACTGTACTGATGTCTGTAGAGGGTTGGCTCCGGTAGTGAAAGGCTGACACTGCAAAAAAAAACAAAAAAACACAACAGACAGAAAACGCTGCAGATGAGGTATCTGCATTTGTTTCTCTTTCAGCATCACTTTTGTTTCAGAAGTTTTTCCTCTTGTGTTGGGTTTATTTGAAGACTCAGATTGTCTGATGATGATGTAGAAAAGGTTTTTAAGTGCAAACTTTTTCTGTAGTAAGGCAGCCTGGTAGTTGAGTGGTTAGGGCACGTACCATGTTGAATGCAAGATGCTCTTAGCAGGCAGTCACCGGTTCGACTCCTGACTGGTCTGACTCTTTCCTGCATGTCATTCCCCTTTCGTGTCAGTCTCCACTAATCTAGAATAAAAGCATAAACAAAAAACAACTTTTTCTCCAGTAAATCCCCAACATTTACATATCAGTACTGAAGCAGTGACACCTATCTGACACAGGGATGAATATGACCATGACCATTATTATAAAAATGTTGGTTAGTTAAACAGATGTTGATCTCCATCAGAAGATATATTTGTGGTTTAAAGAACCAAAAACCATCTCAGTGTAGTTTTACATCTCCTCTCTCAGGCTTCTCTCTGGAGCTCTAGTAACAACAGGTCAGTCAGGCTCAGATCCTCTCTTATGATTGGCTGAATGTTTTCTGAGTGATCCAATAAAAATATAGCAGATTTCAGGTAAACACTCAGAGAAACCAAATCCTGCAAGGTTGGATGGTGGGTCCAGGTGGGCGGTGTTTGGGGTGTGGCTGAGGGTGGTGACTGCTTTGTTGTGACATCACAAAGTTCCAGAAGTCCTGACAGCTGGTTTTAAGGCTCAGTTTCTGAATACAGGCTGTGTGCATTTCTCTGTGGACTGAGGCTTTGATACTTTCACAGTATTAATATAGAACCTAGACCTGCTTTACAATCACAAACACATGGACATCTACATTTAGACTGGATGGAGCTTTAATCACCCAGCCCTAATGTAGAGCATAACTTCTCTGGTGTCATCACTTCTAAATTTTGATTATAAGCAGTAATCAAATATTAAGCTTTAAAAGAATGATGAGTATGTTTTTTGAGCTTTTGACTGAGACCCTGGGGTCATCAGAAACATATCATCATGTATTACAGCACACAATAATTAAAATCTGTATAAATGGGTGTGAAGGTCAAACAGATGAGCAGATGTTTCAGAGCAACAACAAACAGACCAGAGTTAAAACAAAATGACACAAGACAAATATCAGAAAAAGACTTTGAGCAATGGACTACAGTCAATGATTTATCATGGAAACTGCATTAAAACATTTCTTTGAATAGTCAGAGGTGTGAGCTCACACCTGACTACACAGGTGTCAGTGTGTTTGTGTGCTGCAGGATGCTGCTGCATCTTGAGGTGCTGCTGCTCAAGTGTAAAAACTATTAGATTCACTTCATTAAGATTCAGATGGAATTCAGATGTTGACACGTCTTGTCCTACAACATAATGCATGGTGTCTGTTGGCTCATGCAAGGATTCCTCTGCTATTCTGGAGCAGTCAGTAATTTCGCACAGTGAGCGTTTCACTCATACAAGAGAGTTATTCAGCTCCAAAGCTTCTGTGCTCCAAGACAATTGTGCCCAGAAACACACACACGTACACACCAGCACACACACACATGTACACACTGAACACACATTTGGCCTGATGCTTCTTCCAGTATATCACACCAAACTACTTTACTGAATTCTCCTCTATTATTGAATGAAAACATATTACTGTCATTTTTCATTTACTGGGGAACACAATTCCACAGTAAAAAGTTCCTCCCCCATTAATTTCTCTCTCCAGAATCTGCTGCTCGTCCCCCTGAGAAATGAGGAAATAAGGCTGATAAAACAATTTAGACAGATGCTCCATCAGAGCAAAGCCAAGGAAGTCCCGTCCGTATTCAGATCACAATTTTACTTACAACTCCAAGGTGGATGTGGAGGCTCAAGATGACAGGACACTGTGTATTGGGTGGGGGGGGTGGGGGGGGCACTAAGGGCATCCAGCAAGGACTGTAGGTCAGGAGGAGCCACAGTACAGCAAGCACACCGGAGTTAATACTGTTTAATGTACACAGACTTTAACGCCTAATATTGGTCAAGTGCATCAGCAGCATCAACATCCGTACAAAGACATTCATTAAATCATTTACAGACAAAGTGAACTATTAATGAAGGATATGCAGCAACACACACATAGGTTCTCAGGTTTTCAGGTTCTCAGGTTCTTATGTTCTCAGGTTCTCAGGTTCTCTCCTCTGCAGTGCATGTGGAACGTGGTCAGAGAACTGAATCTAGTCCTGATCCACCTGAGGCTGCACCCAGGGCAGACAAAAAGATTCAGGAGTTTATAATAAGGAAGAAGAGGAAGTGTTGTTTCAAAAAATTTAAAAATAGTTCAGTTTTTAAAAATGTATTTGGTCAGTGAATAACATCGATACACACCGGAGGATAGAGGAGGGGGGGGGAGGACAGAGAGGGATATGATGCATAGTGAAGGATGATAAAGAAAAGAGGAAAGAATGAAGAGAAAGAAAAGGGGTTGCAGTAAGGAGACAGTGGACAATACGAGGAGTCAAAGAAGGAGAGGAGGAATCAGAGGGTGGAGAAAAGGAGCCCTCCCCTCTTTAAGGAGCCGTGTCAGCCACTGCTGATGAATGTGGTCAAACATCAATAGAGTGTGAATGATGAGGCCTGGCACACACACACACACACACACACACACACACGGCTACAGTACATTCATTTGTCTGCACTCACACAGCACACTCACACCCCCCGATCCCTCTAAGCTCCATTTCAATTTCTATATTAAAATGTCTCCCATTGTTTTATGTGACTTGGCGCATTGCTCCATGCTCACCAGTGTCAGCGGCTGATAAATAAATCGATGTACAGTAAAGGGCAGCGTTATCATACGCCATGATGCCTCACCCCCACCCCACAAAAACCAGTGTAAAGCTGACCATCCTGCCAGTGAGCCAATGACCTTTTGTCAGCTGAAGTTACAACTGTAAGGTCAGAGTTTTTCAATCATGACAAATAAATCAGATTCTTCTCTTTATTTCGAGGTATAATTAACCCCCCCCATGATACATGACTATATTTGTCTATGATAACACAGTGTGCTGCATGTTTTCAGTCCATTAATGCACCTGTTAACTGAAAGACAGAGATTCTTTCCATCAGCTCTAACTCTGGTTCTAAAAACATTTTCTTGTTTTAAACATTTTTATGTAATAATTAGTTTTTGACCTGATAGATTATATGTATTGTTTTTTAAAATTAAATTGGTTCTTGATGAGTCGTTATATTCACAATTCTTCCAGTGCCCCCTTTTAAGTATAATTGGATTTGAAATGAATTTATAGATATAATATGTATAGATAAAGTATATTTCCACACAGTAAGTAACGTGTGGAAGTTGAAGTGAGCAGTGCAAAGTGTAAAATTAAGCTTGATTTAATTAGTTATTACTTGTATATAATATTTTAGTTTTGACATAATTCATATGTGGTTTATTAATTCTGTACTTACTAAAAACTCATATTTTCCCACATTTTTGTTGTAAATATTTTATTGTTACATGTTTCTGTTTGAGCTCTCTGACCTGCAGCTGCTTTGCTTTGTCTTTATATTTTTTCTTTGTCTCTGTCTATTGTTATGAACCAAATCACAGAAGCAAAGTCCTCATAGGGCAGTGTGGTGGCACAGTGGTTAGCACTGTCACCTCACAGCAAGCCTGGGGCCTTTCTTTGTGGAGTTTGCATGTTCTCCCCATGTCTGTGTGGGTTCCCTCTGGTTCTCCAGCTTCCTCCACAGTCAAAGACATGAACGTTAGGTTAACTGGTGACTCTAAATTGCATGTAGCGTGGGCGTTAAAGTGTTGTTTGTCTCTATGTGTCAGTCCTGTGATGGACTGGTGACCTGTCCAGGGTGTACCCCGCCCTTGCCCAATGTCAGCTGGGATTGCCTCCAGCCCCCCTGCGACCCAGTTTGGATAGATGGATGGATGGATAGATGGATGGAAAGTCCTCGTATGTGAAAACCAACCTGACCACAAACCTGCCTCTGATTCTTATATCTTTCTAATGTTTCTAATGGTTCTAACGTTTCCATTGGGCCTCGGTCAATAGAACCAAATGCTGTCCTCAACTCTAGAGAACTAGTTGTACCAATTCTAAAACCATATTCCTGTGGAGAATCTTCAGTGTCTTTCTCTCAGAGACATGTTGTGTTTCGCTGTGTTTCGTTGTGTTTCGTTGTGTTTCTGTGTCTCTGGTTCACAGGTTGAGCTGTGATGCTTTGACGGATCACTTCCCTTTTCTTGTTTTTCTTTTTCTTCACTTTCCTTGAGAAGATGTAATGCCACCAACTTTCAATAATCCTACAGATTTAACGGGTTGTAAACACACCAAGGTTTAATCACAACCGCTGTCAGTTTGTTTGTTTATTTGTGAGTTTGTTTGTAACGTGTATGTTCTGCTTGATTTCTCCATTTCTGCAGCGGCGCCCTCCGCCTCGACAAGCACTGTTTCATCCCAGTGTAATTGCATACACACCCCTCCCATCCTATAATTACTCACTTGCTCATCACACCCAGGACATGAAAAACAGAAAATGACCACATCCACCATTTCCAGCAGTGTGTGTCATCTTCATGGTGCCCCCCCACCCCCCACCCCACCTCCTCAGTCTCTGAAATGCTTCCTCTCATATTCGTTAGCATAGCATCTCCGCTCAGCCTCGGCCTCCCATCTGTCAGGCAGACTGAGGCAAATGGAGCTTTCAGCTGAGTGGTGATAAGGAATTGCAGCCACATTAAAACATCTGTCACACCTCCAGAGCAACACACAGCGGCCGATACAGAGGATGAGGCGGAGGAGAGGGGGATGAAGGGGTGAGGAACGAAAGAACGTAGAGTTGTTAGTGGGTCCTGCCCCTGTGTGAATGTGGGGACCAGAGAAATCATGCTCAAATTTGTGCTTCACCTCCTCTTTCTCCTGTTTGAATTATTATAATAATAATAAGTGCCTTGAGATAATGTATATTATGATTTGGCGCTATACAAATAAAATTAAATTGAATTGAAATTATAATCCCTGATCGATGGGTTAATTTAACCTGTGGGTAGAATCCACCCAAGACCACCCAGTGTTAAAGGTCCACACAGTCTAAAGGTAGATGTCCATGTGTTTTTGATTATAAAGCAGGTCTAGGTTCTATATTAATACATATTCATGTATAATAATGTTTAATATATAAATTATTGTTATTATTGCTGTTAATTTTATTATATACTGTAAATCTTTAGAATCTGTTAGTTTCCAATCATTTTTATGTCATCATGTTATTTTTGTATGTTCATTCCATGTATTTATAATTTTGTGATATCTCAACATTATTTAGGTGGAGACTTTAAAGTTTTTGTGACTCCCTGCTCTGTATGTTATTTGTATGTTATTAAAATTGTGCAAAAGTTAATCAAGCTAAAGAAAAACTAGATGAGTAAAAAGGTGTAACAGGGTCCAAGAACCTGATGCAACTCAGACCACCCAACACCGCCGCATTATACATTTTCCACTCCTCCAGGAAGACCACACTTTAAAGCAAAGACCACTTCAGCAGTTTATATGAACTTCATGATGAGGCTTTATTGATCAGACATGTGCATTAGGAGTCAAAGGCACATACGCATACATGCCTGCACACACACACACACACACACACACACACACACACACACCAGTGCCTTTCTTACACAGCACATTTTTTTACCTCACTACCTCTTCAACCATATCTGTATTTGCATATAACACACAAGACGCAATTCAAAAAAAGACAAAGACAAAGAACAATAAAGAGTCTCTAAAGAACAATGCAATTAATAACAGTACACACCCAACACACAAATTCACCAGTATCTATAATTACTTACCTGGCTTGTTTTATTCAGCTTCAGCAAATGACTTCAGTGTCTTGTGTGTATGTGTGATGAGATGCATCCAAACTAACATGTTGTGTGTTTGTCTCAGTCTGATCAAAGCTCACGGAGCTTCAGTTTTTAAAGCTGTTTTCCAGTGAGTTAGCTCGAGTCTCTCCGTCCATCTGCACACGTGTATGTTTGGAGTGATCAATGCACAGCTACAGCTGGTTGAAGGGGACCAAATCCATTGAACAGTTGATTTGGTTCCATTTTACCAGCTTTAGCAAAGCATTTTACAGGTGAGTCAGGTCCAACAGGAAAGAGAGGAGGTGGAGGAGAAGTGAAGACATGTCTGGATGGAGACCTGAAAGACAGAAAAAGAGATGTTTACACACAGAGAGCATCAAATGAACACTCATGTGTATGTGCACGCACAAAACACACATGCACACACAAATACACATAGCAAGCAAGCAGTCATTGATTATCAGAGGAGGCGTCGCCCTTGAAAGAGAGCACGTGACTGATGAGAAGATGCAAATTTATACGAAGAAGAGGAGCAGGAAGAAGAGAGAAAAAAGAAGAGAGAGTGAGAGAGAAGGAGAGATGGAGAAAAGAGGAGAATAAACAGTGTGTGTGATGAAAAAGGGATGAGAGAAGGAGGAAGCAGGGCCCTAAGAGATAAGAGAGCAGAGCATATATAAACGATGGCTGCAGACAAACTTGAGAAAACAATGAATTCATCACCTAACTGCCGATACTGCTAATGAAGGCAGCGGATAGGACAGCAGCAGAATTAACTCTCATTGACCTGCACAGCTATGAATAACGTCTCTCTCTCATACACAGACTCACACTCACACACACTTCCTCTCCGTCACACACAGTCTCTCCTCTCTCTCTCTGTTCCCTCTCTCACTCGTGGTTCAGAGCATTGGCCCGTGGTCAGGGTGGCCTCGCTGAGCGTGGCGACTCACAGATGATGCTCTCAGCAGTCTTCCTGCGAGCTGCACAGCTCTGCTTGTTCTTGGAGCAGTTCACTCATTTCCTGGTTCAATTAGCTGAGCTAATCATTTAATCATTAGGAAATAAACTGTTTAAGCAGAGTCTTGGCCCTGGAATCTGAGCTATTGATATTTTCCCTCTGGAAATGTTTTTCCACAACTGACTGATTTTTCTTTTTTTGTGTCCGACATGGTGTCGTCCTCTACAACTGACTGCATGTTGCTTTTCACAGATTAAAGCTGCTGTATTTAATATTTTTGTATTTACTGATGGATCAAATGAGTCTGTGTAAGAGGACAAGTTCACTTAATGAAGCTGATGAAGAGTTATCAGCGAGTCAGTTTAGAGCATTTTAGCATCTCTCAGCTCATTGTTTTGTTTTTTTGACCTGTCCTCAATGTCCTCTTGATGTGTCAATAAGCAACAGTTAGCTAGCATGTTAGCACGTTTGCCATTTCAACTTTCTATCAGTACTGTGTTTACAGTTGTCTTCAG
Organism: Trachinotus anak; assembly: GCF_046630095.1. Lineage (NCBI taxonomy): Eukaryota > Metazoa > Chordata > Actinopteri > Carangiformes > Carangidae > Trachinotus > Trachinotus anak. The sequence continues at coordinate 324,128 of NW_027273894.1, forward strand.
TCAGTGCAGCCTTTAAGGTTTAGTCTGATTCATATTCTAATAATAATAATAATAATATCAAAAGATTTACATACTCAGCAGGAGCGAATGAGCTCACAGCTGAGTGAGAAGTGAATAATGACTTTTCACAGGGTTTGTTAACAGCAAAAAAATAGTATCTAAACCAGTATGTAACAGTGTGTGTGTGTGTGTGTGTGTATGTGTTTAGACATTAGAGAGAAAGAGAGAGATTAGACTGTCAATCCTGTATCAAACCCGTCCACCCCTCTCCAGATAACAAATACATCACTGCACAAATCACATGAAGAAAAAAATAAATGCTTAAACACTGAGGAGAGAGACCGAGCCTGTTCACTCTTCCCTTCCCTCTCCCTCCTCCTTCTCTCTCTCTCTCTCTCTCCCTTGTGTTTAATAAACTTGTCACCCAGGAGACCAGCAAATTGAAGAGAAGGATGCATCCTTGAAAGGAAGAGGGAGGAAGAGAGGGAGGACAGCAGGAAGGCGGAAGACAGAGGGAAGTAGCACATGGAGGAGAGGACAAGTCTGCATGGCCTGAATTCTCCACCTGTCCCAGAGCTGCTGTTGTTCTACCTCTGCAACATGCAGCACTGCAGTGTGTGTGTGTGTGTGTGTGTGTGTGTGTGTGTGTGTGTGTGTGTATGTCTGTGTGTGTGTGTGTGTGTGTGTGTGTGTGTGTGTGTCTGTGTGTTTGTGTCTGTGTGTGTGTGTGTGTGTGTGTGTGTGTGTGTGTGTGTGTGTGTGTGTGTGTGTGTGTGTGTCTGTGTGTTTGTGTGTGTGTGTGTGTGTGTGTGTGTGTTCTGTGTATTGTGAGCGCCGGTGGTTGCTCATGTGTGAATATCAACTTCAGAGCAGGAAGCTCTACACATGAAATCCTTTTCATAGCAGGATTTTCAGTAGATTAGGAGCGAATCCCTTTGCTGCGTCATCTGTGCTTTATTGTGGCGTCCGTGGCCCACACTCATCAAACGGGCAGCACTCCTTCACCCTGAGCACCTCCACTCAGATCCCACATCAAACAGAATCATTACACCCGTAGCGTCTTATCATTAACCTCGCTCAGATGCCAGCTGAAAGCTTCAGCTCTTTCAGCATTAAACTGAGGCAGCCCCATCCTCCGTCAGGGGGGGCGTGTGGTGCGCTCGTCAGTGAGTGGCTCAGGGACGTGGACCGTATGTAGGTCGTGGGGCTGCATGTGTGGGTGCCCTCTATCAGGCTGACTGTAGATAGGCGGGATACTTGTCTATTCTGGGACCGTGCTGCCCGCTGCATTCCTGCCCTTATATTGGAGACAAGGGGGAGGGAGGGGTGAGGGACAGTTGGACGCCGACAGAGACGCAGAGGTAAAGACAGTCACAGAAGCATAGTGGGAAGGTCAGCAGGGGTGTGAGGCGTCCCGGGGGACACTTATACAGTTGGTGTTACTGAGCAGCTGCCAGTCCCCCCACTCTGCATGGCCCCCACAGGAGGACTGACACTGTGAAACCAGTCCCACAGTGGAATCTGTCACTCTCACTCACCCTGATATTTTCATTTCAGATGTACGGACTGACAATGGGCCATACGCCGCCATCACTCACTCCGCCTCGTCGCTCACTGAGTGTGTCGCAGGCGCTCTGTCTCTCTGTCTCTCTCTCTCTCTCTCTCTCTCTCCTTATCAGGACAGGTGGCTTTCACTCACTCACTCACTCACTCACTCACTCACGGACTGTCAGGCCTCGCTTCTCCCACTGCGCTAAGAGGACAAGGCCCAGAAACCTCAGAGAGCATCACTTCCTGTCACACCTGATGCTGCTGTGACACAATAACCATTAAAATCTACTTAAAGCTGCAACGATCTCCTGCACCGCTGCATTTAAATGAAGCAGATCAGACACAGTGTCCTGACGAGGACAAAGGTGTGTGTCTGATGAAGATGTTGGCCGCTTGGTAATTAGCTTCATGTGAGACGCACTGTGGTGATGAAAGCAGCTGACCTGTGGGGGGGGGGGGCTGTATTTATTCCTGCCAATGACCCCCTGTGATGAGCTGGAGTGAAGGTCCATCAGAGAGCAGACTCAGAGTCCAGACTCAGGAGCTGCTGCTCGGCCCCCCCTCCCCAGTGAAGGCCCCTTGTCATGAGGTTAGCAGTGCTAATGCTGCTGCAGTCCACTGCAGACACAGGCTGGCCGGCTCCTCTTCCCCCCACCAACCCCTCCTCCCCCCTGCATTCGGACGTGAGCAGCACCCAGCGGCTGACTCAGCGCAATGCTTGGGCCTGATTGGTTGATCAGAGCAGGAGACAGGAGTGTAACAGGAGCCTTTATCCTCTGCTCAGCCACTTCCTCCCTGCCGTAACTCTCTGAGTTTTATCCTGAGGATAAAACATGTCTGCTGGATAAAAACGCTTCCTGACCTTGTGCGACTCGCTCGGCTCGGGCGCCGTCGAGTGGCCGTATGGCAGTGAACTGCTTCTTTATCAGACGGCAGCCCTCTCAGGGCTACTGCAGGCTGGGGTGATGGTATCTCTAAAAGCTGCGTCCACACTGGGGCAACTTTGACAGTATCTCTGCAGACATTAACACTTGTTTGACCTTGTGCCCATATTTCATCCAACCTAAACTCTTGGCAGCAGATTTGTTTAAAATGCCATGATCGGTTTTGGGCCTTTTAACGTCTCTTGACGGGATGTCTAATGTGTCCAGAGGACGTCACTGAATGTGTCCACTTTGTGATTACTGCAGTGTTTATCTTCTGCTGCTCCTGATTTGAGCTCACAGTGATTTAATCCTCACAGCAGTTTTATTCTTTAACCTTTTAATCTAACGGCGACACCCTTAACACGATCAATAGCTATTTAGATGATACATTTAATTATATCCTCTCTCACTCTCTCTCCTCCTCTCTGAACCAGGGTCCGACTCTTCAAGTCTTATTTCACTAGAGAACCAGGCTCTGTCTGTCAGAACCAAAAAGGACTCTTCACAGAGGTAAACGTCTTCACTTCACTGTGAGGACAATGACACTGATTTCTCCAAATTTATGTCCAGAGAATCTGAGAGCGGGAACAGCCAGCAGACCGCCTCACACTACATGTGCGTGAGTTGTGTAACAGCCTCTCAGGCCTGTCCTCAGCACAGTAACACACCATCAATAACCGTAATGAGATTAAAAAACAGGGCAACAGCAAAGATCAGCGTTTGCTGTGTGTGATTTTATGTGTTGGAAAATGCTGAGATGTAGCTTCAAATATTAAATGGAAGTAATGTCTAAAGATGGTGGTGACAGCCAATATCACTAATTATCTGCTCATAAACTCACATAAGGATATAAAACTGCCAACAGTTCAGTCCTGCACACGAGCGTCTCTAAACTTGTGGCAAAGTAGAAGAAAGAGAGAGAAACAGAGACAGAAAGAAAAGATGGGAACAGAGAGAGAGATCAGACGAAGAGAGTGAAACTGTTCAACATGTTCTTCATTTTAACAGAACCATGAACGAATCAGAGCAGAGACGACGTCCTGTCAGGGATGATGTCATGATCCACATGCAGCAGACCTGGCTCGTGTCCTCACCTCTCTTTCTCTCTCTCTCTACCTATGCAGACTGATTGTCATTCTCAGCACGCTGCCCCCCCACCCCCACCCCCACCCCCCCCACCCCACCCCATCCTCCACCCCACTCCCTCATCCCGTCCCTTAACGAACCACCACCACTTAGGTATTTTAGCAATGCATTCATTACAGGCCGCAGCAGGGCACAAAGGAGCGCTTGATATATGCTCTGACACAAAAAAAATCCAATGCAGTGGAAGTCAGAGAGGAGCTGGGGCATAAAGACCTGACACGTGTTGTATTGTGACAGAGGGACAGCAGCTCTGAAAACACAACGAGAGTGAGAGGTCTGTTTTAACTGAGGAGCTCGTTAGAGCCTCAGATTAGGATCTGCAGCAGATCAGCATCTCACCTGGTCGGCTGAGATGTAAGAGCTGAGGTGACTGAGTGAACACAGGTGAAACACAGTTGTGCTGTGGACGAAGACAAAGACGTCATGTGAAGCTTTAGGTCCACTGAAACAGACAAGCGTTTTCAGTATACTCTCTGTCCACTTCCTGCTCAGCTCTGACCAACCAGCTGCTGAATGTAGGTGAGTATTATCAGGTGAACAGCCAGATGTTTCCCAGAGGAGCAGGAGTGTCTTGGAATGTCTTAGTTTTCACTTTGGCGCCATGTTAACAGATCAGAGCAGACACACTGCCGACACCTGCTGCACTTGTGTTGCAGAATCTAGAAGTTCGGTGTCTTGCATATTTTTCACACGTGACACGTCCTGCAGCAAAAACAGAGAAAAGACCTGCTGATGTCATTTTGACATCATATCAGCAATATTACACAAAACTGACACCTTCACTATAGTTTGTGTGTCCAGACTGAATCTGAACAGACACACACAACAGATGCACACATGAAAAAATATAAAGATATTTTAACCATTTCAGCAGCTGCAGCAGGAGACACAGACGTTTCTGTCAGAATCAGACAGAATTAAAAAAGAAGAGAAATCTGACACACAACAGACACACAACACACAAGCAGCAGACACACGCAGCAGACACATACAACAGACACACAGCTGGTTTGAACACACACAGATCAACACTTCAACACAAACAGTGGAGAAGTTAAATCTGGATCTTTTCAGTTCTTCCTCCATGAGAAGATGTTCCAGCTGATCAGCAGCTCTGTGTGTGTCTGTCACACTGAGCTCCAGCTGCTGTGAAACTGCACTGGAGGAGTTTGACATTGTAGTTTTGATGCTGTTCGTACAGTGAAATCACCACAGAGCTTTTTAAACCTTCCAGCAGAAATTGTTTGAATATTCAACTCATTTTCTTTCATCTCTCCCTCCTCTTTTTTTCCACATCCTCCTTTCCTGCTTCAGGGACCTTGTGTCCAGACCAGAATGCCCTGCTGGTCTGCAGCCACATTGTTCCATAACAAACCACAAGAGTCCTGGAGTCTCTCTCTCTTTTTCCATTATCAGTGTCTCTCCCTCTCTCCCTGCTACGACTTGGCCTCTCAGCCGTGTCCAACCACAGGAGACACGAGAGGAGCTCTGATCTGACAGACACGCTGCCAGGTCATGTGACACACAACTTCCTGGTTAATGCAAACATCTTTACCACAGATGATGCTGCATTAGTCTCTCACTGCACACGCTCTGTTCAAGCTGCGTGCACAGCTGCAAAGGTGCAGAGCTGCAGGAAGGAGTCGGTCTCTTCATGTGTAGTTAGAGGTTTTTCATCACAGTCACCTTCACAGTCTCATCTCTGAACTGTGTTGGTTTCACACACAGCACTGATGCTACCACTGCTATTCACAGTTATTGTACAACTGTGATCGTGATCATCACACCAGCAGCATGCACCACTACACACACACACACACACACACACACACACACACACACACATTAACTGGTTGTGTCAACACTTGCTGTTGCTCCACATATGAATTATCCGTCACGTTTACTAAAACGACACCATCCAGCTGTTTTAGGAAACGACTGATGAAACATTATCCTTAATAAATTCAGGACTCGTTTTTTGAAAGTAGAAAAACTCACAAAGTATTGACACATGATACAGAATAGAGATCACCAGCTTTGTAAAACGATCAGGAGCCTGATCCTGCTCAGACCTCCAGGAGGATTTGATTCGGTCCAGGTGATGATCTGACAGAGAAACCGTTTTCACAAAAGGAGGCTGTAACTGCTGCGATAGCCTCGGGCCAACACACTGCTCTGTGAACCTGTAGTTTCTACAGCTGCTGATACAGCACTGCTGCTGCTGTGTGAAGCCACTGTTACAGATGGTAATCCAGCTATCATACACTGTAATAGTCTCTGTGCAACAAAATGGAAGCAATTATCTCAAAGCACACAACGATCGGTGGAACAGATCACAACGCATAACTCTTTATGGGTCTGGAGATTTACTCTCTCTCTCTCTCTCCCTCGCTCTCAGTGTAATTCATGTTCATTATGTTCCCACTCTCTTTCTCTTTGTTCCTCTTCTACATTTGTTCCCAGTCTTGTCTGTCTACATGTTTTAATGTCGTCACCACTTCCTTCTTCCTTTAACTCTTCTGTCCTTTACCTCCTTTAACTCTACCTGTCTTTCTGTCTTGCTCTTTTTTCCTCCTCAATAACACAAGTTCTGAGCAGCGAGGTGATGACAGAGGAATGCTCACCAGCCTCGTCCTCAGGGCAGACCCCCTCTCCTCTTAGATATATATGTGCACTTACAGGAGGAGCAGGGGGAGGTGACCACAGCCCCTGACTGACTGACTGACTGACTGGTTTTACCACATTTCACAAATGATGCATCTACCTTCTTCAAATGTTTACATTATGTCTTGAAACTCATTAGACTACAATATACATATATATATATATATATATATATATATATATATACAGAGTGTATATATACGTGTGTATGTGTATATATATATATATATATATATATATATATTTTAGGCTTGTCAAAGGTACCGCGATAACGGGTTAACACATATAGCACATTTAAAACAACCTCAGTTGACCAAAGTCCTGTACAAACAGCACATAAACAAATTTAACAGAATAAAATATTTCAAAGTTAAAAGTTAAAAGAACAATATGCAAAAAAAACCCAAACAATAAAACCAATGTATCTTGCTCAACCAGAGCTGAAAGCCAGTGTAAAATGATGCGTTTTAAGAAGTTTTTTAAAATGTTCATAGTCCTGGGCAGAGCTCACATGGAAAGGGAGCGTGTTGCAGAGCTCTGGGGCTGCAACTGAGAAGGCCCTGTCCCCTTTGTTTTTCAGTCTGGACCTAGGAACGTGTAATAAAAGTTGGTTCAATGACGTTGAAGCTCTGGTAGGCATGTGAAAGATTCAAAGATCTGCAACATATGGTGGCACCAATCCATGAAGACTTTTAAAGACCAACAATAAAATTTAAAAATTTAAAAAGTTTGGGAAATCAGGAAGCGACGCAGCAGTAACGTTGTGGATGGCAGCAGAAACACACTGTCCCTGGCAGAAATGAATACAAGAAAAGGGTCTTTTGAGGCAGGTTCAGCTTTACAGCCTGCATGCAGCACCTTTGAGTTATTCTGGAGAATATTCTCGACAATATTTGTCATTGTTTTGGATTGTTGCAATAATAATAAACATACATTTGCCTAAAGCAGGCTCCCATGTTGTCCCATGTCCACTCCCATGTTGATAAGAGCATTAAAAACTTGAAAAATACCCAGTTAAGATACGCATATTTTATCTCATGATTGAAATACTATTATTTTACATTTCAGAGCTGTTTTTAAGTCTGCATTAAAAAAAATAAAACAATTTTTACCAGTGTTTCTTGATTGGGAATCAAATTATGCAAAGAAAGTTACTTTATGGACTTTTAGATGCATTTGATTCGACATTTGGTTACATTTTTATTTTCCAACTCAGTTATTCCAGCTCATCCTCAGAGGGTCATGAATAGATTTAGATTTCATAGATATTTCTGAATTATTTCTCTAAAAACACAAATGTGAGCTTCACAGTGGTCTAGAGGAAAGGCCAGAGGTCACCAGACTCAGTTCTCAACCTTTGTGGACCATAAATGTTGAGACATTTCAGTCTGTACCAGCTGACCAACAGATGACCAACATCGTCACCAACAGAGCCGCGCTGCTGCCTGGCTAAAGGAAACACATGAAGTGGACCCTCACACACCAGACTACATCTGTTATTTAATGATTTTATTTGGCCAACTTAACACTTTAATAATGAACCAGTGCTTTTCCTGATTGACAACTGCTTCTCTTCAGTCTGAACACAGGATAATCTGCATGTCGACATGTCCTTGGTCAAGATACTGAACCCTTAAATTTCCCCTGATGGTTGTTCCATCAGTGCATGAGTGTGTGTGTGTGGATGTGATGTATGAATGTGTGTGTGAATGGATGAATGTGTCATGTGTTGTGAGTGGTTGATAAGACGTGAAAAGCTCTATATAATTTACCACTGAGCACCAATTAGATGACAGAGGAGGAGGGACCTCCTGCTGTCAGTCAGATCTGATCGATACACAACCACAGTCCTGATGAAGCTGTCCAAACACCAATCCTGTTCTCAGCTCCCAGCTACATCACATCGACCCCTCCCTTACAGTCTGTCACTATTCTCATGAACAGTAATGGAAATAACAATGTGTCCATGAATGCATCATATTCCAAGCGATATATCACTGAAACTCAGACTTCATATTTCCCCGAGATGACTCTCCTCACAGTGTATTCTAGAAACACTGAGGAGTCGGATGCATATTCTCTGTGGTGGGGGGCACAGGGACAGACACAGTATACCCTGTCACACCGAGAGTAAAGTAGGTTTGAGCTAAATAAAAAAGGATGTTTATTCTGGGGCGAGTTTCAGAAGAAACAATTAGAGGAGGAAATTCCTTTTTCTCATTTTTTGGTCAACTGACAATTACTGTGTCGTAAAATTGTAAATGTTATGACCTTATAAAGGCAGACGGAGTGTAATTAGAATATTAGGATGACTGTAAACCCTGGCAGTAATTATGAGGGTGTCAGTGTGAGGGGGAACCTGCATGTGGAAGTGTGTGTGTGTGTGTAATCTCCAGTGAGCAGGGGAAACAGTAGCAGTAGAGGAGGGGGATGCAGCCCACCACCATCACAGTGCCCTTGTTCCTTTAATTACTTCCCTCTGCTTCACAGCTTCACTGCATAACAATTATCCTGTGTTCATTTGAAGGGAGCAGACCCTCTCTCCTCATATCGCTCAGAGACCGACAGGTTCCGATGTCAGCAGCATCACCTCATGTACTGAGAACACTGGGGGGAACGTTAAATTACACTCAGTCTAATACAGCTGTCTTTTACCTCTTTTCCCTCCTCTGCATCATAAGTAAGAGCTGAAGCTGCCCGTGGCATTGCTGCCTCCAGAAGTGAAATTCTCCTCTTCCTCCCTGCTTCACTCCTCAGAGGACCTGAACGTGTTCGTGTTCGAGGACAAAACAAAGTGCAAAGTGATGGAATAATGTCCAGATCCAGCTGGTGTCCTACAACAGCTGTCACAACGACCATACAGGAGACACACACACACACAGGCGGATGGGAAGGGGTTGGGCCTTTTGCAGTCTATTGGAGTCTAATTCAAGCAGATGTCTGTTTAATTGATCGAAACAAATTACCTCAACATTGATCCCTGTCCCGGCGAAGGGACTGATCGGCTTTTTGGAGGTGCACTCTGTGTGTTTGTGTGTGTGTGTGTGTGTGTCTGTGTGTGTGTACAGTGGGATGACTGGTCTCTGACCCACTCACTGAAAATGCATAACTCAATCGCTAAGTGATAAATCGTAATTTGGTTTCTGTGTTTTCTCAGTCGATTCCCAGTTTCCCTTTGAACTGATGCAGCATCGCTCTCTCATTAAAACTTTGGGCCAATTAACTAATTGACTTTTAAGGCTCATAATTATGAGTAATTCATTATGTTCCTGAAGTCATTTATAATCTCTTTTGTTGTCCTGTTTTAATTTGTCTGAGGTGATTTCAGAGACTTGTCGGCTCATGTTCCCGCTCTAATGAGCTCAGTGTGTGTGTGTTGTGTCACGCCTCTGTAATGACTGAGTGTATGAGCAGTTTGTCTGTGTAAACTGTGAAATTACACATTTACTTTGGCTCCAGCTCGTCGCCGATGCTACAAATAAAAGCTGCGTCTACAGGAGGAGAAACAAATCAGCGAGCTGCTCCTCTCAGCGCTGATACATTAAATCCATGTAATGTGGATGTATCGGAAAAACCTGCAGGATGAATCAATACTGTGGCTGTTGTGTGTGTCTGTATAAACATTTCATTTACATTACAGCAGCACATGTGATGGAGTCTGTGTGTGTGTCTCTCATGTGCCTATGGTTTGAGGAATGACTTTGGGGGGGGTCAGATGTACACCCCCCCTGAGATTCACTGTAGAGACATAAACATATAAGGAGATATAAAAGGCTGAGTCTGTGTCCTTGTACCAGGGAGAGATGACATATACATTACCACTGCACTGTTTCAACTTCCATTACTCTTCACCCCCATTATATTCTGGAGATCGCTGCTGATGCACACTCTCTATAAACATGATTAAAAGAAAAAAAACACTAACACTCTCTCTCCCTCCTCCCTGCACACACAGGTAGACATATATGCATGCACACAAACCAACAATCCATGATATCGTCATGTTTTGTGCACACACAACAAAACTGTTAAAACACTAAAGGCCTCAGTTTTCAGCCACTTTCTCCTCCATTCCTTCTCATCATCACTAAAATGAACAAGCAACAAGAATTTATCTAAATTCATCACCAGTGCAAACACTATCTGCACATTAAAGCTCCACACAGTCTAAAGGTAGATGTACATGTGTTTGTGATTATAAAGCAGGTCTAGGTTCTATATTAATACTGTGAAAGTATCAAAGCCTCAGTCCACAGAGAAATGCACACAGCCTGTATTCAGACACTGAGCCTTAAAACCAGCCGTCAGGACTTCTGGAACTTTGTGATGTCACAACAAAGCAGCCTCACCCCCTCAGTCACACCCCAAATACCGCCCACCTGGACCCACCATCCAACCTTGCAGGATTTGGTTTCTCTGAGTGTTTACCTGAAAACTGCTATATTTTTTGTAGATCAGTCAGAAAACAGTCAGCCAATCAGAAGAGAGGCTCAGATCCTCTCTTCTGATTGGCTGACTGACCTGTTGTTACTAGAGCTCCAGAGAGAAGCCTGAGGGAGGAGATGTAAAACTACACTGAGATGGTTTTTGGTTCTTAAAACCACAAATATATCTTCTGATGGAGATCAACACTTCAGATAAAACACAGGAGAAGAATAAAACATGGAGCTTTAAAATTTTTGTCTGTTCATTCATAGTAATTCAAATGATCCACTTCTTCTTCTTCTATTTATTTCATACCCTCGTCAGGTTTTTAAACAGGTCTCATCTGTATCACACACAGAGCATGTATGTTATATCCCACAGACAGACTTGTATCTATCATGAGAAAAACACTTCATAAAGTGTGTTTCAACATGAACAGCTTTACAACCACTGAACTGTTTGCTATAAACACTCTGATCCTGCGACCCATCACTGATGCAACAAAATCTGCAGTGAAATTGTGTTTCTACTTAGAGATTTATAAAACACAGATTTGTGTAGACACAGACACAAAGGAGGAGAAAACCTGCAGTTCTCGGGCTCCAGTCTCAAATCTAAAACTGTTCCTGAAGTCAGAGGATGACGGACTGCTGAGCTTTATCAGTAGTTCACACATTCATGCTCATGTACAGCTGTGCTGCAGATGTGGCATTAAATGTGTTTTGTTGTTACAGTCAGTGTTCCACATGACTGATCTGTATGTCACTACTGCTAATCCCTCACTGGGCCTGTGGATTACTAGCTCTGCCTTTGCCCTTTTGAGGACTCCAAAAAAGAGGAGCCAGGCAGCCGGTCAGCTGGTCAACCAGTCAGTCAACCAGTCAGTCAGCCAGTAAACCAGTCAGCTGGTCAGCTCTACCGGCCGGGGCCAAGGAGAGCGGGGAGAGAGAGAGCCAGGGCAGCCCTGAGAAGAAGCTGGAGGTCTTGGTGTATGTGTGTGTGTGTGTCTAGCGCTGAACGAGGCAAAGCGGTGCCGCTGGTTTACTTTTAGTGGGGCCCCCCCAGTCGTCCGGCTTTGGCTGTCTCAGCACGGTGCCGCAGTCAGCATTGTTGCATATTTAATGTCCTGATGAGAGCTTCCACCTGCTGACACAGGCAAAGTGACAGAACAATACCCGCCCACCCCCTTGCAACCCCACCCCGAACACAAACACACATACACAGCAGCCCTGAACACCATCATCAATCCAGTTTCCCTCTCTGTCTCTGCCTCGCCTCATCTCACACACTCACTCACCACAACTCCTTCCCTCCACTCCGATCCCTCTTCAGTCTACACTGCTCTCTCATTTCCCTTTTGCCCCCCAACCCCCCACTGTGCCCTTCCATCTTTGAATTCTCCCACAGTACGATGACCTTTCATTTGCTTCTTACAAATTACTGCAATAAATCCCTCTAACATGAAAATACACTAACACACACTCAAACACACTTGTACTTACTCACAAACACACAATTAATGCTGGGGGGGGGGGGGGGGGGGGGGGGGGGGGGGGCTTTATGAATATGTCCCCTGCTGAAGTGTGTTTCATGACTTTTGTGAGCGGCCTCGTCACAGTCAGAACACTGTGTTCAACAGACCTCTTCCTCTTCTTCTTCTTCTTCTTCTTCTTCTTCATGGTGTCCAGTTCACATTAAGCTAAGATTGTTAGGGGTGATCCAGCTGCAGGTCTCTGTCAGTGCAGCAGCTGCCACACAGGCACACAACACCCCGGGGTGCAGACCGGATCAGGCCCAAATTACCACACTGGAACTGGCCCAAATAACACCTGAACAGGGACAGGTAAACGCTAACTAGGTCACATACAGTATTTATACACAAAGTAGG